>NC_057861.1:184795909-185112437 GCF_019393635.1 Dromiciops gliroides | reverse complement strand
TGCAGCCTTTAATCCTTACATATAGAATATGGGTGGGTATAGGAAAGGAACCTATGATTTTATTGGCATAAGGAATGCCCAGACAAAGAAATTCCCTCTATGACTGCATACCACACTTTGTCTGCAACTTATTAGATTTCTTAGTTGCTTTGGACATAACAGGTGGTTAAAAAAAAAAAAACCTTCTTGAATTGACCTGGGACTAGAAGCCAGAGCTGTCTTTCCTAACAATAAAGCAGGATCTGCTTCTGGTCCAGGCTGGCCTTAGACTAAGGTCCTAGCTGTGGATGTCCAGTCAAAATAGTCCATTACACCCAAGTTTCAAAGGTTTTTCTTAAGCAATCCTTCCTATACTTATCGCACTTAACCCACTTCCTGCCACTCGGCAGAAGTGAGCTCTCTCCCCACTCTTCTACTTCACCCTCCAGTAGTGGTAGCTGTATTGCCTATAGATCTAAGAGTATGGTCAGAGAGTCCCCTCGGCCAACATCCCAAAAGGCTTTCAAACCACGTTAGCCCCCAAGGCTCCCAACCACTTTGAAAAGTGACTGTTTAGTGGGATGTCCCTGGACCAATGACCTTGAGTTAATCATGTCCCCTACTAGTTAATATTATCTACCCCTGTTAATATGTCTCTTTTTACATAATATTTTTCTTCGTTTGATGTGGGGAATGTGAGAAGGAACTGAAAAGAGGCAAAGAAAAATATAGTGAAAGTTCTAAGCATAGGATCCTTTCCAGTCTCCTCAGGCTACCAACCTATCTCACTCCCATCAGATGACCTTCTCTTGGTCCCATGCCCTAGAGTGACTGTGTTTTGTCTCTCCATGTGGATTCCAGCATTTCAAGAGTAGAAGAGGACCTCAGAGGTCCCAGAATCCAACCCATCCTTGAAAAGGATGCCCCTCTTCAACAAGCCCAAGGAAGTGATCACCCAGTCTCTCTTAATGATCTCCACTACCTTCCAAAGCAGCCCATTGTACTCTGGAATAGCTGTCATTGTTAGGAAGTCCCTCCTGACATTAAGCCTAAATTTGCCTATTTTGCAAATTTGGAGAATTGTCATGGTGTGTGTGTGACAGAATCAGCCTTGGGCTTGAGGTATTAAACACCAGTGATTCAGTCTTGCCATTTAACACTTAGTATGCGCATTACAATTGCTGACCTTCTCTAAATGTCATTTTTCACATCTGAAACATGGAAGTGATGATACCCAGAGTATCATTCCTAAATCAAGGCTTTCCCAGAGGGTGCTGGAACCAGCTCAATATTGTTAAAGTTTCAGTGTGAGCATCTACACCTTGAAATTTGGCAAAAGCTACAAATCAGGACTTAATTTATTATGTAGTTCATCGCCCACACTGAAGAAAGGGTTGGCAAAGCAAATTAAATTCGAAAGTGTGTCCTGCTTATTTTTAAATTTCGTTTTGTTTAGAAGAGCCCACTGTTAAATATTTACCAGTATGTCCTTGTTGTTCATCCTTCTTTTTGGAAGAGGACCAATGACATCACAGGAGATGTATTGATTTGCAGGTGAATTGGATTGAAGTGAGGCAGAATTGAGCAACGTCATCAGCCCCACTCTAACTTCTAAAGTCATCAAAGTCCAGTGGCAAGACAAAAGTCAGGACTACTGGCAATGGTGGGGATGCGGTGGATGGCCTTGGTTTCTTTTATGTCAGACAGGACTCTAAGCTCTCCACAATGCCTGATCTCCTAAATCTGTATCTCCAGCCTGACTCTTCTTCCAGAGCTCCCCTGTGATACAATGAAGAGTATTGGAGGGGGCAGGTAGGCAGCACAGTGGATAAAGCACTGGCCCTGGATTCAGGAGTACCTGAGTTCAAATCTGACCTCAGACACGTGTGACACTTACTAGCTGTGTGACCTTGGGCAAGTCACTTAACCTTCATTGCCCCACCAAAAAAAAAAAAAAAAGAAAAGAAAAGAAAAGAATGAAGGACAAAAATTGCAAGAGGCAGCTAGGTGGTGCAGTGGATAGAGCACCAGCCCTGGAGTCAGGAGTACCTGAATTCAAATCTGGCCTCGACACTTAACACTTACTAGCTGTGTGACCCTGGTCAAGTCATTTAACCCTCATTGCCCCACAAAAAAAAAAAAAGAGAGTATTGGATTTGGAACCAGAGAACCCTGCTTTACTAGCTGGGTGATCGTGGGCAAATCACTGAACCTCTCCAGGTCTCAGTTTCTCATCTGTGAAATAAGGGGATTGGAATAGAAGATCTCTGAGGTCCCTTCCAGTTCTAGATCTATGTTCCTGTGCTCCCACATTTCAAACTACGTGATGTGATTGAACACCCAGTCCTCCTAGAAAAATTCCCCATCTAAATAACCCCTTGGCACCTCATCATCTTCCCCCCGAAAAGCAATGCCTCCTCTGGGCATCCGTGTATTTATGGATGGCATCCCCATTCTCCCAATGTCCCAGGTTTAAAACCCTAGCCTTGGTTGATATCCGAAAGACATCCCCCAAAAGAGAAAAAGACCTATTTTTACAAAAATATTTGTAGTGGCTCTTTTTGTGGTGGCTAAGAACTGGAAAGCAAAGGAATGTCCATCAATTGGGGAAGAGCTAAATAAGCTATGGTATATGATGGTGATGGAATATTATTGTGCTATAAGAAATGACAAGCAGGATGATTTCAGAAAGGTCTGGAAAGACTTGTATGAACTGATGTATAGTGAAGAGAGCAGAACCAAGAGAACATTGTGCACAGAGACAGCTATATTGTTTGATGGAGAACTGTGAATGACAACTATTCTCAAAAATACAATGATCCAAGACAATCCCAAAGAACTAATGATGAGGCATACTATCTATCTCCAAAGAAAGGACTGATGTTGATTAAACACAGACTGAAACATGCTATTTTCACTTACTTCCATTTTTTTTCTTTTATCCGTTTTCTTATACAAAATGACTAACGTGGTAATGTTTTACATTATAACCCACAAGTCTGATGGCTTATTGCCTCAGGAAGGGAGTAGGGGAGGGGAGGGAAGGAGGGATAACATTTGGAACTCAAAACTATAAATAAAAATGTTTATTATTATTGGAAAAAATAAAATAAAATGAGGAATTAATACTCTCAACAAAACAAAACAAAACCCTAAATTCTTCTTTTTATCCAATCACTTGTCAGGTGTAATGGCTTTTTCCTCTGCAAGGGTATGCAAATCTACCTAACTCCTGCTTCCTATTCCTATTGCCATCACATTATTCCATTGCCTCTTATCTAATGCCTATCCCCAAAGGATCAACTTAAACATATCTTATTTAAATCCCTAATTCCTTCTTTTTTTGTTTTGTTTTGTTTTGCAGGGCAATGAGGGTTAAGTGACTTGCCCAGGATCACACAATTAGTAAGTGTCAAGTTTCTGAGGCTGGATTTGAACTCAGGTCCTCTGAATCCAGGACTGGTGCTTTATCCACTGCTTCACCTAGCTGCCTCCCCTAATTGATCATTTCAGATCTTGCTTGCCTTTGAATTCCTAAAATAATTTTTTGTACCAACTTTCTGGCATTTTATCATGTTCATCATATATGCCTTATCTTCCTAATAGTTCATAAGTTCCTTGAAGGCAACAACAGTAATTTATATTCCTTCTGTTTCCCTCTTAACACCTAACAGTGCCCAGCAAACAAAGGTGTTTGTTTGGTCAGTTAGGTGGCAGAGTGGAGTCAGGAATACCCGAGTTCCAATCCAGCCTCAGACACTGAGTAGATGTGTGACCCTGGGCAAGTCACTTAACCTCTTTTGCCTCAGGTTCCTCATCTGTAAAATGGGGATAATAATAATAATATCTATCTCCCAGGGTTGTTGTAAGGATCAATTAAGATAATAATTGTAAAGTGCTTGGCACATAGTAAGTGCTATATAAATGTTAGATGTTATTATTATAAATGACATAAATCTGTATGGCACAGATTTGATCAGTCTATATCCTTGGCTCCCATATTGGCTAATACATACCAGTTACCTGCCAACAGCCTTCTCTATTTCCATCTTTCCTCTCACTTAATTATGTAATTAATTACTTATATTAAATAATTAAATAAGAGGGTTCTGGATTCTGCCTGTTAATACTTGCATGACTTTGGACAAGTCACAACCTCTCTGGGCACCATTTTTCTCACCTATAAAGCAAGAGATTGGAACCAGATGGATTCTAGGGTCCCATCCAACAACAAATCCAACTCTAGGAATTGTTCTTCTTGCTGCTATGCTGGTCTTTCCACTTCCTTCCTGAAAATCCAAGACAAACCACCCACCTTTGGTCAGCCTCATCAAGGCCATGCAGTTTCCTTTGCTTCCATTTCCTTTCACCTCTCTGGTGCTCTCTGGTCTAATATAGGCAGCCTCCCTTACATAGAATGGGAGGGCTATTGTTGGAAGTGACCTTAGAAATCATCAACTTCAACCCTATTGTTTCATTGGATGAGGAAACAGGCCTAGAGAGATGAAGCAACTTGCTAAAGGTCACACAGCAAACAAGTAGCAAAGCAAGTAGCATGCTTTTCTTTTTCTGCGGAAACTTGGAATACTTTGGTTCTTTTATCTCACTGCTGCTATTTCTACTTTCTTGGTTTTGGAAAGATCTACCAATTCCTAACCAAATTGATTACCTTCTTCATTCATTCAAAACTCTTCTTGAAATCATCTCTCAGTAAATCACATTTATATTGTGCTTTAGAGTTTACACATCACTTTCCTCAGAATAGACCTTTGAGGGGGGCAGCTAGGTGGCACAGTGGATAAAGCACTGGCCCTGGATTCAGGAGGACCTGAATTCAAATCCAGCCTCAGACACTTAACACTTACTAGCTGTGTGACCCTGGGCAAGTGACTTAACCCCAATTGCCCCCTCCAAAAAAACAAAACAAAATAAGAATAGACCTCTGAGGGAAGTCATTTAAGGTCTCTGGGCCTCAGTTTTCTCATCTGTTAAATGAGGACACTGGACTAGATAACCTCTATGGTTCCTTTAAGCTCTAAAATAAATGATCTTAGGGGGCAGCTTGGTGGTGCTGTGGATAAAGCACCAGCCCTGGATTCAGGAGGACTTGAGTTCAAATTCAGCCTCAGACACTTGACACTTACTAGCTGTGTAGCTGTGTAACCCTGGGCAAGTCACTTAACCCTCGTTGCCCCACGAAAAAAAAAATCAAATCAAATCAAATCAATGATCCTAGAGAGGCAGTTCAGATATTATGACTCCCATTTTACAGACTAAGAAGCTGAGGCTCAAAGAAAGTCAATGTTAGAAAGCTAGTAAGTGCTGGGGCCCAGAGTAAAATCCAGGTCTCAACTCCAAAACCCAATCCTTTTTCTACTCTAATTTCTGGAATAAATAAGGAAACATCGCTTAAACATCCAGCTTGGCTTTCAACAAAATGTAATGTTAAGGCTGGGTTTTTTCCCATTAAGTACATGGGCACCCATTTTTCTCATAAACTATTAGGCAGCCTAAGGTTTGATGGGTACTCACAGGCCACTCTCCGTGGCACCATCAGAAGCATCAACAATGGGGGCAGTTAGATGAAAATCCGATGTGCTGGAGCATGCATTTAGCCTAACAGTACTGGCCACTTCAAAATGGTACTCAAAGCCAGCATCTCACAAAGCAGACTTAGTCAGCCCTGTGTGGAGAGATTGTACTTAGAGCTTAAAGCTTCAAATGAGATTATTGATTAAGTTAATTTTCTGCTAGATATTGGGTCTGGTTTGCATTTCACAATCAGAGTTCATTAAATTTGCATTGCAGTTGATTCTCTTCCATTAGGAAGGGGAATCTTGACGTTTCATTAGACAGTAATATATGTGCATTGACACTTTAGCTTCCATGCTAAGAATGCAAATATAAGGGCTTACTATTGATTTCATTGACTTTCACATGGCAGCTTGAACCCATATTTTATTTAAATCCCACCCTGACACACTTGAAAAATTAACCCTGCTCTCAGTAATGCCAAAGTGCAGCAAAGCAAGGGGACAAATGCGCTGAGAAAGTCTCTGATTTTACCGAAATAAACCTATTTAATTAATAAAACTATTTAGGCACAATATGACAGGGCAAGTGGAGTAACTCCAGAAGAGGATTCTATTCATGGGCCTAATTTCCTCCATGAATATAGTGTTCAAATAGAGAATTCTGTTACTCCTAACTCAATAATCCAAGATAACACATGGGGTGGCATTGCAGGTATAGCATCCAGCCAGAGAATTACTCTGACAAATACATCACGCTGTTTTGTTGGGAAGACAACGCAGAGGATGTGGGCAGAGCTGTAACTAGAAATCCTTATACCTGAGGCAAATTCAGTTGAATAAGAAACAGAAAAGTTGGCTTGGGCAAACCCAGAGAAAGTCTAATCATAGGTTCTGTATTGTGTTGGAAGAGGGCTGGTCCATGCCTTCTCTGATCCCTTCCCAAGACCCCCTCTCTTCTCTGTTTCCTAGGGCCTGCTTTCTTTCTGTCTGTCTGTCTGTCTTCCTTCCTTCCTTCCTTCCTTTCTTTCTTCCTTTCTTTCTTTCTTTCTTTTTGAGGGGCAATGAGGGTTAAGTGACTTGCCCAGGGTCACACAGCTAGTAAGTGTCAAATGTCTGAGACTGGATTTGAACTCAAGTTCTCCTGAATCTAGGGTGGATGCTTTATCCATGGCACCACCTAGTTGCCCCACCTGCTTTCTTTTTTAACTCCAACTGGGATATAGGTTGGCAAAAGACTTTGATCCACAGAGTTGTGATTTCTAAGACAATGTAGAGAGGGAACATACACCTCTTCCACCTAGAGAAGAAGCACCCACACAGCCATGTCAGTGCATAGAGAAAAGTTCCAACTGCTCCACCTTAGTTACTGTTCTAGATATGGAGAAGAAAGAAAAATAACTCCATAATGTACCCACTCAGCTGCCCAGCCATGAGGAAAACCTCACTCACTCACTCACTTACTCACTCTGGGAAGGATTGGTAGTTTTCTCTTCAGAAGAAGATTGTTTTTCAAAGTCAGAAGAAAATTCTGACAAAGCCACAGTTCTCAACCAGAATAATTTTGTCTTCTCACAAGTCAATAGAACAACATTTATTAAGCACCTTAGAAATAATTGTAAGACACTCAACCACAAGGGAACAGAACCTATATAACTAATTTGTGAGACTCTGGAGAAATTTCTCCTGTTACTCATTCAAGAATGCCTGTGCTTTAGGAACCCCATAAGTAAATCGGGGAAAATGGCATTTCTTTCAAGATCTGTGAAACAAGGTGTTTGTTTGTTGAACTCTATCCTGTTGCAGAGCATTTTGGTTTTCAGTTAATTATTTGTTTTGTTTTGCTAAAATGGTAACAGAGAAGATAGTAGTGTGGATTTCATATAATAAACCCCAAGTGGTTTATTGGGAGTACAAAGCTCCCATTTACTTTCTCCAGGTCCTCAATGGAAGAAAAACTATGTGTAGAGAATATTAGCATCACCCTTCTTGCCCAGGTATCTGTGGGAGTGTGGCTAGGGCTTTGCACTCAAGGGAATGTCAAATTCCTAGCTTTAAACTGGAATGTCCTGAAGAATACACTGTTCCCAGCTACCTCTAGAGGGCCCCAAGTTCATTGGACCAGGAGAATGGTGGGGATTCTGGGGAAGGAATAGGCCACAACCACCACAGTGTGTTTTTACAAGGTTTGGGTTCCCAGAAATTAGCTTTATTCTGCTTGGCTTCAAAGGACAGAACTGGAATCAATGGCTGGAAATGGTCGAGATGCAGAACTCATCTCAATACAGAAAAATTTCCAGATATCTAGAACCCACCAAACATAGAATATATATTCTTTCTCAGGGGACAATGAGTCCCTCTGTCACTGAAGGCTTTGCAGCAGATGCTGGATGATCAATTGTCAGGGAGGTTATGGAGAGAATTCACATTTGGGGTTAGATTAGATGACCTCTGACATTCTGGGATTCAGTCATTCTCTGGGAGGCATATCAGGCCCAGCAGACCATGTAGCAAAAATCACTAGGTCAAAGATCCATGGCATCCTCCACACAAATTCGGCGATTTTGCAGGTGGGGACCTCTGCTGTGCACCACACTAAAGAGAAGAGATTAAATATTTGGACAGTGTTTCCTGGGAAGTACCACAGAAATAGAGAACTGTGCAGCATTTGTAGTCCCTTTAGGTCATTCTTCACTGTTGATTTGCCCACTGGAAACAAGTCAGGGATTTCATTACAGTTGCTAGTGAACCACCTTCCAGCCTTACAAAGCGTGCTCTCAAGCTCTGGCTGAAATCTCTTATTTTACAACTTGGCTAAAAGTTCCCCAGGCTCTGGCAAAGGCAATCTTCCCGTCCTGGGAATGGTTTCTCAGGGAACTCTACTGGAGGTATTTTTAACCACTGGCCCCTTGTCATTGGCTCTGTGATCTCAAGTTCTGGTGCTGAAGTATAGACAGTGTTTATCTGTATTTCCTCCATTTGTGTATGTATGTGTTTGTTCAAATGAATGAATGAATGAGTGAAGGAATCGATTGTATGCAACTCGAGGGTAGCAGTATCATTGTTACCTTCTCAGGTTCCATGGAATTGAACTTTGTTGTGTTCCACATCTACTGTTGCCTCTAATGATAGCTCTTATTCTGTGCCAGACACTACTTAAAGCAATTTATAAACATTGCTTTATTTGATTCTCACGCCAACTCTTGGCATTGAGTACTATTTTTATCCCCATTTTATAGATGAGGAAACTGAGGCAAACGGAAGCTAAGTGACTTTCCCAAGGTAACAGTTAGTAAGTGGCTGAGGTCAGATTTGAATTCAAGTCTTCCTGACTCCAGGACCAACATTCTATCCACTTCACCATTCAGCTGCCTAGATAGACCTGGATATTTCCTATTGATTGATTTTGGCATGCAAAGATATAAAAAAAATTTTTCACCAAAATATCACTTTAAACAAGTAATTTAGTGCTATAGGAAGCACATCAAATAGATAGTTTACAGAAAAGGCAGGAAAGCTTTGCACTGTATACTTAACTGGTAAAGTGATTTTTTAAACTATCCTAATCAATATCATGATTCTCTTTCTTCCTCCCTCCCTTTTCCCCTCCTTCTCTTTCTGTATCTGTCTCTCTGTCTCTCTCTGCTTCTCTCTGTCTCTGTCTCTCTGTCTCTGCCTCTCTGTTTCTCTGTCTCTGTCCCTCTCTCTGTCTCTGTCTTTCTCTCTCTGCTTCTCTCTGTCTCTGTCTCTCTGTCTCTCTGTCTCTGTCTGTCTGTCTGTCTGTCTCTCTCTCTGTCTCTCTCTCTCTCTTTCACTCTCCTCTGCTGCCAGACACAGATTGCAGCATTCAAAGGTGGTGTTAGGAAAAGAGAGCCCTGTTTGAAAAGAGGGAAGACTCTCACAAGTCACGATCCTTTCATTGTATTTGGATATTCTACTTATTTCTAAAATACTCTTTGTTCCTAAGTGACTGCATATCAACTGTTGTTCCCACGGATATCTGACTATGCAGTAACAGTAATCTGTGGGTATATTAACATGGGAAAGCTATCATTGGCATTATTATTCTGTAGCTGTTAGCCATACAGAATCAGCAAAGTTATTCTGCATGGCTCCAGCAGACTCAATTATGATCAAAGGGTGGAGAATGTAGGGAGGTGTCAGATTGGTATAGATGACAAAAGATGAAATTGGCAATTTTTGGAGGGTCTATGGAGGACAGGCACTCTAATGTACTATTGGTAGATCTTTAAAATGGTTTGATCATTCTGGAAAACATATTGGAACCATACTCTAAAGTCATTCAATTATATGCAATTTTATACAGCAAAATTATTATGAACAAATTAGTTTTAAAAAAACAACAACTGTTAAGTGCCTGGTGTGTGCCAGCATGACTTATTCTGAACATATACATCAAAGAAGCCAAAGGCAGAGGAAATAGGCCTATACATGTGAAAATATTCATAACAATACTTTGTTGTAATGAGGAATTAGAAACAAATTGTGGTATATAGATTGGTGATGGGATATTATCATGAAGTAAGAAGTGATGTATGTGAAGAAGTCAGAAAAATTTGGGACAACTCATATGAACTGATGCAGAGTGAAATGAGCAGAAACAGAAGAACAATTTGTGTGAAGACAATAAGGTAAAGGAAGGCAACTTCAAAAAATGGCAACACACTGATCTACACAATCACCAAGCATGACCTATGATGAAGTACAACTCTCACCTGTTGGCAGAGAGGTGAGTGACTAGAAGTACAGAATAGGCCGTGGGTTTTAGACATGGTCAAAGTGTTTTGCTTGACTCCACTTATTGGTTACAAGATTTTGCTTGACTCTACTTACTGGTTACAAGATACAGCCTCCATTTATTTATAACAGTAATATTGGGGAAAGGAAAGAGTTTGGTTTTGTACATGTTACTAACATTTATATAGCACTTACTCTGTGACAGGCACTGTGTTAAACACTTTGCAACTACTGTCTCATTTAATCATCATAACAATCCGGGGAGATATGTGCAATTATTATCCTCATTTTACAGATGAGGAAACCGAGGAAAGAGAGGTTAAGTGACTTACCTAGGATCACACTACTAGTGAGTGTCTGAGGCTGGATTTGAACTCAGGTTTTTCTGACTTCAGGCCCAGAGTTCTAGCCATTGTGTCATCTATCTGGAATATAACAGACTTCCTGCTGTGGGGTAAGAGGCAGAAAAAATAATTAGTCTAGAGGATTCCTGATTTCCTTTCTATTATTATCATAATCATTATTTTATTAATTCCAGCCCAAGAGTCTATGATTCTGTGAAATGATAAATAGTTTGGTTGCTTCTAACTCAAAAGCAAATACTTCCAAATATCTAATGACTATAATTATTAAAAGGTCTCTAGGTGGTAAAATAGATAGAGCATAGGAGTTGGATGGTCAAAAACAAGAGTTCAAATCCCACCTTAGGCACTTACTAGCTGTATGGCCATAAGCAAATCACCTAACATCTCAAATTATTTATCATCATCATCATCATCATCGTAATTATTATTGTAACAGAAGGTGGGGTCCTACATGTATAGTGAGACTCCATGTATGATGAGGACTGTTGCTATGTATAGCTTGAAGGGAGGTGAAATAAATATCTCTTACCCCTTCTCACCTCACCCCTTCTTCAAGGGGGATTTTCATTCTTGTTAGAAGGGGAAGCAGGAGGTTCAGGACAGGAACCACTGTACCAGGCTAGAATTATATCTATCTGCTCTGTTAAATATCATTAGTCTAGGGGATATTATTGGGTTCAATTTGCTTCTGATCACTTGGTCATTTTAAGGGGGAAGGAGAACCCCAATCTCTACATCCAAGATTTAATCCATTTCCCACCAAATACCAGTTCCACGATGAACATACATAGCTAATAGCAAAAAACAAAACTAAACAAAACAAAAAACAAAAAAATCACCCAACTCCTATTATCTAAATCATGTTATTGTTGTTCAGTTGCTTCAGTCATGTCCAACTCTTAATGACCCCATTTGAGGTATTCTTGGCAAAGATGCTGAAGTGGTTTGCCATTTCCTTCTCCAGCTAATTTTACAGATGAGGAAACTGAGGCAAAAAGGGTTAAGTGAATTGCTTGGTATTCTATCCAGTGCACCACATAGCTGCCCCAGAATAATAGTACAGCAAAGAAAAATCACAACAGATTGGGAGTGACCACTTGAATCTAAGTCCTAGAAAAATTGATTGGTCAATTTCAGCTTCATTTTCTCCATTCATAAAAATGAAGATGGTGGTGCCTTTTTTAAGCTAGTGATCTTTGAGATTCTTTAATCCTAGATTTATTGCTAATTTAAAATGATATCCTGAATATGAGCACTTTCTCTATCAGTACAGATCATATCAATATTTAAATGTCTAGAAGGTTCCCTGTCATACAGAGAGGTTAACTAATTTGTCCAAGGTCACATAGCCAGTATGATCAGAGGTTGGATTTGAACCCAAGCTTCCTTACTCAAGGACAGCTCCTCTTTCTACAACATGATTTTTCTGCTCTATGACATGGGGCCTATGCTATAGTGGTGTTTCAATTAACATTGTAAGGTCCCAAGATTTTTTTAAAAAGTAGAATTTTTTAAAGTAATATTTTCTGTTCAAGCTTTGTCTTTTGAATAAGTAAAATGAATTTGGAAAGGAAAGTGGAATGATGCTTTTGTTTATGTCATCATTACCCTTTAGCCACTATGGAAAGGTCCATTGGAAAGAGGACCAAAAAAATCAAAAGATTCTCTATTTAAGTCTTCTATCAGTTCTGAGAGAAGCCTTCTGTTTCCCAGAGACCCAAAACTGGGACAATTGCCCCACTCTTGTTTGGAAGTCTTACTATCCTTAAACAAAGTTCTTTGTGTTTATACAGCATTCTGTTTTCAATATTAGGAACTATAAATTACCAAGAACCCTTACACTGAGCTTCATCACAGTTGCTCAGTGACCCATAGTGCCTGGCACATAGTAGGTGCTTAAATGTTTATTGACTGACTCAGATAACAACAACAATAATGGTGGTGGTGATGGTGGAGGAGGAAGAGGAAGAGGAGAAGAAGGAGGAGGAGGAGGAGAAGAAGAAGATGACGACGACGACAATGATGTAATTCCTATCCCAAAGGCCACTGGTCTAGGCCTCTCTCCTTTTTAGTGGATATAAATACCCTCTTCTCTAGGGTGAAGCTGGTGGGAGGTGAGAAAGCTCCAGTCTTTACTGTTCCCTTCTGAATTCCCCTTCAGGACTCATCAAGCTTTGAGTCTTCTTGGGGATTCATTAAGCATGAAGTCACTTTGGACACTTCTAGCTACCTGCTTCAAAAGAAAAGATGGAAGAGGCCAACTCCACTTCAGGTTGCTGAAGGAAAAGACTCAGGGAAGGGGGGCAGCTAGATGGCGCAGTGGTTAAAGCACTGGCCCTGGATTCAGGAGGACCTGAGTTCAAATCCGACCTCAGACGCTTGACACTTACTAGCTGTGTGACCCTGGGCAAGTCACTTAACCCCCTATTGCCTGCAAAAAAAAAAAAAAAAGACTCAGGGAAGATACAGAAGCAGCTGGCAGTCTCCAACATATCCTTATTCCCAGCTTGCTACACTAGAGACTTAGGGGAGTCTCCCCTTGGGCGAGATCTAGGACTGACTCTCTCTCTCTCTCTCTCTCTCTCTCTCTCTCTCTCTCTCTCTCTCTCTCTCTCTCTCTTTCTGTGTGTGCGTATCTCTGTATCTCTCTGTTATCTCAACTACAAAGGGAGAGCTCCTTCCTTCTGTATTGTCTTGTATGTCTCCTACGTATACCTTCTATGTTTTCTGTGTTGCTATTGTGATGTTTAAAATCTAAATTGTGGTCACCTTAAATCAGAAGCTTCAGCTCCAGTCTAGCCTAGAGTTCCAGCCTGGTTGGGTTCTTCCTGAAGTCCTCCTCCACGAGCCTGCTTTAATCAGGAACACCCTCTCGCAAGCTGTTTGTGGAAGCTTTTTTATACATCTGGAACAGAGGCGGTCCTTACACCCTGCTTCAAGGTGATTGTTTGGCATCATCCAAATCCAATGGCTTTGAAGGTGTTCTCAAGTTGAGTTCACAGTCTAGTTTTTGAGAACAATACCTTCTTAAGGGATAGCCAGGTGTGATTACAATCCAATTAACTTGAAGTAGGCTTAATCAGCAGTCAATCACTCTCACTTGATTCAATCAGTATAGATTAATCTACAGGTGGGTCTTTGAGTATCTGCTAAAATCCCATTATTTCATCACACTATGATTTGGACAGCTAGGTGGCAGCTACATAGAGTGTCTGGCCTCAAGCCAAGAAGACTCATCTTTCTGAGTTCAAATCCAGCCTCAGACACTTACTAGCTGCATGAACTTGGGCAAGTCACTTAACCTTGTTTGCCTTAGTTCCTCATATGTAAAATGAGCTGGTGAAGGAAATACAAACTACTCCAGTATCTTTGCCAAGAAAATCCCAAATGGGGTCATGAAGAGTCAGACACGACTGAAAGGATTGAACATCAACAAAGCTATTATGCCTACCATTTATGTTGATCCAAACCTTTTCACAAAGGTCCTTTACACAACCCAGTAACATCCTTCCTGTCATGTGTAGCTTTAATTGTGTCATAGTTCATGAAAAGAGGTTTGTTGTCACAGGGAACATCTTTAGGAGTTAAGGAAATGTGACCATTAAGTGAAGTGGTTTTGGGCCAGACCTCTGATTTCATTGGCACAGAGAGTTCTCAGTGAGGAAACTTCCTGATTCCCTTCACAATTTGCATTCTTAGAGAGTTACAGTGGGGAGGGGGCACAGAGAGGGTAAGTCACTTTTCCAGGGTCTCTGACCTCTGCAGCCAGTGTGGTTAAGAGGCAGAACTTCAACCCAAGTCTCCCTGACGCCTAGGCCAGCTGTTCTCTACCCACTATTCCCAGCTGCTCCTCACCTAAGTCAATATATAAATACAAATACATTCAGGCCCATAAAATTGCATTAAAGAATACACATATGTATTAGGGAAATCTAGGCAATATAAATAACAAAAGATTTTTAAAACAGAATAAGAAGAGCAAGGATTTTAAAATCAACTTTCCTCTGTCGTCCTTATATTCATGATCTCTGTAAAAACTTAGTCTTCTTAGATGAGAAACTGCTAGGTCCTGAGATGACAGATGCTAGAGATAGAAAGTTCAGTGGCTCTTGTAGCAAATGCAGTGGAGACAGGTGATTGAAGGTAATAATTAATGGTGATTTTGATGGTGATATTTACATAGCACTTATGTACCAGGTCCTTTGCTAAGCACTTTACAAATGTTACCTTATTTAGTCTTCACAGCAACTCTGTGAGTTAGGTGCCATTATTATCTCCATTTTACAGTTGAAGAAATTGAGGGAGATTAATTAATTTATCAATTAAGTGATTTCCCCAGGGGCACACATCTACTAAGCTCCCCAGGCTGAATTTGAACTCAGGTCTGTCTGACTGCAGACTCAGTGCTCTATCTACTGCACCTGTAGGCCAATAAGGAGTCTGACCGTACAATTCTACAGCAATGCCAACATTAGGGAAAGAACTATAGGCCACGGAGGGAAACAAAGGTCACCGAAGCAAGGGAAAGGAAATGAGTTTCTTTCTTCCCTGGTCCCTTGTAAAACTGTTTGTACTGAAAATTCCAGATAGATTCAAATGATGAATTTTATTCTGGGCATCAGCACTTTCTAACTATCTGGCACTAAGTGAGGCACTTAATTTCTCTGAAACTCATTTTACAAATTTATAGAATGAGGAGGGTACTATCTTCCCTGCCTTACTAGGCTCATAGATTTAATAATGATAATAATAGCTAGAATTGGGGGCGGCCAGGTGGCGCAGTAAATAAAGCACCGGCCCTGGATTCAGGAGGACCTGAGTTCAAATCCGACCTCAGACACTTGACACTTACTAGCTGTGTGACCCTGGGCAAGTCACTTAACCCCCATTGCCCCGCCAAAAAACAAAAAACAAACAAACAAAAAATAATAGCTAGCATTTATTAAGCACCTACCAAGAGTGTGTTGAGCACTTTATAAATATTATCTCACTTGATCCTCCTCATAACCCTTCAAGATAGGTACTATTATTATCCCCATTTTACAGGTGAGAAGACTGAAGCAAACAGGTTAACCAACTTGCCTAATGTCACAGAGCTAGTATCCGAGGGTGGATTTGAACTCAGGTCTTCCTGACTCCTTGGCTGAATATGCTATCCGCTATACCAACCAGCTTCTTCCACAAGAGCAGAGTTAGGAAACCAGACAATATGTGCATTTTTCACAAGCATAAACACCTCTGAATTCTGAAGGAGGAAAAAAAAAGGCAGGCGAACATCTAAGTTCTGTCCGGTTTCACACACATCTATGAGTGTTTGCTGTGTGTTAGTGCTCTGAGTTAGGAGCTGGGTTACAGAGGTGAAAAATGACAGTCCATGACCACAAAGGAATTAACAGGTATTGGCCTGGAGTTAGGACATCACTCATCTTTTTTTGTTTGTTTCTTTTTTCAGTTGTGTCTGACTCTTCATGACCCCATTTGGAGATTTCTTGGCCAAGATGCTGGAGTGCTTTGCCATTTCCTTCTCCAGCTCATTTTACAGATGAGGAAACTGAGGCAAACAGGGTCAAGTGACTTGCCCAGGGTCACAAAGTTAGTAGTTGGTAGTTGTGCTCCATTCTTGAAGAAGACCCCACTCTGTTGGGGTCAGGGTACAGTGTGTCTGACTGTGGCTGTTTAGACCAATACAAGCTCAGAAGGCTCTAACACAGGCATAGAGTCCACTTGAACAATTTGGTTGGAGATGTCTCTAAATTTGCACATCTCACATTTCTTTTGAGTTACAGCAATTGTGCTTCACTCATAGAGTGCAGCGCCTTCTTTGATTCTGGCACACCATGTTGGGCGGTCCTATGCCAGTGTCTCTCATGTCATGTAATCTATTCCAAAGTTCTTCAAAGAGACATTAAGCATGTCCTTGTATCGCTTCTTCTGACCACCGTGTGAGACCTTGCCTTTTGTGAGTTCTCTGTAAAAGAGTCTTTTAGAGAAACATACATTTGGCATTTGAACATCATGGCCAATCCATCAAAGTTGTGCTCTCTGCAGTAGAGTTTGAATGCTTGTGATAAATTATTTGGCCTAAAGCAGACCTGATGCATGTGGGGAACTGGGAACTTAAGTCGGGTCTTGTCCTTTATCTAATTCCCAAGACAAACCAGTGGAAGATGGGAAGGCAAAAGAGATGAAAATGACCTGACCTCAAAGGGAGAAGATTCTGAGCAAGGCAAGGTGAATAAGCATCCTCCGTCCAGGAGGGGATTCTGTCTCTACCTGACTGCTTCCAAGAAGGCTAAAGTGCTTCCCTTCCAGTTAAAGGGTCACAAGATTTAGAGCTGGAAAGGGTTTGAAAGGACAGTGAGTCCTTTATGGATGAGGAGAGAGATGATCATCATCACAGCTAGCGAGTGGCAAAGCCAAGATTCAAATGCATTTTCTCCAACTTGAAACCCTATGTTGGCTTGTTTTTTCCTCTACTGAATGGAGAGAGTGGGAATATTGGGACAGGAGGTAGGGGTTGAGCTCCAATAACCAGCTAACCAGCTGAACAAACAGGTAGAAACCAAAGGAGGAAGCAGCGGCAGACAGTGAGGCCACATACCTGCAGCAATGGTACTTGGGAAGAGAACAGGGAAAGGAATTCCCATTCATGGTTACCTTCAGAGATGCCCCAGTAGAGGAATCAAGCAGAAAGAGGATCTTGGGAACCCTCAGAGGCAGAGGTATCAAGGGAGAAAAGATTTGTATGGAGGTCCATCTGAGTCAGGCTTATGGAGTATAAATATAATGAAGGGCTCAGCTGTGGGACAGGAAATAAGTTTGATATGAGTCACCAGGAAAGATCAGTGAGGATCTGAAAGTGTCTAAGAAGCCTTCACCAAAGAAGAGGGACTTGAGGAAAGAGGAGACAGAGGAGAAAATATTCCAAGTTGCAATGAAAAGAATGAAAAATCCTTGAAATGAGAGGAGTGAGGAGACCATCCTGATTTAAGCAAGAAGGGCTATGCTGGAGGAATAATGGGAAATAGGGTTTAGCAGAAGAGGTAGCCTAGAAAGGGGGATAGTGGCCTAGCCTGGAGTACAGGAAGGACTGGTTACAAGTTCTACCCCCTGACACTTACTGGATATGTAACTGTGGGTAAGCCCCTTAAAACCTCTGTCCCAGGCAATTCTCCAAGACTTTAATTTCTAGGGACAAAGTTTTGCCTGCATAGACAAAAGTAATTACCTGGGGCAGCTAGGTGGTGCAGTGGATAAAGCACCGGCCCTGGATTCAGGAGGATCTGAGTTCAAATCAGGCCTCAGACACTTGATTGACACTTACTAGCTGTGTGACCCTGGGCAAGTCACTTAACCTTCATTGCCCCACAAAACAAAACAAAATGTAATTACCTGTACTAGGTATGATCTGGGGTAGGGAGATGGAGGAGTGGAGGGTAAGGCTGAACAGGAGGAAGAGAGAAGATTACAGAGGATTTTGTAAGCCAGGCAGAAAAGTGCTTCAGGGTCTTAGTCACTGGGGTAAGTTTGTCCATGTGCAGATGAAATGATGCTCAGCTACTTCATGCGAAGGTTAGGATTCTGACTCTTCCCTATTTTCTGAAATTACAAATAGTAATGGAAGAGCATTTACTTACTAAAAAATTCTTTAAAAGACGTACAGAGTATTCATGGACAATCCCTCTCTCTTCCTAGTCACATACATTATCACAGATATCATCCAGACACTTTGTCAGGAAGAAGGTTTGAAATGTATGAGATGCCTTAAGTGTGCACTAACAGAGAGGCTCCACAAATAGCCTCCCAGACCAACATTCTTCATAGAAAGGCTTCAAATGCCAGATGCTGATAGTGTGTCCTGACCAAAGCAACCAGAAATAGACTTCTTAATGTTCTACCATAATTGACATTGAGTCTCTCTCTTATCACACCACTTGCCCATCTCTTAGGCAGAAAACATTCCTCCTTCCAGGAACTGGCCAGTAGATCTGCCCCTCATTATTGGCATTCCTGCTCAAAGGAGGAGGTGTAGAGTTTTTAATCGGAGGGAGGGGGGGGGCATAGATGTCGGAGCTCAAGGTTTCAAGTCCTTCTGTTAGCCTGGAAGTGGAAATGTGATGGAGGCTGGAGCCTAAAAAAAACAAGATGAAACCTCTGGACCCTGTTATAACAGAACTCTGAGTACAAACATGAAACGAGCGATTGATGGTAAACTAATAGACAATTCTATTCAATTCAACAAGAATTTATTAAGTGCCTACTATATGCCAGAATACAAATACAAAAATGAACATAGGGCAGCTAGGTGGTGCAGTGGATAGAGCACCGGCCCTGGAGTCAGAAGGACCTAAGTTCAAATCCGGCCTCAGACACTTGATACTTACTAGCTGTGTGACCCTGAGCAAGTCACTTAACCCCCATTCCCCCATAAAAAAATTAAAAAATAAAAATAAGAGTGAACATAATCAAGACTTTGCTTTCACGGAGCTGACATTCTACTTGGGAGATACAACATGCTCACAGATAAGAAAACATCGGATATATGATCTATATCTAGATAAATAATTTATACATATGCTTATATAGCTATAGAGAGAGGCATATGTGCATATATAATACATCGCCTGCATCGAAGGTGCTATGCTCTATGAACAAAGCAGAATTTCAGTAGCTCAAAAAGAAATGTGAGATGTGCAGATTTAGAGACGCCTCCATTCTAAATGTTCATGTCGGGGTTTTGTGCCTGACCTGTGGTAGAGCCTTCTGACCTCATCTAATCAGCCAGAATTGGAGATACTGTACCTTGACTCCAACCTAAGGATGTCATTTTGGTCCTCTTTGAGAATGAAGGCCAGGGGCAGCTAGGTGGTGCAGTGAATAGAGCACCAGCCCTGGATTCAGGAGGACCTGAGTTCAAATCCGGCCTCAGACACTTTACACACTTACTAGCTGTGTGACCCCAGGCAAGTCACTTAACCCCAATTGCCTCACCAAAAAAAAAAAAAAAAAAAGAATGAGAATGAAGGCCAACCAACCAACCAACTAACCAATCTAGATAAATCATTTATAAATATGCTTGTATATCAATAAATATATAGGTATGTGTATATATAATATGTATATATGCACATATATGTGCATATATGTGTAACTATAGATATGCACTCTATATCTTTATGTATGATGTGATTTATCAGGGCTGTGATTTCATCAGGAAATGGGATGTCAGGTACAGAGAACAATGTGTCGGCCAGTTTTGCTGGGCCCTCTATTGGGCCCTTGAACGTTGGTTAGTTGGATCCTTCATGTTATGAGAACCTCTAACGCAAAAGTCACCTATAGGCTGTGGATGGCATAACTGATTTGCATTCTGAGGGCTGGTTCTTGACAAACACAGTAGTTCCTGGGAGTCCTGAGCAAGAACCAATACCTACCCCTGCTCCCAAGGCCTCAAAGGCTGTAAGGCAATGAACTTACCATTGCCTGTAGGGATTTCAAGGAGGTCCATAATGTCCTACTACTGTGCCCCTTATCCAGACTAATTAAATCATTCAATCCACAAAGTATTCATTAATCACGTAGTATGTACCAAGAACTAGGAATATAAAGACAAAAACAAAATTGTCCCTTCCCTCGAGTAGCTTAAATTCTATCAGAGAACTATACACACAGAGAGAGCTTAAATTCTATCAAAGATTAATATAATATGTACATATATAGTTTCCTTTGACAAAAATTAAACTATATACTCCTCTTATAGAATTTAAGCTTAAATTATACATGTGGCGTAAATATATATGTATACATAAATACATGTACATATATACACCTAAACATATATGTGTGTATATATGTATGTATCAAGGTTAAACAACTTGCTCAGGGTCACACAGCTAGCAAATGCCTGAGGCTTGATTTGAACTCAGGTCCTTACTGACTCCAGAGCAGGCACTATCTACAGTGCCACCTAGCTGCCAAATTCTATCAGAGGCAAATACATATATGTAGCTTATCTGAGGAGTATACATATGTGTGTATGCTACTTAAAGGAAGGGGAAATTTCATGTCATTACATATGTAAATATATGTGTGCATATATATGTATACACACATATGTGGGTACAGATATATACAAACTAAGTATATAAATACAATATAATTTGGTTTGTGGCAGGAGAGGGCATTGGCAGCTGGAGCAATGAGGGCAGCAAATGTCTTTTCCCCTTCTCTTAGCATAGTGCTTGGCACATAAGTGGGCACTTGATAAATGTTTATTGGTTATTGACTGAAATGCCTCAAACAGAAGGCAGTGCTTGAGCTAAAGTCTGAAGGAAGCTAGAAAGGATTCTAGAAAGCAGAGGCACAGGCCATACGAAGGTACAGAGATGTGAGGGACAACAAGAAGGCCATTTTAACTGGAGCACAGAGTGTGGTAGGAAGAGGACTGGATAATAAGGCTGGAAATGTGGGCTGGGGCCAGGTATGGCTTTATATGCCAAATGTAAGAGTTTTGTGTTTGACTCTAGGGACAATAAGGAACCACTGGAATTTATTAATAGTGGAGTGACATGATAAGACCTGAGCTTAAAAGACCTTTGTCAACAAACATTTATAAATCAGTGTGGGCAGCTTCAAGTAGATGGTTCATTGCTGGGCTTACAGACCTTGTGGGCTTGTGTCTGATCTCATAGGATGTTGTACTCCTCTTGGGCACTTATATTGTGGTGTTTGCATCATATTTATCTCTATATAGTTCCCATCATTCCTACTACAATGTATTATTCACCTTGACGTCAAGGATTCTTTTATTTATCATTGCCCACAAACAACCTGCAGAGGATAATATTCTACATGAGACAATGTATAAATATTTTTGAATGAGCCAAGCTATAAATAGGGGAACTAGGTGGTGCACTAGATAGAGTTCTGGACCTGAAGTCAGGAAGACTCCGCCTCCTGAATTCAAATCTGGTCTCAGAAACTTGCTAGCTGCATGACCCTGAGCAAGTCATTTAACCCTGTTTGCCTCAGTTTCCTCGTCTGTAAAGTCAGCTGGAGAAAGAAGTGGAAAACCACTGCAGTATCTTTGGCAAGAAAACCCCAAATAGACTAACAAAGAGTCAGACATGACTGAACCAAAAATCTGTAATAGTGGGAAGGAAAGGGGCCTCTTTGAAATAGTGGACAATGGCTAATTCAGTCAGGATGTGACTGTCCTATCCCAGTCTTTGGCATTCTGGGAGCATGGGTTACAACTAGTCCATTTTCAGAGTTCACAGGAACTAGTGAATGTGCTCAGCCCACCAACTAAACCCACAATGCAAATCATACACATCTACAAACCCTTACATCAGCATCTACCATGACATGAGCAACCCACAAAACCTTTAAGGGTACTTTTCTCACTCTGCACTCTCCAGGAGAACTGAGAAAATGAATATGTGGCATACCTCCTCCCCAGTACTCTGGAGCAATCTTTTTACTTGCAGTCACTCATTTTACAACATTATAAAAGTAAATTGTATTAAAAAGAAAAACCCAAAATAATCTTGGAGGAATCCTTAGGGGAAAAAAGATATGGTGATGATGATATTTATTTATATGATATTAACATTTATATGGAACTTCAAGGTTTGTACAGAATTTTGTCTATATTACCTCTTTTGATTTTACAGATGAGGAAACTGAGCTGGAGAGAGGTTGAAGTGACTTGCCAGGAGTCACACAGCTAGGAAGGATCTGAGACTGGATTAGATTTCAGGTCTTTCTGACTTTACGTCCACCTCTCTCAAACTCCCTGAGTCACAGTCTGAAACACAAGATTTCCTCTGGTCTATCATGGTGCCAATATGAATAACTCATACTGGGGCCTCTATAAATCTCCTTCGAGCTACTGTTCTTTGCCTTCTGACTGATACTTCTATACCATCCAATCCTCTCCTCTCAGGGCTGCTGGGCTTTTTCAGAGGTAGTTTCCACTATGTCTCAAGTTCACAGTGAGGACTGACTACCTGGACTCAAGATTAGAAGAAACCAGAATCTTCTCTCCTTTCCTACCCTCCTGCTCTCAGCAAGAGCCAATAAGGATCCTTTCACTAGGTCATGGTGGAGGTTAAATGTATCCAGGAATGCTCAGGAATATGCCAAGCAGTTGTTAGCACATTATCCAGCATAGGAGAGGTGCTCCATATATGTTTTTGTTTTGTTTTGTTTTGGTGTTTTGTTTTGTTTTGTTTTCCAGGGCAATAAGGTTTAAGTGACTTGCCCAGGGTCACACAGCTAGTAAGTGTTGAACTCAGGTCCTCCTGAATCCTGGGCTGGTGCTTTATCCACTGTGCCACCTAGCTGCCCTTCTATATTTGTTTATTGAATTTGAAGCAACTAAAGGGAGAACTAAAGCAAGCAAACTAAAGCAAGCTAAAAGGGAGAAGAGAAACTCTGTGTTCACTAATACACTTCCATTTTGATATACTCCAGGAATTGCTACAAGATTCTTACCTCCTTCCCCCTTCCGGTCCACCCATCTACCCTGCTTCAAAGCAATAAAAGCACCCCAGCAGTCATAATACTAGCCTCAGAATTTTCTGAAGCAGGCTTCATTTTCCTGGGGTGGGGGGGGTTCTCCTCTGAATGCAACATTTAAAAAGGAAAAAAAACTTCTAAGTTATAAATTTCATCTATATTTTACCCACTGGAGTGCTTTCATTTTCTTTTCCATTTCCTTTTTTGGGAGGAGAAATGGTTTATCCAAAGTTGATGTCTGCCCTCTTTGATTTCTAGATAAGAATTGTTATCCAGAGGAACTTTTGGTTGAGTTAGTTGGGAAAGTTTTCTAGACTCACTTTATTTCAGGGAGGGCCTTCATTTAAGGGGATGGTGGGGAAACCATAGGAAGAGACCTAATCAGGTCAGACAGGGAGTGTCAGGGTGGCAGGTTCATAGTGATGAAGTGAGCCAGGTCAGGAAATGCGTCTTTTCCCACAAACACCTTCCCTTCCCCAGCCCCACCCCCTCAGGACTCAGAAAAGCCTTATTTCAATTAGACATCAGACAGGAAGGCATTTGTTTTTTTTCTAATGAACAGGTATCCAGCTGGAAGTGCCCAACAGACAAAAGTCTATGACAGGAAAAGAATAGGCAGCGTTCCTACTGAAATGTTCCCAGAGGTCACTTCTCAACTTTCAGGGCTTAACACTGTATTTTTCCATTACCAAAAGAATATACAAAAGGACCAAAAAGGGGGAAAAAAGTGAAAGGCTGAAGGTTGCTGCCAGGATGGATCAGTTGCACCATAACTATATCAAAGAGAGTTATTTTGCCTGTACTGAAAACTATGTGTCTCCCTCTCCATCCTTCCCATTGATTCTCAATGCTGTCAGTCAATCAATTAACAAGAATTTATTAAGCATCAAATATGGGACAAGAACTATTCTACATAACATCCTTCATACAATTTAACATTTGAAGTCCTACTAAATGCCAGATAGGTATATTACATTCATATATATTCATATATTCATATTCATTTCTTTAGCCATCTTTAAATTGATGGGCACCTTCTTAATTTATATTTCTTTTGTTGCTGTTCAATTTTTTCCATCTTCAATTATATCTGACTCTTTGCGATCCCATTTTGGGGTTTTCTTGGCAAAGATATTGGAGTGGTTTGCCATTTCCTTCTCCAGCTCATCTTACAGATGAGGAAACTGAAGCAAAACAGAGTTAAGGGATTTGCCCAGGGTCACACAGCTAGTGTCTGATGCCAGACTGACCTCACAAAGATGAGTCTTCCTGACTCCAGATCCAGCACACTATGCACTACACCACCTAGCTGCTTTACTACAAAAATATCTATCAATTTTTTACATTTTGTTTGTTTTCCTCTTAGTGGATCATATAATCTTTCTTAGTGATGTTCAGCTGTCTAATGTTAATTTCTTGGCCATTGGGAAAATTCCAATTTTCTTTTCCCCACCAGGAAAAAGAGTAACTATGTGTTCCAAAAAAACTTAATAAAATCTTATATGGCATAACAAGTTCTTTAGCACAGAACTTTGCACATGGGAAGCAGCTGATAGAAGTCTTTTCATTCCTTCATTCATTCATAATCTTTATGTTATGGTGAACATGGACAGATCTTGCTACCAACCTATTATATTTTAACTATGTGCTCCTTGCCTCCATTTATATTCCAGAATCACATTCAGAGGAAGGAATAATAGTAGAAATGGTGTTGGGTTGGTTTTTTTTTTTTTTAACTTCTATGTAATCACAGTTTGGGCCTTAAAACAGAGGCCAGTAACACAGACTTGGATAACTCTTTAAGGCTAGGATGCCCTGCTAAGGCCCATGCTGGTAGGGAAACCCTAATCTTTCCCAACACTTGTTTCCCATTTCAGTGAAAGCATTCCCATTCTAAATGTTTCATATAAAGGCAATCATTTGTTCCCAGCTGGTACAATTCTTTAATAAAATGCCTGCTGGGTCTCCAGAAATAATATTCTCTCTCCTCAGCAACAAGGATAATTACCCAGGCTTTGGGGCCACTAGCTCAATCCATCCCCAAATGTTCTCAACTTCAAGCACAAGGTTTTCAACAACAGTCATTTGCCATATGGAGGAGTAAAAAAAGTTTGGGAGACATTTAGTAAGTTGGGGGATGTCTTAGCAGAAGGCTGAAGCCACTTTCCTATTGTAATAAATATTCTTCTAATGTTTTAATCAAAGAAAGCAGCCTGTCTCTCGCCTCTCATCTATATTCAAGCCACCACATTTTGTAGGTGTTAATCTCCACACCTCCAGGCGTAAGAGGGGAAAGGAAATTGGCAGCCCCTGAATTTCAGGAGCCTGGAAGATAACACTACCTGGCACTGCCCTTAATTATCTCGATTATGTAAATGCCTGTTGTTTGTCAACAGTGGGAAGAGATGAAATGGCCTGGTTGTGTAGAGAGCCTTGGAGATACAGGCTTGGAAAGGGAATATTTTTTTAAAAGCTATTTACCAAATAGAGATTTTGTATTTTTGCACTTCCTCCCATGAGTGACCTATTAAAAGAATTATAATTAGCATCACTATTTATAATAGTAATATAGGAGAAGGGAAAAGAGTTTGGTTTTGTACATGCTTAAGAGACCTAACTGAATGTGCTATAGAGACCAGTCCACTTGTGGTATAGACTTTTTAATGCAACCAGGAAATACTTTTTATTGACTCAGCCCTGTCAATAAAGCATTGTTCTTTAGTATTCAGGGCCCTTAAAGAGATATGCATGTTTTTCAGAGCAGAAGAGGTGCTTTCGTTTCCCTGGTACATCCAACAAATAGAATGGCTTCTTGGCAAGCTACCTGGGGATGCCTAGAAAAGAGGATTTAGTCCCCTTTGGCAGTCTGGTGAAGCCTGTGGACTCCTTTTGAGAATGATGTTTTTAAATGCCTAAAATAAAATACATAGAATTGCAAAAGAAACCAATTATACTGAAATATAGTGATCCCCAGGTGTATTGGTACGTGCCTGTGAGCTGCAGTACGCTAAAGCTTATTGGGTGTCCACCACACTAAATTCGGTAAGAATACGGCGAGTCCCTAAAAGCAAATAGCTGCTATACTTCCAGCCTGGGAAGGAAGGAGGGAAGGAAGGAAGGAAGGAAGGAAGGAAGGAAGGAAGGAAGAAAGGATGGATGGAAGGGAGGGAGGGAGGGAAGAAGGAAAGATTACAAAAAATAAAACAAGTTTGGATCTCCCAAGGTAAGAATTCCTGTGTTTAAGTTCCTCTCCAGGAGGAAAGCCTACAGTCTTTTGAACTTACATATGATCACCCATCACCCATACTTGTTCCCATATGAAAAGGAGGAGGAAAAAAAATCCTATCTTGGACACTTTATAGATGTGTGACTTTTAAATATAACTTTCCTTATAATCACAAGTTGTTATGTATTTATTTAAGCAATGGATATCCATTAATTTAGTTAATCTTCACTACTCTGAGAGGTATTAGGAAACTGGGGCTCAATGATTCCTCCAAGACCATGTAGCCAGACATTTACTGGGAAACCCAAGACTAGAATTTAGGGAAGGGAAAGGAATAGGGATTTATATAGTGTCTTCTATGTGCCAGGTACTGTGCTAAGTACTTTACAAATATTCTCATTTGAGATAATAGGATCCTCACAACAACCCTTCTTCCTGACTTCTAGTGGGCAACATCTCAAAGCAAGATTTCATAATTTTCCATTCTCTGCATACCTTTCAGCTAGGTGGCAAAGAGTTCTGGACCTGGAATCAGAAACATCTAAGTTCAAACACTATCTTAGGTACTTACTAGCTATGTGACCCTGAGCAAATCACCCCTCTCAGCCTCAGTTTCCTCATCTGTGAAATGGGAATGATATCTCACAGGATTGTTGTGAATTTAAAATCAGATAATTTATATATTGCATTCTGCAAACTTTAAAGCTCTATTTAATGCTAACTAGCATTATTACTATTATTGTTATTGGTTTTTATTATGGAGTTCACTATCTCCGCAGTATGCTTCCTCATGAAAAGATATTAAGCTCATAGAATCATAAGCTTAGAGCTGAAAGACACCTTGATGATTATCAGTTTCAACCCTCTTCGTTTTGCAGATGAGGAAATAGAGAAACTATGTGATTTTTTCAGGACCACAAAGCTAGTAAGTATATAAGGCAGGAGTGAACTTAGATCTTCCTGACTTAAAGTCCAAATGGTGAAGCAGGAAGGAAGTTGGCCCAAGACCTGACACATTATAATGGTCCTCAAGCCCCAGAAGACCTCAGCACTGACCTTTTAAATACCCCCACAGGGGCCACTCAATAGGTGACTTGCCCATGATTACACAGCCAGAGGGTGGCAGATGGTAGAGCAGAAGCCAGGTCTCTGCCTCCTAGATCAGTGCTCTGACCAGGAAACTTGAATTCTCTAGGGGAAAAGGAAGGAACCATCTTTTTGTGTGTGTGAGAGAAGTTTTAGAAAGACCTTTGCTCACTGGAAATAGGGCCAAATCCAACGCAATATTAAGCTTTTTTCCCCTCCAAATAAGGCTGAAGAGATTAGTTGGCATTTCCTAAAGCTAATGCACTTCACCTACTATGGAGAATTATCCCACTCTCCTCTGAACCAATATACTCTAGAGGAGTCTCACCTCTGCATCCACCTTTGGGCTTCCATCCTGCTCCCTGGGAGAAAGGCTATCAGCCCTGCACCTTAGAATATCTTTTTCTACTGAGCTGAAAAGATTCATATGATAAATGATATTTTTTATACGGAGGGAACTAGAGCTCATTTGATCATAGGACCATAGATATCAGAGTTGAAAAGAACCTTATTGGTCACCTAATCCAACCCCCTTATTTTGAAGATTAAAAAAGTGAGGCCTGGGGCAGCTAGGTGGCACAGTGGATAGAGCACCAGCCCTGGAGTCAGGAGTACCTGAGTTCAAATCTGGCTTCAGACACTTAACACTTACTAGCTGTGTGACCCTGGGCAAGTCACTTAACCCCAATTGCCTCACTAAAAAACAAACAAACAAAAAACTGAGGCCTGGGGCAGCTAGGTGGTGCAGTGAATAAAGCACTGGCCTTGGATTCAGGAGGACCTGAGTTTAAATCCAGCCTCAGACACTTGATACTTACTAGCTGTGTGACCCTGGGAAAGTCACTTAACCCCGAAAAAACAAAAAACAAACAAAAAACCCTGAGGCCTAGAGAGGTTAGGCAACATACTGGATGGAGAGAGAGCTGGGCCTGGAGTTCTCAGAAAAACCAAATCGGCCTCAGGTGCTTAGCTGTCTCTGGGCAAGTCACTTAACCCTCATTGCTCCACAAAAAAAAAAACAACAAAAAAACCAAAAAAGTACTTAGCACCTTCTAGGAGCTTTATAAATGCTTATTTTCTTCCTTTCCTAAAGTCTCACAGGTTGTGGTTGTTCATCCTTCCTCAAAGAGGACTGATGACATCACAAAGTCATCAGCCTCACTCTTTCCCCGTGTCCTCTAAGTCCCGTGGCAAGCAACTGGTGATGGCCCAGCATGCAGTAAGTGGCCTAGGTCTTTCTAAATTAAGGTCTTTCCCAAGTCTCAGTTTGTCTGAGGCAATACCCATTCAATGACTTTAATCCAGTTTCACACATAGCACATGGCAGAGTAAGTACTTGAATGTCTGAAGCAGAAATGAAAAGGGAAAGTATTCTAGGTTATAGGGGATAGCCAATGCCAAAGCAATGAGGTGAGAGATGGAATGTTATACATAAGGAATAGAAAATGGGTTAATCTGAGGAGGAGAGGACAATTTGAGCAGTCAGGAAAAGTTTTTACCTGGAAACTTAAAACTCCCAAACAGTTATTTTCCTGCATGTGCTTGGTGACCTTACCTTGACATGACCATTCATCATAACATTAACATTTTCTGATTAACTCTCTGCCACTTGGGTGGAATGACATCAAATTGCCAAATGAAATGCATGACAAATAAACAAGACAGCCAAGTATAAGATGCCCTATTGCTTTGCTGCAAAGAAAGACCAGGGATTGGGGAGTTTAGAAGCAGGTTTGCAACTGCTTCTCCCTCTTTATTATTCATTTTTCAAGAAATAAAAACATTAAGTTTAAATACTGTAGGATTTGAAAGGATCTCAAATTGATTCACCTGCCCACATTTTTAGTGGATGGTATGGGGGAAGAGGCTAGGAAATGTACACTCAGACGGCCAGAAAACCATTCAAGACCTGTCTCTGTCTCTCTGTATAATATTCTCTCTCTCTCTCTCTCTCTCTCTCTCTCTCTCTCTCTCTCTCTCTCTCTCTCTCTCTCTCTCTCTCTCTCTCTCTCCCTGTCACTCTGTCTCTATCTTTCTGTCTATATTTCTCTGTCGGTCTTTCTCTGTTTCTCTCTCTCCATTTTAACTCTGACTTGTGAGATACTTGCTACACTCAGTGTAACATAAAAACGGTGCTAGGATACAAGTTTTGCCTTTTCAATTTTTTCCGCACTTCAGAGTTAGCCAAGACACTCAGACTCCAAAATTGGCCAGCCTTCATTGCCTGCAAAGTGTTTCTGGAACTGTTGTTTATTGTACCCTATTCTGTACTTGCCCAGCGCAGCACACACAGCCCACCAAGGGACTTTCCCTTGCATGTTCAGCCGTTAGCACTGAATCTTCTTGGCAAAGCTCTCGGTAACTGCATATTCTCACACCTGCCAGCACTGGAAAGTTCTAGAAATCAGGACTCTTTGCCAGGAATTCCTTTAGTGCTGTCTTCATCTCATCTAGTTCCTCACCCTTCTGGCCGTTGGAGGTGTAATCCAGTCTCTTGAACTTGGTTAAACCTGGTGAGGTAACAATGTGAACGGAAGTCACCTGGACCTACAGTATTAGAGAGAAGACACAAAAGGAGAAAATTGGAATCCTGGGCTCAGATTTGGGTCTCCCTCTGACTTCATTAATCCCTTACATTTATAAAGCACTTTATGTTGAGCATATTAGGACATTTTAGTTAAAAAGGACCTAATCTAATCCTTGCCTTTTATAGACAAAGAAACTGAGGGCCAGGGAGGATATGTGTTTTATCAAAAGCCATATAGGTAGCAAAGAACAAAGTCAGAATTAATATCTTCTGACTCCAAACCTAGACTTGTTTCCTACTGTTCTTTTCAAAATGCTCTCATACCCATCCTCCTCTTTGATCCTCATAATAATCCTGTGAGATATGTGAGGCAGATAACATCCTTGGAATAGAGAATAGAGCCAGTCTCGGAGCCGGGATGACTTGAGTTCAAATCCTGCCCCTGACACAAACTGGCTGTATAATCCTGAGTACGCCACTGAACTTTTCAATGCTCTAGGCAACTCTCCAAAACTATATGTTACTCAGAAAGCGCTAAAGTACATTGTTAGAGGCAGTTTCTTCACCAGAGAGTTCCCGTACCAGTGAAGTCACAGATAGAGTTCTATTAGTATTCTCATTTTATAGATGAGGAACCAAGGAAACATGTTGTGTTGCTTACCCAAGATTTTCTAATACTTACTCCTTTATATTGTGTTCTCACTAAGTTTTGTATGTCATATGTAAGGCATAAATATAATCTTTGTAGGGGAAGTGATTTCCTGGCTTTGATGGTATGAAGGGAATTAAGTTAATGGGCCAGGATCTAAACAGAGCAGTAGTACTTGCTAAAAGTAGACTAAGGTATATTTGGGCATTTAGGGGTGCCAGCAGAGATGACAAGCTGCAGCCATTGTTGCAGGTTGAGTCAGTTCAGGAAGCAAGGCAGGCTTTGAAGTATGAGGAAGGTTGAAAACTCTGGCCCGGGGTCAGGATCACAGGTGGTACTGATGTTCCAACTGATCCTCTATTAATGCTCCAGCTAGACTAAAGCAAATGAGCCCTTTTGTCTAACACAGGGCCTGCTCCATCTAAAAGAGAGAGAGTCAATTCAGTCAGGCAGTTAGTAAATCAACACGCATTTTTAAAGTGCTTATTCTTTGCCAGGCATTGTGCTAAGTGCTGGAAATACAACAGCAGAAGTATAACAGTGCCTGCAATAAGGGAAATGACATTCTAACAAAGGAGGCAACATTTCACATCAATAAGTTACAGGTAACTGGACAATGAGGGTTCGGGTCTGGGATCATCCAGGTTTGGTGGACCTGCTTCTAGAAGTTCCTAATGACACTGAATGTAGGGTTCTATGCTCCAATTCAGATCACACTCAAGTATTCTATGAAGAAACAGACTTTTAACTGGTTGCTGACCTGGAAATTGGTATGCCTTCAAAGGGCATTAAATGGCTGGAGCATACTCTACTACTCTTACCTGCCTGCTTGCATTCAAGTGAGGAAGTAAGGATGACTGTAAGCTTCTGGTGTGGAGAAAGAGAGAGACAGAGATAAATACAGAGAGACAAAGACAGAGAGTGACAGAGAGACAGAGAAACAGAGATAGAGACTGAAACAGGGAACTCTAGAAGCCTGTTCTCCTTACCCATGTTAACAAGAAACCATACTGTTTCATGCCCCTGATGCTTCAACAGTACACGGCCATGCCGTTGTTTCTAATTCTGTTGTCTCTCTTCTCTCCTGTCTTAGGTGAAGGAGCAATAGAGCTTATATGGGATAGACTTCAGCCTTCTGAGCTTCTAAAACTCAGAGGTCCAGTGACAAGAGTCCATACCAGAGTTTGTAAGCCACTGAATCCTCAGGAGTAGCAAAGCCCCAAGCAACCTGCTTGATCTATTGTTGCAATGGATCTGAGGCAGGGAAGAAGAAGCAATTCATCCATCATCTGTACCACAATCCGAAGTGAACTCATTGAAGATGATGGTGAATGCTTTGTAGTGACTGCTTTAAGTTCAAATTCACTCTCACCAGAAAAAAAGATGTTATATGGGGAGGGTTGTGTAGGAGACAGCTCAAGCTGGCCAATTGCTAAATTTTTAGCATGAATACATACAACTCTGAAATCAGCAAATGCCACATGATTTATTGGTGTGTTTTATTGTCTAGATTTAAGGAAGTGGCAGTGATAATGCAAATTAAGCTTAAAAGTGTGTCATACATACTCTCCCCCGTCTCCCCACCCTCCACCCCTGCCCAAGCTGGTTGTTAAATATTTACTAGCACACTCTTGTATAAGGAAGAGTATTCCTCCAGGTGTTAAGGGATGGAGAATGTTTGTAATTCTGTTCTTGCTGTCTATTCTTTGTAGACAGTTCTTTGTAAAAACTAACTGATATTAACTGATTAAATGATACTGGTGACTAATATCAAGGAGAACATAGCAGAATGGAAGCTTGAACTGATAGCATTAGAAAGGGACACCTCAGTTCCCAGAGGCAGCCTACCCTAAGAACTCTAAGGGGTAGATGCAGTCTTCCTCTCAGAATTCAACCTGCTAGTGTACATGTGTAGTTGGGAGAGTAAGTCCAGAGTCTAGATAATTAAGTATATACAAAATATAAAAAGTTAATACAAGGTACTTTGATGAGAGAAGACATTATTCCCCATCTGGTTTTGCAATATCAAAAGTAGATGCCTCTATTTCCAGTTAAGATGATAAAGTAAAAGGTAGTAAGGGCCTGGATTTGGTTTTCAAAGAGTGGAGGGGCAGAAGAATAGCAACAGACCATTTCAATTCTAGATTACTAGCGTTTATCAAATTACATCTTTTTCTTTAGTCCCTTCTTTGAAAAGAGAGAATAGAGGGGCAGCTAGGTGGTGCAGTGCATAAAGCACTGGCCCTGGATTCAGGAGGACCTGAGTTCAAATCTGGCCTCAGACACTTAACACTTACTAGCTGTGTGACCCTGGGCAAGTCACTTAACCCTAATTGCCTCACCAAAAAAAAAAATAATAAAGTTAAAAAAACAAAGAAAAGAGAATGGGAGGGGAAAGAGGAGAAGGTAGGAAAGAATATGATGGAGGGAAATAATAATTATTATAATCATTAATGTAAATGGAATGAACAAATAAAATAAAACAGAAGCTAATAGAATGGATTAAAAAGTAGAATCCAAAATGTTGTTCATAAGAAACACATTTGAAACAAAGATTAATACAGAGCTAAAATGAATGACTGGAGCAGAATTTATTAAGCTTCAGAAAAAATTTTAAAATCAGCTATAGCAATCTTCATACAGGCAAGAAAAGAGTAAAATTAGACATAGTTTAAAAAATAATCAGGGAAACTATATTATGCTCAAAGGTACCACAGAAAATGAAATAATAGAAGTATTTAAGGAAAAAGTTAATAGAATTTGCATAGTAGGGGACCTCAACGTGCCCCTTTTCAGCCTAGACAAATCTAACCAAAAGGTAACATGAAATAAACTAAGAACATTTTGTTTGTTTGTTTGTTTGTTTTGCAGGGCAATAGGTGTTAAGTTGACTCCCCCAGGGTCACACAGCTAGTGTCAGATTTTAACTCAGGTCCCCCTGAATCCAGGGCCAGTGCTTTATCCACTATACCACCTAGCTACCCTGCAAACTAAGAACTTTAAAAGAACTTTAGAAAGTTTCAATATCAGAGATTGCTGCCAATTACTGAATGGAAATAGGAAGAAAATGTATATTTTCAGGTGTACATGACAACTTTATAAAAACTATGTGCTAGGGCATCAGAAACTTCATAAACCAATGCAGAAAAGCAGTAATGGGATAGATTTAAACAATCTTTGCTGCTCAATATTCCAAAAAATTATAGATAATAAGAGGACTTGAAAAAATATTCAAACTCAAAATTCAAACTTAAATAATTTAACCCTAAAGAATATGTAATTAAATATGAAAACATAGAAACAAGAGCTAATTTCATTTAAAAGGTCAAATAAGCTAACATGTAAACACTTTACAAACCTTAAAGCATTATATAAATGTAAACTACTACTACTTTTACTACAAGAAGAAGAACACCACCACAATAAAAAGATAACAATATGACAACATATTAAAACTTTGGGGATTCGGCCAAAGCTATCCTTAGGTAAAAGTTTACATTTCTAAATATTTTTCTCAACAAAAAAAGAAAAAGAACAAATCAAGGAATTTGACAGGATCAATCAAAACTCTAGAAAACTCATGATGAATTGTGGTTTTCACCTCTTAGTTCAGAGGCAATGGACTAAAGGTGAAGAATGAAAAATACATTTTCAGACACTACCAATATGTGGATCCGTTTTGCTTGGCTATACTTATTTATTGCAAGGGAGGGCTCTTATTCTTGTGGAGGTAGAAAGGGTTATGGGAAAAGATATGGTAGTGATAGTGATAGAAAAAGAAAAAGACATAAGAAAAAATAAAAGAAACATTTAGACATCTATAGAAGAAAGCAGAGGGAAATTCAAAAGGGGGAAGACTCAAGGGACTTGTCAATTTCATGTACACCTTTAAAAACCCATGCTGTATATAATAATGTCATATAAAAGCTCTTCCCTTTCATCTTTATATAGGGAAATGTCCATGTTTAATGATGTTGATCAAGTTCATGATAAAAACAATATTTTAGTTGATTCCTCCTCCAAGAGGGCTTCTTGGTTTTAAATGGCCCTCAAAGCTCAGTAACAGTAACCATCCTGGTGTTCTTGAATTCTCCTTTGTCAAGTATTCCTCTTCCATGGTCATACATTCCCCAGAGACTGAGATCAGGGATCAGGTATAGTGGTGTGATGGAGCCACTTCAGACTGGCTCATGAGAACTGATTGTTAAGTGTGAGCATTTGTACTTTGTACATGAAAAATGCTACAAATCAGCACTTGATTAATTATTTTGTTGATTGTCAGATTTAAGATAGTGATAGAAAAAATATTAATAATTGAGATTAAACTTAAAAGTTTGTCATGTATGTTTTTTTTCCAGAGAGGCACTTGTTAAATGTTTAGCAGTATACCTTGGTGTACCAGTCTCATACCTGAAATTACAGATTCTCAAAATTGTTTTTTTATTCTATCAGTCTACATATATAAAAAATAGTATTCCAAATAATTGTAATAATAACAATAATGAGCTAATATCCAAGGTTTATAAAGAAAATATCTCATTTTATATAATATTTAATATAACTGATTCAATGATACAATTTGACAATGTGCATCATAGAATGGGCTGTGGATTTGGAATACCTTTGAAATGTCCACAAATGTGCATCTCTTTGTACTAATTGCACAAGGAGACTCACAATTATCCCATTTTTTTCTCCCCATTCCATGCATTGTCATACAAACAACAAATGCTAATTCAGCTTTGATCCTTGATTCCTTTGCCATCATACTGTTATTTCCCATTTTCCCCCCCAAAATCTGAATACCTTCCATCTTTAAAATTCTACCAGTCTATGAACTATATGCCAATGGGAGTGATCATCTCATTAAATAAGATGATCAATGTCAAGAAATTGACATTGACAAGGAGATTAGGACTCCAGATGTGGATGTCAACTGATTTCAGGAAGAATCTTGTAATGTTACCCTCCTTGATCCCTGGTGACTTTGCCCTGACCATGGGACTGATAGGGCCCAACTTTGTTCAACAACCCATTCTAAAGGATTGTTGGAAGAAAAGTCAAGGAGTTTTATAAGAAATAAGAATGCATGGGAGTGTGAGAGAAAGTCCATGGAAGCCAGAATCACAGGAAATGATTGTGATAAAAATGGGTGCCAGAACTACAGGACTCAGACAGTATGATTGAATCTTGCATGAAACACAGAACAGGCATTGCATTCCTGGAACCAGTTAGAACTCCTGAGACCAGGGTCTGCTAAGCTTTATCCAGTCATCACTTTCCTCCCCGACTCTCTCTTCAGAGAGGTACAGACTCTGGTAGCTTTTTCAGAATCAATAGGCACTGATTTTTATGAAACTTGGTTTAACTTTCAGTTTACTTCATCTCTTAAGTGGCCTTTTGATAAAATCTGTTAACCATAGCCTTGTTAGCCTTGTCAACTACTCTACTGCTTATATATGTTTATCATTAGTAAAATGCAATCAAGAATAGGAACTAGGGAGTACCAGGGAGGGAAGAAATACAGATTTAAAACTGGGGTATTTTGCCTGGAGGCTATCTCTGGGTGGGGGCTCAGAGATATTGATTTGTTTTTATGACTTCCCAAAGCAGAGGGATTACTTTTGCCAAAATATTTCTAGGCAATGAATAAAAACCATTTTCTAGGGTAGCTTGGTGAGTTGGACTAACCCTGAGCTAAAGCCTCACCATTTTGGCTTGGTTTGAGAAGAAAGTCCCTCGCAGAGGGGAGAAACCAAGTCCAAGGGGAGAAAGTGCTTTGCCCATACAAGTATGGGGACAATAAAGAGTAGCAGACAGCCCTGTTAACTAGAATGGTGCCACATCACTACATCAAGGCTTAATAAGAAAAAAAAATAAGGACTTATAGTACAACTTCATACAGATATAGTGACTTTTCTGTTTCCTGCAGACCTTTGGAAAGCTGGCCCCTTAGGATACCAAAGCTATTTAATGCTTTAAAAAGGAAAATACATATATTTTTTTTTAAATAAAATGAAATATTCTCCAATGGTTCACCCAACTAAACTGTTTATTTACCATCTCATATTTTTTTTTAAAATACTTTTTAGGGGCAGCTAGGTGGCGCAGTGGATAAAGCACCAGTCCTGGATTCAGAAGTACCTGAGTTCAAATCTGAACTCGGACACTTGACACTCACTAGCTATGTGACCCTGGGCAAGTTACTTAACCCCCATTGCCCCACCAAAAAAAAAATACTTTTTATAAGATGTTTGTGAACAAGTTTCATTTGTCCTTTAAGATGCCTAAGGTTTGCCTAAAAGGCCACTCATTTTTTTCATGTAAAGAGTCCCTACCAAAGAATAGCTCATTTCCCTCAGATATGATAAAGAAAGAATAATGTTTCCTTAAAAGAAAATTGAAGGTAGAAAATACCCAGGGTTGAAATAGCAGAGAGTAAAAAGTACCAACCCTCTGACAAAATAGTATTGGGCAATAGAAGACAAGTGAAACTTGGTATCTGAAACCCTGAGTTTACTATCTAGTCCTTGGGTAAGTCACCCCAATCCTCTGAGTCTTGGCTTCTTCCTTTATACAATAAAGATGAAAACTCAATTCAATAAGTACTTACTATGTGCAAGGCACTGTGCTGTCAGGCACACAAAGGCAAAAACAAAACCTCCCTGCCCTCAAAGAAATTACATTTAACTTGTGGCCCTCACCTCACAAGGATCTTGTGGGGTTAGGGGGAGTGTTTTGTAAATCATAAAACACTACAATAACGTAAGCTATTAGTAGCTCCTCCTTCCTCTGACAACTGCCAAGAACATTGGTAGAGACACATAACAACTCAGAGAGACCTTCCCACTTGTATTTACAGGAATTTAATTGTTTTTATCACACCAAGCCCATGTCGTGAGACAAGGCAAGCTTTGAGACTCAATGCTAATGGCCAAGGTTTCTCCTCATTCAATGAAGGAGCAGAATGAAATTCTCATCATGGGTCTGAAAACTGCATAAACTGTGCACTTTTATTGATAACTTCTCAATTTGAGAAGCAGCCTCTCTGTAGAGCTTTCTAGATAGTTCTGGTTTCTCAGGGTCAGTTCATCAGGTCCCTACATATCTCAAAGTTCATAAAATTCCTCATCCCTCGTCCCATTCCACAGATTAGCTTCTCAGGACACCTGGGTTCTCCTTCTAGCTTTGCCATTAACTAGTTGTATAGCTTTCAACTAGTTATTTACGCTTCCTGAGCCTCCCTTTCACATTTTCCCCCTCTTCAAAATGAAGGCATTGTCTAGTTGGTTACTAAGGTCCTCTATAAGTACTATGGGACTTTGTCTTAGACAAGTTTATCCTTCTTGGTCCACACACATTCATTCCTCTACAAAGAGATAGTCTGTCTCTGCCTTCTTTCACTTAGTGTTTATTTGGCAATGCAAATTATACTTTCTGGCTTTAAATATTCCTAACTTCATGATAGTATAATGTCTAGGAGTGGATTTTTATCTCATCACTTCTCTCTCTATTTCCTAAAATACTTTGCTTCTTTCAAGTTTCAACTTGGGTGCCATAGCAGGGCTTTTTAAACTTTTTCCACTCATGACCCATTTTGTCCAAGAAATTTTTATGCAACCCTGGGTGTGTGTGTGTGTGTGTGTGTATATATATATATATATATATATATATATATATATATATATATATATATATATATATATATATATATATATATATAATAGGTGTATATATAATCTTCTACTGTTGCCAAAATTTTTGTGACGCCCACATTCAGTCACGTGACCCCCTATGGGGTGGCAATCCACAGTTTAAGAAGCTAGATCCTATAGGATATTTTTCTTCTCCTGTTCCTTCCCTCTTGAAATTATCAGGTACTTATCTGCATGGATGTTGTATCTCACAGCAGAGTGTAAGACCTTTGAGGGAAGGGACTGTTTTTCATCTTGTCTTTGTATGCCTGGCACCTAGCACAGTGTTGGGCACAATTAGTGCTTGTTAAATGGAATTGACTCACGGAATATTGCTATGCTGATAAATTCATGCAGATCGCCGACTGCCACTGCTATCCCAGGAGGAAATAAGCTAGGCCATCTGGAAACCAGGGGTCAGGAGCAACCATACTCTGCTGTCCCTGGAAACCTTACCTAGCATCCTGAGAATTTATGAAGGCAGTCTCAGGCCCCCTCTCTCTGAGTGTCTTTATCTCTTGGCTGCATATAATCACTGCTCAAAACTGGTGACTCAGAGCAAATCAATTTCAGGGTTCAGCTGTGATTATTCAAAGCCTCATAGGAGCTTCAGCTTTTCAAAGTGAACCATGCAAATGAGCATCAATGCCAAAGCCTGAAGTGATTAGGCGAGGCCTAAAAAAACCCAGGCTGTCGGGAGTAGTAAGACAGCCTCAAAATCCAAAATGAAATTCCCATGATGAGAACTGTTTTACCACAGCGTGCTTATTTACCGCCATCAGATGTAAGATCCCATTAAAATGACAAGTGTGGAAGAACTGGGCAAAATCTCTGGGAGCCTACAAGCTTTTCCGAGGCCGTGCCCAAATGTGGACTTGTGTCTGTGGCAGCGTTTCTACTTGCCCATGTAGAAGATGTACACATATATCCGTCATTCAGCTCTTCCACACTCCACCAACAGTCCCTCATGTCATTTCATTAATGCTGAGTTGGGATATAAAATATCAAGAAAAGTCTTTTAAGGCTTTCTCTAAAAATTGTAACCCTTGAAAAAAGCTGTCTATAGTTTCCCCCATGTCCTTTCTCAGAGCCACGAAGGAACCATCCTTAACCTTCTACCCCAGTCTTTCAGCTTGTCTCTCGTGCCTAGATTAGTTTCCCTCCACAATCTTGGGGTCCTCTGATATCCTTTAAAGCTGAGCTGAAGTTCTGCCTCCTTCAAGAGGCCTTTCTTAATATTCCCCCAGTTACTAGTACCCCTCTCTACCATCATTATTTATTTTATTTATAACCCATATTTAGAGAAGTAGAGTAGTATAAGGGTAAAGAATTGACCTTGAAGCCAGGAAGACCTCCAGTCAAGTCCTACTTCTGACAGGCACAGGCTGTGACCCCTAAGTCACATAACTTCTCAGGCAACTCTCTTTAAGTTCCAGGGGGTACTTACCTATATTGGTAGAAGGAGATTCCTTACCTGGGCGTTTCCTATATGAAATCACAGATCCAGTTCCCAATGCTATAGTTCTACTTACTCAGCTGTGAACATGCTGTATCTAATACTACTTTTGCATATGCAACACCTAGCGTAGTACCTAGAAAACAGTGGGCACTTAATAAATGCTTATTGATTGGTATGTCAGGAGCATCATCTGAACCCTGGTCTTCCTGACACCAAGGTCACCCTCTAATTGCTACACATGCCTTGCTGCCTCTGAGGGAAAAGATCCAAGTTCTCACATGCTTCTTCGTATCCTGAGGCAACTGCTTTCCCTTTTCTCTCTTCATGAGGTAGGTCATTAAAACTTCTTTAACAGCCTTTGCCACATATATTTTGACCTTAAGTGCAAAACAAAATAGGTTATTCAAAATATGATACAAGTATTGCTTAATTTCTAGTGTAGAGTTTGTTTGGGGTATTTTGGTTGATTTCTGTTCTTCTGTAAAGAGTTATAGAATTTCCTAAATGATTTCACTAAAAGAATAGCAAGTGATTAAACCATTTCCCAGATATTTTAGGCTTCAGCCCCCAGCTATATTCAGCATTGTCTGGGTTGCAATTAACTGGTACAACATAATGAGGCATCATAATCCAGATATGGAGGTATCCAAAAATGTTAAGTGATATTTGGCTTTATTTTTTTTTTAAAGAAAATTGTCACCTCTCAGACACCTCTTCTCCTAATCTGCTTTTTTTTTTCGTTTTTTTTTGGTGAGGCAATTGGGATTAAGTGACTCGCCCAGGGTCACACAGCCAGTAAGTGTCAAGTGTCTGAGGCTGAATTTGAACTCAGGTCCTCCTGAATCCAGGGTCGGTGCTTTAACCACTGTGTCACCTAGCTGCCCCTCCTAATCTGCTTTAATAATAATATCTCGGAGGCAGCTAGGTGGTGCAGTGGATAGAGCACCAGCCCTGGAGTCAGGAGGACCTGAGTTCAAATTCAGCCTCAGACACTTGACACTTACTGGCTGTGTGACCCTGGGCGAGTCACTTAATCCCAATTGCCTCACAAAAATAAAATAAAATAATAATATCCCTAGGAGAACCAAGAGAACAACATAAGCATGACTAATTAACTATATAATTGATAACACTAAAAAGCAGTTGAGCTCTGATTGAATCTGGATGCCCAGTCTCCATAGTGGAGAACATGCCTTCTTTCTCTCAATAGAGAAGTGGTGACTAGGGATGTGGAATACAGTATATGCTGCCAGAAATGGTTACTATGTTGCTTGTCTATGCTTAAATGTTTTCCTTTGTTACAAGGAAGGGTTCAATGGCTCAGGATGGGTGGGGAGTGTCAATAGGAAATGACTGTTACAAAAACAAAATGCATTAATAAATGGTTTAAATAATATCTGATCACAAAAGATAAAAATGGACAATAACCTTTGCATAAAATTGAAAAGTTTTATACAAACAAATTCAATCCAGTTAGAAACAAAAGGAAAACAGTCTTGGGGGGTGGAATTTTACAGCAAATTTTCTAAAGTTAATACACAAAATATATAGGAAATTGATACAAATATATAAAAGTAAGAGTGTTCCCCAAATGATCAAACAATATGATGATCATGTAGTTTTCAAAAGAGGACATGCAAACTACCAACAATTATTTTTAAAGCTCCAAATAAAGGGGGCAGCTAGATGGCGAAGTGGTTAAAGCACTGGCCCTGGACTCAGGAGTACCTGAGTTCAAATGTGGCCTCAGACACTTGACACTTACTAGCTGTGTGACCCTGGGCAAGTCACTTAACCCCCACAGCCTGCAAACAAACAAACAAACAAACAAAAGCTCCAAATAATAATGAGAAACATTGCATCTCTGAATTTCTAACCCAGGACTATCAAACTGTTAAGGGCTAAAATTCTAGCTAAACTGTCTAAAATATCTAATGAGTGGTCGCCAATAAATTATAAGCTTTAGCAAGAGTTAGACTTTTAAGCATTTATTAAGGAGAATAAGAATTTAGTAAAGAGAGAGAAAGGCCTAGATTCCTATCTATTAAAGGGAGAGCACATTTCTAGCTCCGCTCTCCACCCGAGTCCAGAGGAAAGAGAGCGAGACTGAGCGCCAGTCTCTTCCTTCCTCCTCCCACTAGTCCGCGTCACTTCCTGACTCCTGAAGAAAAGACTCCTGGTCTTGCCCTCAAAGACCTTCCCTTCATGGGCAGAACTCTTCTACAGTAAGTATCCAGCAGGTGGCATTATTCCAATCGTTACAGTCCCCCCTGTTGTTCCTCAAGAAACAAAATGTTTCCTTGACGGAACAGTAAAAAGAATATAATAACTATTGCTAACTAATAATATGTGAACAACAATATAGAAAAGGAAGAGAGGAAAGTTTTGTTCAGAGGGGCGATTTTTTTTTTTTTGTCCTCATGAACCGACGCTTTGACATTAGTCTTGCAAAGGGAGGGCCTCTGCAGAGAATACATGTTACAGATGGTGTATATTATAACAGAAAGAGAAAAAAAAACAACAAAAACAACAAATCAAAACTGTTCATTTAAAGTCTCTGAAAGTCTTTTCTCAGATGTCCTCTAGGTGTAGTCGTGGAATGGAAGTCTTTTCAGGGGTTGATGTGTGGATGCTGGTAATCAGCCAGGAAAATTTCCTACAAAATTGAGCTTAACACAACTTTAAAATAGCTTTGTCAATAATCAAATCAAACAATGAAAGTTCTCAAAAACATGTCTAAGGGAATTCAGAATCTTAGTTGTTACACATGAAACATATAATAAAACAAAAATTGAAACATTCTTTAAAATTATAATATTACTATAGTCCCCCTTATGGAGGGTAATTGAGAAGACAATTGCTGCAATATTAATTATTAAAAGTAATTTTTATCTTTGTTTCATCACTTTTTGCATCATCTGCCTAATTATCCTCATGCCATTATGAGAAATTTTAAAATCTAATATAATTAGTAACAGATGTCAAGGCCAAATTCAACACTGTTATTTATCATGACACCTGAGATAATTATGGGGGTTACCATAAAAGAACAGAGAAATGATGGGATATGAGCATTCCCACACTTGAGCAATATGTACTGCCCATACAGTATGCCAGGCTTAAAATAGATGGATGGAATATATGTCCATGCCACCGAACATATTGGAAGAAACTGAGTCAGACTTAATCAGATGCATGGGATTGAGATGTCCATGGCATCAGGCATATAGGAGGGAGCATAGAAGCCAGGTGTAGGAGTGAGATGGGTGGGATGAATACTTCCAGCCATCTGTACAATATTGTGGGGAAAAATAAAATAAAATATTAAACCAAGAGAATCCAACCTCAACATTAGTCAAAAGCCGTTCCCTCGGCCATACCTTGACTTCATGCATGTCTCCCCTCATGTGACAGTTCAGTGTCTGCTCTTGCATGTATTCCTCTTGTGATTGGATGGCATCTTGGCCAACTGGCATCTGATAACTCAGAATAAAGGCAATTAATGTCTTAAATGATAAGTTCCCATAATCCAAGTCTCATATGGATTTAAAATTGAGGATAATAAATGATTGCAAAAAATGTGAATACATCTTGACTCAGAACACAATATATAATTACGCAACAATTTCAAATAATACCCATTTTTTTTACTTAGTATACAATTACTTTTGTGAAAAATCTGAACATATTTAAATACAAGTTAAAGCACAACAGAATCTCAAAGAAAACTTTTTTTTTTGAAAAAAGAAAATTTTTACAAATGTTCCCCTCTTTTTTTTTTTTTTAATATGCTTATCAAAAATAATACTTCTTTACACTTGCCATGGCAACCAATTTGCCAGGGAAATGCTTCAAAGAGTTTGATCAAATAATCAGTTGAGAAAAAATAACAAAAACAAACAACTCAGAATATGGGAGCACAATACTCCTAGAATTAACATTGTATAATAAAAACAAAACCATCTTGCAATGTTTCAAAATTAGATAGACAAATGAATAGAAGAAAATACACATGGAACAATAAAATACAGTGAAATTCAAACTAAGGAAATCTAAATGAATATGAACTTAATATTAATAAGAGTATTACAAAATATAAACTTGATCACATGACTATAAAAAGCTTTTACAAATATTCTCCTTGTTTTAGAAACTAAGTATAAGACACAATCTCAAAAGCATTAAAATCTCTATGAAAATAAACCCATACCATTAATTTCAAAATGTATATGTAATAGCATAGAAATCCTATGTAACCTCTGAACTGATACTATTAATAATCTGAGTGAATTTAGAACACTTTTGATTCCGATATCTAAAATCCCCAACACTCATATCAATACCTTGCCCCTTACTTTTACATTTCTCTAAAATATATACCCTTCCATGGCAAAAGAAGCAGAGTCTTGAACTATGTTGATGGTTGTCATTCTTATTCAGCTTAAGTTTTTCTTCTTTAACCCCTTTATATTGTCTGTCAGTCTTTTCACCATACAAATGCTTTATAAGATTACTAATTAAAGACAAAAGCAGGTTAGCAAAATTATGAACAAAACAAGCATATCTGGAATTTAAAGAGTTTTCTAAGATTGTCTCAAAAGCACAGCCAGGCCGGGGAAGGGCTGAGCCTGAAGCTGCAAATGCAGGTAGAAAAAGTTGAGCATGCGCATCAGATCTCTGGACTTCCCAGGCAGGGGAAGCAATGGGCTTGGCCATAGGAGGAGTAGAGGGTGGGGTCTGGAGAGGAGGGGAGGGACCAGAGCAATTTGAATCAGACTTGATTTTGAACTCAGGCCTGGATTCCTCTTCCCCCACTTTGCCTCCAGGTGCTAGGGGATTAAAAGCTTCTAGAGGGTGGGTCATTGCCTCCAGGCATGCAAAATTAGAGCAACAATTACTGTTAGAACTGGGAAAAGCTGCAGGAATCTCTTCAGGTTTCTCTGAAAAAGCATGGTTGGGAGAGGGAGAGATATTTCCTTGTGTGAGTAAGTTGCTGGCTCTTCTAACAAAAATAAAAAGAAAAATAGAAAATCCACAAAAACAAAGCATTAACATGATCTTATCTCCCATTTGTCTGGTTAAACAGACTAAAATCAAAAATAGGATAATTAGGGAGTTTAAAAGGTCCATTTGAAAAAATTTAAAGGGAAAACACCAGGCAATTCAGCAGTACTTAAGATTTAAAGGGTTAGGGTAGGGAAAATTTCTTACCCAACCGGAAGATCAGAAGTGAGGTTCAGCTTTCCTCTTCGTGGTCAGCCATCTGTTAAGGGCTAAAATTCTAGCTAAACTGTCTAAAATATCTAATGAGTGGTCGCCAATAAATTATAAGCTTTAGCAAGAGTTAGACTTTTAAGCATTTATTAAGGAGAATAAGAATTTAGTAAAGAGAGAGAAAGGCCTAGATTCCTATCTATTAAAGGGAGAGCACATTTCTAGCTCCGCTCTCCACCCGAGTCCAGAGGAAAGAGAGCGAGACTGAGCGCCAGTCTCTTCCTTCCTCCTCCCACTAGTCCGCGTCACTTCCTGACTCCTGAAGAAAAGACTCCTGGTCTTGCCCTCAAAGACCTTCCCTTCATGGGCAGAACTCTTCTACAGTAAGTATCCAGCAGGTGGCATTATTCCAATCGTTACAAAACTAGTAAAGATGACAAAAAGAAAAATTATAATTATTGGAGGAGGTATGGAAGAACAGGAAAACAAATAAGCTTGATGGATATGCAAATTGTTCCAACCATTCTGAAAAGCAATTTAGAACTAAACCTAAAAAGTCATAAGTGAATTATAGTACAGTTTATACTCTGTCCCAGCAAAACCCAAGGAGATCAGAGACATATGCAAAGGAGCCATATTTACATATTTATTTATTTATAGTGACACTATTTGTTATAGCCAAAAATAATAATAATAAAGGAAACAGAATGGAATCAAGTAGGGAATCCTGAAAAATTATGCTCTATTAATATAATAGAATATTTTTATACTATTAGAAATTACTTAAGGAGCAGATTCAGGGAAGCCTAGGAAGACTTACATGAATTGACGCAGAGTACAGTGAGCAGAGCCATGAAAATTTATCCAATATTGTAAAGAAAAGCAACTATGAAAGATTTGAGATCTCTGATCAATGGAGTAACCATCTATGACTCTAGAAAAAAAAAATGGTGATGAATCATGCTCTCAAACTCCTAGAAGAGATGAGGAACAAGAGGTTCAGAATAAGACATACTTATTTTCAGATACACCCAAAGTATAAATTTATTTTGCTTGACCATACAATTTTGTTACAAAGGAGGGCTTTTATGGGAGACAAATAGGGTGGGAAGCATTGTAGGGTAGGACAGGTAGTGATTGTAATGCAAAAAAAGAGTGGAATAACTAAAGCATTTGAAAAACACAGAAGAGCAGAAAGGAGTTCAGAATGGAACCCAGATAAATAGGACTGATAAACTTAACATATACTTTTTTTAAAAGTTGTACCATGGGGGCATCTAGGTGGCGCAGTGGATAGAGCACTGGCCCTGGAGTCAGGAGTACCTGAGTTCAAATCCGGCCTCAGACACTAGCTGTGTGACCCTGGGCAAATCACTTAACCCCAATTGCCTCACTAAAAAAAAAAAAAGTTGTACCATGTATATAACAGGTATTTATGGATTCATATACAATCTTCTTTTTCTTTTTTGTATAGGGAAACATTTGGGTTTTTTCTTTTTTTAAACTAATAATAAGCTGAGGACATTTTTTTAAAGTCCAATTGAACTAGTCAGAGTTCTTTCACTGATCAGCTTTGTAATGTAAAGTACTCCTTCCTTGATAAGGAATAGTAATCAAAAATTTAGCTTGAACCTAAAATCAGCTTTATTTCTCAGTTATTTCTCATTTCTAGATTATTTCTCCTAGACTTACAATATTTAGAGAGGTGAATAGATACAAATTCTTTAGTCTGGTCCCCCCTTTCTAAGGAGAGCAAAGTGGCCAGCCTTGTCACCTCAATCTCCTGTTCCCCACCTGGCAGCAATCAATGTCTTGCTTGAAGAAGGATGACCAGAGAGACAAACTAGAGATAGGACAGCTGATCATGCCTCCCTTTGAACCACATCTAGACAGACTCATATGAATACATATAACTCCATTAGCAACACATGCACATATCTTTACATAAATGTTTATCTGCATGATTTGGAAATACAGCTTCAGACTTTCTTTAACCCCATCATTATTTTATCCTCCAAATTTGGTAAACTCTACATGCCTTCTCTAGAATAACATAAACTACAACTCTAGAAATACAAAAATTGCCATGAACAGCCCTAGGCCCACTCCAATAAAACCCCAGACCCCAACACTTCAGATACTGTGACTATGTACCCCTCTGTCCTACCCTCTGTACTCACGCCACTCACTTTTGTTGCAGGTTCTGCTCACCCTCTTGTATAGGCTGACTTGTTCCATTGTGTACCAGCTCCCTTTCCACTATCTTGCATTTCCCTGAATACCCTAGCAGATGTACTTGATATAATCATCTCTCATTCCATTCAATGGCTCCCTTCAGCCCTAGGGCATTGGAAATATCCCAGAGGCATCATCTACATGTGCAAGGTTCTATATGTGCCCTTAGCCACCTATAGGCCCTGTCCTACCTTTCCAACCTCTCCTATCCTTAATACTACCACCTTCACTTACTACCAACACCTTTCTCTATTAAATACATATTGTAATGCCCTTTATCTGAGATAGAAACTCTGTATGCCAGTTGATATTAATGCAGGTTTTACAGGTTTTAGTTGATTAACGAAAATGGGACAATGGGAAAGCAAATATATTGAATTCAGAATGGAAATGGGTTCCAGGAGAAGAGGTGACTGCTGGAAAAAGGAAGAAAATGTGAAACTGATTTGGGATGGATAGAATCAACAGTAAGAGCTAATAATGAATAGCCCAGAGTATGTCGGATAATAAGATTCAAGGAAGATTGATTGTCAAGGACAGAAATGGAAAATAATTCTTTAGCAACCTGCTCCAGGCTTGCAGGGGACAAGTGATAGTGTAGGGGTGAAAAGGACTCATAGAATCCAGAGGAACAAGCAAGTTGTTAGGGTTGGGTAGCTGCAGAAAGTTCCACTTCAATCTCTTTAACTATGGACCTTCTTGGATGGGCTTAGAAGCCCTAAGGATTAAGATATGGCCCCATGATTCAAACCAATTGAAATGGGAAAAGCTAGGTTTTGATATCAAGGTGTGACAAGCAGAGGATAGTGTGGCACAGTAGAAAACTCACTGGCCTTGGTGTCAGAAGATAAGACAAAACCAGTAATAAGAAGGTATTACTAGTGCATGGTCTAAAGGTATCAAGGAATCCAGTGAACCTGTCATTGTTGAGTTGTAAGTAGTAATAGTACATGCTAGATCAGAACCCAAGAGGTAAGCTAGGCAAATTGCGAATGGTAGACAGTACAGGCATACCTCAGAGATAGTGCAGGCTTAGTTCCAGACCACCACAATGGGGAAAATATCACAATAAAGTGAGTCACACAATTTTTTTAAATTTCCCAGTGCATATAAAAGTTACATTTATGCAATGCTGTAGTCTATTAAGTATGCAACAGTATTATTTCTTTTAAAAAGTACATACCGGGGCAGCTAGGTGGCGCAGTGGATAAAGCACCAGCCCTGGATTCAGGAGTACCTGAGTTCAAATCTGAACTCAGACACTTGACATTTACTAGCTGTGTGACCCTGGGCAAGTCACTTAACCCCCATTGCCCCGCAAAAAAATAAAAATAAAAAAATAAAAAGTACATACCAAGCTGCTGTGCTGAGACAGGAGTGGAGCCCAACCCTACAGTCACCCTGACACAGATCCAGTCCCAGGAAGGCCTCACCACAGAAGGAGACCCCCAGAGTCTCTGAATCAGCTGGAGTGCCAGGCTGGCACGTCTGATGAGAGGGCTGAACCCTTGGCAGGGGGGAGACTACAGGGGTCTATTCTGGTGCTGAGACAGAATTTGGGGTTTTCACCCCTGCTGGTAACCAGGAGGTAGGCTTGAGTAGCAGTGACACAAGTGGGGTAGGGGCACAGGCTCCTCAGAGCTGACAGCCACAACACACAAAGCTGGTTGATTATCAAGTTGGCCTGGGGTTATCTATGGACCAGGGAACAGACCAGGCAAGTGAAGAACCTGCTGCTCCTTAAATCATACCACCTGGGACCTTCTGAAGCTTGGGATAGTGCATCCTAGAAACAGTGCCCCACTTTAAGGAGTTAAAAGTCAAGTAAAAGAAAGGCAAGATGAGCAGACAAAGAAAGGGGAGCACCATGGAGAAAGATTCTTCAGTGACAAGGAAGATCGAGGTATACCCTCAGAGGAAGATATCAATGTCAGATCCCCTATATCTAAAGCTTCCAAGAAAAATATGAATTGGTCTCAGGCCATAGAGGTGCTCAAAAAATAAATTAGTAAAAGAAAGGCAAAATGAGCAGACAGAGAAAGGTTAGGTCCATAGAAAGTTTCTTCAGTAACAAGGAAGACCAAGGGGCACCCTCAGAGGAAGATGTCAACATCAGGGCCTCTATATCTAAAGCTTCCAAGAAAAATATGAATTGGTCTCAGGCCATAGAGGTGCTCAAAAAGGACTTTGAAGATAAAATTAGAGAGGTAGAGGAACAAATGGAAAGAGAAATGAGGGTGATGCAGGAAAGACAAGAGAAAAAAGTCAACACCTTGAAAAGTCAAATTGGCCAAATGGAAAAGGAGGTACAAAGGCTCTCTGACAAAAATAATTGCCTAAGAATTAGGATTGAACAAATAGAATCTAATGACTTTATGGGAGACCAAGACACACTAATGCAAATCCAAATGAATAAAAAAAAAAAAAAGAGGGCAATGTGAAATATCCTCTTGGAAAAACCCCTGACCTGGAAAATAGGTCCAGGGAGATAATTTGAAAATTATTGGTTTACCTGAAAACCATGATCAAGGAAAGAGCTTAGAAATCATCTTCCAAGAAACTGTCAGGGAAAATTGCCCTGATATTCTAGAAGCAGAAGGTAAAATAGAAATTGAAAGAATCCACCAATCACTTCCAGAAAGAGATTCCAAAAGGAAAACTCCTAGGAATATTATAGCCAAATTACAGAGCTCTCAGGTCAAGGAGAAAATATTGCAAGCTGCCAAAAAGAAAGAATTCAGGTACTGTGGAGCCCCAGTCAGGATAGCACAAGATCTAGCAGCTTCTACATTAAAGTACAGGAGGGCATGGAATATGATATTCCAGAGGGCAAAGGAATTAGGATTACAACCAAGAATCACCCACCCAGCAAAACTGATTATATAATCTTTTGAAGGAAAAAAAAAAGGGACTTTAGTGAAAAAGAGGACTTTCAGGTATTCATGATGAAAAGACCTGATCTGAAAATACAAGGCCCTAGAGAACCATAAAAATTGGAGTTGGGGGACATACCTGGGGTCATGCAGTGGGTGACTGTCTGGTTTCTGAGGCTGGGTTTTGGCTGGGATCCCCCTGGGTCCAGGGTGGATACTTTGTCCACTGTGTCACCTAGTTGCCCCATGATGACATCTTTAGGGTTAAATTGAGGGGTGAAGGGAATGCCCTGGGAGAGGGGGAAGGGTAGAAGTAGCATGAGATGAAATCCTACATGAAAGAAACAGGAAAGGGCTTATGAAGTGGGTGAAGAGATGGGGGAGGAGCAGGGCAGTAAATGAATTTTACACTCATCGGAAAAGGCTCAAAGACCTTAAACTCATCAGAGTTGCCTCAAGGAGGGATTTACACACACACCCAACTGAGTGGAGTAATCTATTTAATCTGGGCAGTAAATGAGCCTAACACTCATCAGAATTGGCTCAAAGACCTCAATCTCATCACAATTGGCTCAAGAAGGGAATAACATACATACTCAATTGGGTGGAGTAATCTCTCTAACCCTGCAGAAAAATAGGAGGGGAAGGGGATAAAGAAAGAGGGGCAGGGGGCAGCTAGGTGGTGCAGTGGATAGAGCACTGGCCCTGGATTCAGGAGGACTTTGAAGGAGTTCAAATCTGGCCTCAGACACTTACTACTTACTAGCTATGTGACCCTGGGCAAGTCACTTAACCCCAATTGCCTCACCAAAAAAAAAAGGGGGGGGGCAAAAGAAGGAAGGGCATATTGGGGGAGGGACAGACAGAAGCAAATCCCTTTTGAAGAGCAATAGGATGAAAGAAGATGAATAATAGAATAAATATCATGGGGAAGGGTATAGTATGGAAAGGAAACAGTAAACAGTAGTAATCATGAAAATCAAGAAAAAGAGAAAAATTGTACAAAAAACATTTATAGCAACTCTTTGTGGTGGCTAATAATTGAGAATCAAGGGGATGTCCATCAATTGGGGAATGACTGAAGAAGCTGTGGTATATGATTGTAGTGGAATGGTATTGTGCTATAGGAAATGACAAACAGGATAATCCCAGAAAAACCTGGAAAGACTCATGAACTGATATATAATGAAGTGAGCAGAGCTGGGAGGACATTGTGCATAGTGACAGCAGTATTGTTCAATGAGCAATTGTGGATGACTTGACTACTTTCAGTAATGCAATGATCCAAGACAATCCCAAGGGACTGATGATGAAGCATACTCTCTACCCCCATAGAAAGAACTGATAAAAAGAGTACTTGTGGATTGTACATATATAACCAGATTGCTGTCTTGTGGAGGGGAGAGGAAAGGGAGGGAGAAAAATTTGGAAGTCTAAATCTTATGAAAATGAATGTTGAAAACTACCCTTACATGTAACTGGAAAAAATAAAATAAATGTTTGTTGAAAAAAAAAGTACATACTTTAATTTTAAAAATACTTTATTGCTAAAAAAAAATTGCACCTTCAGCAAGTCATAAACCTTTTGCTGGTGGAGGATCTTGCCTTGATGTTAATGGTTGCTGACTGATCAGGGTGGTGACTATTTGAAAGTTGGGGTGGTTGTGGCAATTTCTTAAAGTAAAACAACTGTGAAGTTTGCTGCATGGATTAACACTTAGAAGCCATTGTAGGGTTATTAAGTGCTCTAATTTCAATATTGTTGTGTCTCAGGGAATAGGGAAGCCAGAAGGGAGGAATAGAGACAGCAGATTAGCTGGTAGGTTTAGCAGTCAGAACACACACACAACATTTATTAAATTCACCAACTTATATGGGCATGGTGTGTGGCACCCCGAAAAACAATTACAATAATAACATCAAAGATCATTGATTCCAGATCACCATAACAGATATAATGATAAAGAAAAAGTGTGAAATGTTGTGAAAATTACCAAAATGTGACAGAGACACAATGAGAGCACACGCTGTCATTAAAATGGTGTTGATAGACTTGTTCAACCTAGGGTTGACATAAAGCTAAGTTCAATAAAACAAGGTATGCCTGTATAGCATGCAGGCAAGAAGCCACAAGGAGTAGGGGAAGAGATGTGAATTGCTAAAGAGAGAGAGAAAGAGAGAGAGAGAGAGAGAGAGAGAGAGAGAGAGAGAGAGAGAGAGAGAGAGAGAGAGAGTTTCATGAACTATGCATAAAGCAAGAGGGAAGAATCCAAGAAATAAGGCTAAACAAAAGGGAACAGGCAAGGTATAGGTGACAAAAATATAAGTTCTCTGAGGGCAGAGGCAATGTTAAATTTAACTCTATGTCCCCAGTATCTAGCACAATATTTTGCATGTAGAGAGCCACTTAATAAATGTTGGATTATATTAGATGGGAAAAATCTATGTCAATGTCCAGAGATCCAAACAGGGTGAAAAGGTACAGGTAGTTTTGTGTTCTAAGTATTGTGGCAGAGTTCAGGATTTGGAGACCTGAACTTAGCAGTAGGGCACAGGAAGAAACAAAGTCCAAATATGCAAGCAGCAGGAATTTCCTGGGATCACTGAATCATGGGATGTAGAGTTGAAAGGGAACTTGAATGCCTCCTAGTCCAACTGCTTCATTTAAAAGCTGAGGGAACTCAGGGCCAAGGAGGGGAAATCACTCTCCCAAGGCCACATAGGGAATGAAGAGCAGATTCAGGATTGAAACTCAGCTCCTCCAATTCGAAGAAGGAATTAGTCAGAAAACAAGCAGAATGGGGACTGAGAATAGGATCTGAAACAGGTAGCTGGGGCCACATAATTTTAAAAGTTGTGACTATTTAATTTCATAATACCATGATTTCAGAAGGAAATTGGCAGGGAACTTAAAATATAACAAAAAATACAGTTTTCCCTTCCACATTGCAAGGCAGGGAGAGGGGGGTGGGGCTCAGTTGCAAGGAGTGTCCCTGAGATCTGAAAAATCTGCGTAAATTGTTTTAGTCCTCCCTTTGTACCTGAGAAGTCTGATTTTTTTTTCTTTTTCTTTTATGGGATGTTTACAGTACATTACTGTAAAATTTGGGTTAAATATTTGGTCATAGGCTATATGTAGGGCAACGTTCAACAAAAATACTTTTTCTACATTGTCTGCTGCTTTCACAAAACTCCCCCAAAATTCCCATTTGATTTCTTATGCCAACCTGTGATATAGCAAAACTGCGGATGGGGCAAATTGAGATGTGGAAAGGAAAACTGCCCATTTAATTTATAGAAAAAGAATGCAAGCTCCTTGAGGGTAGGGACTATGATACTTGCTTGAATTCAATTTAGGGGTTTGGGGGTTTTTTGTTTGTTTTGTGAGGCAATTGGGGTTAAGTGACTTGCCCAGGATCATACAGCTATTAAGCGTTAAGTGTCTAAGGCCAGATTTGAACTCAAGTCCTCCTGACTCCAGAGCCAGTGCTCTATCCACTACACCACCTAGCTGCCCCACTTGCTTGCATTCATATACACAGCACTTAGCACAGTGCCTAGCACTGAGTAAAGACTACTTTTTTTTTTTTAACACTTTCATTCACGTACAGTACTCTCGACTGTTTAGGGTATCCCAATACACTTGGTCTGGTATAAAAAAAAAAAACAGTTCAAAGAAGTATTGTCATATACGAGTGATTTTTATTGGGATGAGGTCTAGTCCATGGACTTAGCAGGGCATCATTTCCAAAAGGTAACTCCGATAGTTCCTGATATGGTAAAATCCTAGCTGTGCTCTCAGAAAACTCAGAGACTCCTGAGGATACGCCATCCACTGACAAGGGGACCCTGGGCTGACAGAGGCGCCCTGATGATTATTCTAGCCTGGGGAGAAAAAAACGCAATTTAATTCAAAAATGGCTTGTTCTTGTCACGGTAAATCCTTAATGCTTTTAATGAAAATTCTTCTCCTCCATGAAGTATTTTTGACTTTAAAAGAGGACAGCAAATTAATACAGCATTTCAAATATTCTTAAAGTCAGGTTTAATTGGGGCAATTCCCTCCAGTGAATCGATAGATGACATTCGTCTTCATTGCCTGGGTGGAATGTTAAACTGGAAGCAGGGCTGAAATGTCAAGGTAAAATAATGCTAATAATTATTCTGGCTGTTACATTCTCCTTGACCTTGGAATTTAAAGGGCCGAGATGAAGGCTTTTTGTCAAAAGTCAAGAAGTCATCTGGAGACACTGCTGACATTTATGATTAATGTAATCTGGCAATATTGGGGGAGAAATACCGAATATGATTAGCTCCCACTATTGAGGTAATTCATTTTTCTATCATTATAGAAACCCTATGGAGCACTGATATAAAAAAAGAAATGACATGCTATGTGTAATCCTAATTTCTGGGATTTTCGAGAGAAGCCTCTAAAGCTGAGCAAGACTCTTTTAATTAAAGTAGCAGTGGCCAAATAATTAAATTTAAAGCTTTGTCATAAAAGAGGAAAGAAAGTGTACCCAGTCTTAGGAAAAATGTGATTTCTTATGCATAACACCCACATGCACACAAAAGAAATCAAGCGTTTATCATGCTCCCTCCTGTCACTTTGGAGTATTTTCTGGTTCATTTACAATGACAAGAGAGAGTGTAAGCACTAGATGGGGAAGGTTCTCAGGCACCATGGCCTACACTTTCAAGTCACATAGCTTCTGAAAAAGCAGGCTCCTGGTGAGAGCAAATCCAGGCTCTAATTGGTAATCTGGCTCCACATAATTCTTTGGAAGAAGCCTAGTTTATTTTTGAAATATTGGTTCTGGCCTGAGGGTCCTGAAAAAATAGGGGGTGGGGTGGGAAGAGTTTAATGCCTCGGGAAGGAATGACAAGGATGTTGCTTCTCTTGTTCCCCATTTCTCTGTAGCCTCTTCCCACTCTTACTCTTCCAGTCCCCTCACAAAAAGACATTTATTTCTAGTTTATTCCTCCAATCAACCCGTTTACTGCACCATCTCAGTATGTGATCACATTCAAGTGAAGAAGGTTTTGTTATTGATTTTTTAACCTAGGACCACTGATCTACACTAAATAAACAATTGAAGCCCAGCACAATTTTAAAACAACTTCTTTTGGGGGGAGAGAAATATAAAACAGCTCATCTACTTTTACAATTGAAAAGAAGATACAATTATTCAATAAATATAATAAATTATTATGTATATAACATGTGTGCTGTGTATCTATGTGTGTGTTTATTTGTATATACAGGAAAGGAAGAAAGAAAAAAGGAAAGGGGGAGGCAGAAAAAGATAGATGGAAGATTCAGGCAGAGAGAAAGAGGGAGAGAGGGAGACAGGTTCAGAAAGGTAAATGTGTGATGAAAGGCAAACTGTTCTTCCTTCTTGAGCTCACCCTTCAGTCTGTGAGTAGGAGAGTAATTTAGTTATTGCACACCCTGCTTTTTTATTGTAATGAACTTTACAAATATCATCATTTCTAGATGTAATTAATAACTGAAAAGGGGATTGATAATGAAACCATGAACCTCTGCTATATGCAACTTGTTTCTTAAAACATATAATAAATTTAAATGTAGCTACAAAACTGTCCTACGTGTTTGTGTCTTCCTCCTAACTGCAGTGTATTTTTAAAATTAATTGGTGCCCTTCTCTGTCTTTTCTTCTTTTTAGGTTATCATTAATCTCCCATTCTCACCCAAAAACTCCCCTTGTCCACACAGATAAAATCCCTTATTTGTAACTAATAAGGATAGTCAAGAAAAAAAAAAAAAACCCACACAATTTCTGGGTCTGGATATGTATGTGTGTGTATATATATGTATGTATGTACAAAAATATATGTATATACATACATACATGCTTTCTTCAGCATCTCTAGTCCCTCATTTCTCAGTTACAAATTGGGAATCATGATTCATCATCCATCCTTTTTCCAGGTTAACCATTGCATTGATCAGTGTTCCCAAGTCTTTCACAATTGTTTTCCTTTATGATGTTGTAATCACTGGACAAATAGTTCTCCAGGTTCTACTTATTTCACCCTGAATCACTTTATTCAACTCTTCCCAGGTTTCTGTAAATTAGATCCTTCATTTCATAAAGTATAATGACATTCCATTATTCTCTTAACAAATCATTATTAGATTAGTCATTTATTATCCAGTTGATAAGAACCTATCCAGGGGCAGCTAGGTGGCGCAGTGGATAAAGCACCGGCCCTGGATTCAGGAGTTCCTGAGTTCAAATCCAGCCTCAGACACTTGACACTTACTAGCTGTGTGACCCCGGGCAAGTCACTTAACCCCCATTGCCCCGCAAAAAAAAAAAAAAAAAAGAACCTATCCAGTCTAGTTCTTTGCTCCGACAAAAGATGCTGTTATAAATCTTTTATACATGTGGGTCCTTTTCCTCTTTCTTTGATTTCTTTGGGGTATTTGCCTTGTAGTGGTAATTCATTATCTTTTCCCTGAACCCCCCCTTCCAAACTTCCCTATTACTCTCAAGAGAACTATCAACCTCTCAGTCATCCAAGCTCACAACCTACATGTCAACTTTGAGTCTTCATTCTCCCCCCCCCCCCCATATCAAAGTGCTATCAGTTCTGCCTTCACAAATCAATCAGTCAACAAACACTTATTAATTGCTTACTATGTGCCAGGCACTGTGCTAAGTACTGAAAATACAAAAGGAAGAATAGTCCCTGCCCTCAAGGAACTTATATTCTAACAGAGACAACACATAAAAGGAAGTTGAAGGGGGAAGGAGGAACTTGGTGTGGGGACATGATGGGAGAGTCTCATTTGCAGCCTGATGAGAAATGAAAAGATGCTTGGCCTGGGTACTATCCCTAAATAGAGGTATTGGGAGAAACCTTTCAATCAGACAGAGTGACCACGGGGCTAAAGGTCCTTCCAAAATGTGAATTCCAGAGCTGAAGTAATTTTCTAGTAGGAAGAGTTTTTCTGGGACATATTGAAGGAATCTGGATTGCAGTCTGATGAGAAATATATGCCTCCTTTCCTCTGACAATGCCACCACCCTGGTGCATGCCCTCATCGCTTCATACTTGGACTGTTGTAATAGTTGTTCTCCCTGTCACAAGTCTCTTCTCAATCCAGTCAATCCTCCACTCAATGACCAAAGTATCTCCAAACTTAAATCTGACCATTTCTTCTACTCCAATAAAGTCCCAGTTACCTCCAGGAGCAAATATAATATCCTCTTTTTGGCTTTTAAAGCCTTTTATAACCTAGTCCCTTCCTATCATTGCAGACTTATCACACTTTACCATCCATCCTCCATGTATTCTGCATTCCAGTCACACCAGCCTTCTTGCTATTCCTTTAACAAGAAACTCCATCTTCTTCTGACTGCACATTTTCACTAAAGGTCTCCCATACTTGGACTATTCTCCCCCTTCAACTCTGTCTCCTGGTTTCCCTGAAACCCTAAAAAACTCAGCTAATATTCCAGTGAAGAGGGAAGCCCTGAGGAGCAACTTGCAGTATCAGGTCCTGGCTTGGATTGACCCTGTAGTTCCACAGAAAGGAAATGACACTTCCTGATATTATGCTACATCCAGAAATGAAATGGATGCCATGAATGTTTGTAGCAGTCACTATCAGTTTGAGATTATTTTCCCCAGGAACTCAGGTACTAGAGAGCTGAGTATGTCTAGGTTCTGAAAGATGTTTTTGTACTGTGGTTCCTATTATATCTTTTCAGCAAATGTCTCTGTAAAAAACTATCAATGTTAATTGCTTATCAATGGTTTCAAAGAGATATCTACTGTTAAATAATTTTGTTGCTATTGTTCAGGTGTTTCAGTCATGCCTGACTCTTCATGACCCCAAATGGGATTTTCTTAGCAATGATACTATAGTGATTTACCATTTCCTTCTCCAGCTCATTTTACAGACAACAGACTGTGGCAAACAGGGTGAAGTGACTTGCCCAGGATCCCACAGCTAGTAAGTTTCTAAAGCCAGATTTTAATTCGGGCCTTCCTGACTCCAGGCCTGGCACTCTATCCATTGTGCCACCTAGCTGCTCTAGGTTAAATAACACTGGGGCAGCTAGGTGGCGCAGTGGATAAAGCACCAGCCCTGGGTTCAGGAGGACCTGAGTTCAAATTCAACCTCAGACACTTGACACTTACTAGCTGTGTGATCCTGGGCAAGTCACTTAACCTTCATTGTCCCGCAAAAAAAATAAAAATAAAATAAAATAAAAAGAAGGAAAGAATCAACCAACACAAATACTCAATCAGTCCACTTATACAGCTTATTGGGGATATACCAGCAACTAGCAACTACATATGCGATTCATTCTAATCATGCAAATGAGCATGACAAACTAGTATCAGCCTCATGTAGAATTCAAAATATATGAACAGGAAAGGTCACTATCAATACCACTGATTCACAAGATGTTGTTCTTAGTGTATTTCTAAAGTTCCCTGCAATTCATTCAGATGTCACTGCAATCAGAGAGGCAAGGCAATTGTTCTGCAGATGAAGAAAGGCAGTGGCAGCTGCCAATATCTCTAATGGGGGCATAAGTTTCTCTCCCATTCTTAGGTGCCTATAGGCAATAAATAAAAGCAGGGAGTGCCAGGACTTTTCAATTTGGGTTTGTTATAGGTTGGTCCATTTTATTTAAGTTGAATTGTTGTTTTTCTTGCAAAGATGGAAAATAAGAAAGCCAAATGACAACTCAGGTCAGAACAGTGTGACGACTGTCTTTTGTTTGTAGGTGACTTAGTCTGTATTTTGCACTAGCTCTGCAGTCAAGAGACCCTGAGTTCAAATCTCACCTCAGAAATTTACTAGCTAAGACTAAGTAACTTAACTCCAATTGCCTTAAACATCTGAGCCCATCTCCAGTTGTCCTGATGTATATCTTGCCACTGGACCCAGATGGCTCTGAAGGAGAGAGTGGGTTTGGTGACCTTGCACAGCCTTCCCTCACTTAAATCCAAATTCAGTGTAAGTCATGATATCACCCTGATGTCATGGTCCTCTTCGAGAACAAAGGACAAACAACAACAACAACTATGTTGTACTTGTCCCATGGAGTAGACTTGTGTGCCAGGCTAATGCAACAAACTGCCTGAGATCCTAGGCACAGAGGCAACCAAAGAGTTAAGTATTTATGACTCCATAAAAACGTTAATGAAAGCTGCATCTTTAACAACACTTTTTAAAAAATAAACATTATTATTTAAAATTTTGAGTTCCAAATTCTATCTTTCCTCCCCTCCCTAGCCTTCCCCTTCCTTGAGGCAGTAAGCAATCAGATATAGGTTATATATTGGCAATTATGTAAAACATTACCATATTAGTCAACAACACCTTTTAAAAATAATTTTTCCCAATTACATGTAAAGTCAATTTTTTTGTTTTGTTTTGTTTTTGCAGGGAAATGAGAGTTAAGTGACTTGCCCAGGGTAACACAGCTAGTAAGTGTCAAGTGTCTGAGGCTGGATTTGAACTCAGGTCCTCCCGAATCCAGGACCAGTACTTTATCTACTGTGCCACCTAGCTGCTCCCTGTAAAGACAATTTTTTTTTTTTTTAGTGAGGCAATTGGGGTTAAGTGACTTGCCCAGGGTCACACAGCTAGTAAGTGTTAAGTGTCTGAGGCCGGATTTGAACTCAGGTACTCCTGATTCCAGGGCCGGTGCTTTATCCACTGTGCCACCTAGCCGCCCCACGAAAGACAATTTTTAACATCCATTTTTTAAAAATTTTGAGTTCCAAATTCTCTTTCCTCCCTTCCCCCTTCCTGAAATGGTAATTTGATATAGGTTATCCATGTGCAATTATGCAAAACATTTCCATATTAGTCACGTTGTGAAAGACAGACCAAAAAAATGAAAAAAATAAAGTGAAAAATAGAATGCTTTGATCTGCATTCAGATACCATTAGTTCTTTCTCTGGATATGGATAGCATTTTTCATCATGCATTCTTTTTTTTTTTTTTTTTTTTTTTTTTTTTTTAGTGAGGCAATTGGGGTTAAGTGACTTGCCCAGGGTCACACAGCTAGTAAGTGTTAAATGTCTGAGGCCAGATTTGAACTCAGGTACTCCTGAATCCAGGGCCGGTGCTCTATCCACTGAGCCACCTAGCTGCCCCCCATCATGCATTCTTTGAAATTGTCTTGGATCATTGTATTTGCTGAATAGCTAAGTTATTTACCATTGATTATACAATATTGCTGTAACTGTGTCCAATGTTGTCCTGATTCTGTTCACTTCACATTGCATCAGTTCATGTAAGCCTTTTCAGGTTTTTTTTTTTAATCAGTCTGCTCATTTGATACCACCTTCTGAGTATGCCTGGAATCAAAGGTTGAAGCACCATGATACAAGAAGACTGACAAATGAGACTTAAGATTATTCATGTTCTAGACACACACTGGCTAATATACAAGCTAAGTAACCTAAATGATTTGTCACATGATCTATAATGGCTGGTACATTCCTTGACAACAGAGAAAGGGGATTCCTTTAACCAGCATTGGAAAACCCAGTCCACTAAAGAAGCAAAACAAAAATGAAATTATGATCCATTATTTACAGAGATATCTTCAATATTTCAAAAGGTCCCTAATCAGACTGGGTATTCCTTCCACCAAAGGATATAATTCAAATCCTTGAATTATACACACACACACACACACACACACACACACACACACACACACACACTCACTCACATTTGCTGAGTGAGCAAATTTCACATGATGTCACACTACAGTTAGCTATGTACTTTCTTGGATGATGTACTCACAATTCAACATGGAGTCTCTACATGAGATGAGTCATCAGAGGACTATAGCCAAAAGGTCATCAGCAAAATAGGAGGTTTGAATTAGATGGTCTTTGAGGTCCCTTCCAAGTCTGAATGATTCTCATGTAAAGAGGCAGGCACCCTGATTCTCACCTCCACCTCAAGTGGGCATAAAACCCAAATGTTACTAGACTCATTTCCAGCTAACCTCTCTCCAAATTACCTGATATTCCACCCTATGTTGCTTCTATAATCCTGGGTCAGCACTATAGTCCTTATGGAAAACATCCTTTCTGGTTTTTATGTTAACCTTTATCTTTTAGGGTAATATCAGAATGATAGTAAGTCAAAGCAGAGGAGACATTAATAGTCATTTAATCTGATCTTTTTTTACAGGGAGGAAACCCAGGCTCAGAAAGGTCAAGGTATTTCTGTCAATAATCTAGCCACATTACTGACAAACTGTATCAGCCCTATGGCAAGGGACAGGGTTAAACCACTCACAGATGAGTTACTTTAAATTGCCTTCATCAATGCATGCGTGCAGCATTTAGGAGGGGGTTTAACACTAGAAGGACCAGGCACATCAGTTGATGCAAAATTTTGCTTGGTCCTTCAAGGTATTCTTAAATTCCAGTCTTTTTATTAAGGAAGGTTAAGTGTAGAACTTCCTGCTGGTAGGAATAAACTAGCTACTGCTATTGTGAAGCCTTGTAGACTAGCATAATATATGTGGCTTGAGTGTAATTTAATTGAATGTTCCTGGAATATCATCATCCTGGATGATATGGTCAATGATAACAAATGCAAAAAAAAAAATCATTTCCCCAGAGTTAAGCATTTTTTATTTGGTTGCAGTTTTACAAAATGCAAAAGAAATTATTTCCTTGACTCAGTTTGTATCCTTGGATTGCTTGAAAATGATGTCAATTTGAACTTGATCATGTACTTTCATGTTTACATGTTCCTGATTATGCAGTCTTAGAAGAAGGCCAATTACATTTGTTTCCTACAACATACTTTTTCCAGCCTAACCAAGAATAGCTTCAAAAGTATCACAGAATGACTAGATTAAAGTTACTACCCACACAGCAATTCCTTATCTCAGTGGTGCTTTGAATCTAAGTAAACCAAGAATGAGCCGCCAGACATAAGTTTCCTCTGGCACTAAAATTATCCTGACTTCACTGAAATCTATTTGCAGAATACAGAATGGTCAAAGTATCTCAGGATAAAATTAAGAATACTGGGGGCAGCTAGGTGGCGCAGTGGATAAAGCACCAGTCCTGGATTCAGGAGTACCTGAGTTCAAATCTGAACTCAGACACTTGACACTTACTAGCTGTGTGACCCTGGGCAAGTCACTTAACCCCCATTGCCCTGCAAAAAAAAAAAAAAAAAGAATACTGGGGATGGGTTCCAAATAATCTCTGCAGAAGACAGATATTGGAATTCAATTTGTTCCTACTTAAAAGATTGTTAAGTGATAGTCAGCTTTGCCACTTTCTCCAAATCATGAGTTGGTCCTATAGTAAGTGTTAGTCCTATGCAGAAATTTTTAAGAGACAAGTAAGAGAAAGGAAACTGGGCACAAAAAGACTAATTTATAAATGTTTCTATCATGATCCTTCCCACACATCCTCTTCACTCTTTTCTTCCATCATTCCTTCCATTTGCCTCTCCTCCGTGCCTTTGTCTGCCAAATGGCTCAGAACCAGTGGAATATTCTGACCCTGGTGGACTCAGACATATGATATAAACATTAACAGGGAAGATCTTTGACATAATTTTCTCAAGCTAGCTCTTAGAATATATCTTTTGGGTTGCAGGACTTTCTATGTATAAAGATAGGATGCTAAAGCCTTTTTTAGTAATTCTTTCTCTTACTTTTAGTAACATCATTGAATCTTAGAGTTTGGACAGTATCTGGGAAGTTTTCTCATCCAATCCACACCTAAGCAAGATCCCTTTCCATATCATCCCTGACAAGTCATCCTCCACCCACCGCTTACATACTCAGTGATGGGAAACTCGGCACCAAGCCAAGCAGACACTTCTACTTTTGGCCAGCTCTGACTGTTAAGATTTTTCCTTTATGTAAGCTGAAATTTGTCTCTCTGCAACTTCCACCCACTGCTTCTCACCATCCTGATTGCCCTCCACTGGATGCTATCCAGCTTTTGAAACTTTTTCTCAAAATAAGTCACTTTTATCCTCCAGAGATGATCCAACCAGTGCAGACAGATTATAGCCTTTTCCTCCAAAACTTAAAAAAAGTCAACCAGAAGCAAGGGAAAAGGGCGCTACCATCAAAGCCAGCACCAGCATAGGCAAATAGGCCTGCTAGTATGACCAGGAATGGGCCAGAGACACAGATAGCTTGTAAGGCTCTGTGTCCAGAGGTAACAAGAGTGAAGGGTAACCTGAGAAAGACCCAGAGTGATCAGGAAGCCTCAGGGTAGGACAATGGAAGTCCTGGGGAATAATGGCCCAGAGGATCCCCAGCATTCCATTCTGAGATACCATAGAAGACACTGAAGATCCATTGCTCTGAAACTTAAAGAAACAAAGCATCTAATTTTAGGAGGTAGAGGCCAGGGAAGGAACCATGGGGTCCTAGAGGGAGACCAAGCAGGGTCAATCACCCCATCAAAAGTGCATGGGGGGAAGCAGCTAGGTGGTGCAGTGGATAGAGCACCGGCCCTGGATTCAGGAGGAACTGAGTTAAAATCTGGCCTCAGACACTTGACACTTACTAGCTGTGTGACCCTGGGCAAGTCACTTAACCCCCATTGCCCCACAAAAAAAAAAAATCTTTTTTAAAAAAAGTACATCAGGGGACAGAACTGGGCCCTAGCACAAAGTCCCAGTCCAGGAACTAAAGCTAAAGAGAAGAGCAAATCAAACACCAACCAGTCTTTTATTTTAATTTTAGATTTGAAGATCTCCAAAAAGGAGTAAGAAATGCCCTAATGATTGCAAGGAGTAATTTGAAAGAGAAAATGGATCTTCCATAAATATTACATTAATACCTAGGACAAATTAAACAAAAGATAAAAATTAAGTAAGGACTCTGGTAGAAAAGATCACAAGAAGAATAAATAGATTTTTAAAAATAAAACACTAGACTATACATTACTCAAGTAACAGACTCCCTGAAAACTAGACCCCCCCCCAAAATCAATAATTCCATGACACAGCAAGAAATATTAGAATAAAATTAAAACGTTGGGGAAATCAGAAGAATATGTAGAATGCCTGATATAAAAATCTAACCTTTGGGGGGAAGGGGGGAAGGATCACTTCTATAGACTTAAAATAAACTGGACAAAATGGAAACAAAAATCTAACCTTAGAACCCAAATGAAACAGAGATAATTTAAAAATAATTGAATTCACTAAAATCCCACCCCTAAGAGATGGTAGTAGCCAGGGCAATGATGGAATTCCTGTAGAACCCCATGGCAGAAGCAGCATGTGCTTGCTTACTCTGCCCAACAAAGGAGTTCAAAGAGAATATTCTTGAACCCCAACGTTCTGTATACAAAAAAAGGGAAATTTTATCTCTAAGACAATATGATCCTAGAATCTAACCTTGATTGAGAAAGGGAACTGCTTGGACAATGGCAGCATTAGGAGTTACCTTAAGAGCAACTTCAGGTTCTGGAGTCCTAGAATCTCCTTCTGACCACTGAATAGGAAATCTCTTAGACCTAGAATATAGCCATGGGGTCAGAGAATGAAGATTGTTTTGGGGTTCCCTCAAGAGTAACCACCAGGGGGCAGCTAGGTGGTACAGTGGATAAAGCACCCGCCCTGGATTCAGGAGTACCTGAGTTCAAATCTGAACTCAGACACTTGACATTTACTAGCTGTGTGACCCTGGGCAAGTCACTTAACCCCCATTGCCCTGCCAAAAAAAAAAAAAAAAAGAGTAACCACCAGTTTAAGATTTTAGAAACCTGGCCTTCTAAAAATGATGGGATTCCTTGAGTAATATGCCATTTATAGAAAGACACAGTGAAAAGCATGCTGGGTTTAGAATGAGAAGACCTGATTTTGAATTATTGTGTGACTTTGGGTCACTTCATTTTGGACCCATTTTCTTTTCTGTAAAATGAAGGGTGTCAGACTCAATGGTATCCAAGGTCCCTTCCAACTCTAAATCTGGTCAAAAAGAGGATTATGCATGTGACCCCTCCAGGCTTGACTCCAAATCCCAGAATCTTTGAGTTAGAAGTATCCTTGGACAGAATCACTCATACAACAGCGCAGACAAGAGTTCTTCTGTCCTCACATACACTGAACACATTGAACAACTGACTATCGCTTCCAGCTGTGGCTCCCAGCCAATTCCCACACTGACATTTCCTCCTCAGTACCTGAAAGATTGATGTATATTTAGCATATTCAAAGCAGATGTCATCCCCCATATTGGCCATTCAATTGTGCAATCAAATTAGTATCAGAAGGCCCAATCTTGACCAGCTGGACTTACTTGACTAGGCCAGAGGCAGCAGCCCTGCTGGTCTTCCATGAGCCCTGGAGCTATTTGTTGGAAGCGGGGATGGGGTGGGGAGAAGGTTCATTAAATGGTTATGACCCTACTATGAAAGGATCATAAGATCATAGAACTCACTTTTAGGCACATACTCCAAGAAGGTCAAAGTCAGAAAGAAGGGTATCAGGAATATCAAAATACTCATAAAAGGGGCAGCTAGGTGGCACAGTGGATAGAGCACTGGCCCTGGAGTCAGGAGTACCTGAGTTCAAATCCGACCTCAGACACTTAACACTTACCAGCTGTGTGACCCTGGGCAAGTCACTTAGCCCCAATTGCCTCACTAAAAAAAATAAATAAAATACTCATAAAAACTGGAAATAGCATACAGCTCTTCTTTGCAAAAATGTGTACCTATCCATTTGGCTGAACAAATTGAGGCCTTGGAATGTAATGGAATATTTTTGCAACGGAAGAAATTATGGGTGTGAATAATTCAGAGAAATATAAGAAGATATGAACTGATGCAGAGCAAAGTAAGAACTATTCAAAATTATATAATTATGCAAATGAAAACATTAAAAGGTAATCAAACTCAGATGAACTGCAATGACTAATATGGGTCCCAAAGAACAAGCAATGAAACAGATTCCCCTCTTCTGAGTTTTGAAATTAGAGATTACATGTACACAATGATGAGTGTGTTGTCAGATGAAGTTGCTTCATCATTCAGTTTTGCTAAATTGTTTTTATATTCCAAGGGAAGGGTTTAATGTGAAGAATATCAAAGTAAATGGCTGTGTTGTTCTCCCCAAAATATCAATAAAATTTTTTAAAAGTGTGGAATTATAGCTAGAACAACCATAGGGCCCTGAATGCCATCATCACTTAGTATCAGAATGCCTATCTTTAAAACCCTATTGTATGACAGGCAAGGTGATAGTCATCAAATTGGACTTCCAGGGAGCATATGACCTGATCTAGAGATGAAGAAGTGATAGAGAGAAGAAAGAATTTCAAGGGGCAGCCAGGTGGCGCAGTGGATAAAGCACCAGTCCTGGATTCAGGAGGATCTGAGTTCAAACCCTGTCATTTGACACTTACTAGCTGTGTGACCCTGGGCAAGTCACTTAACCCCCATTGCCCCGCAAAAAAAAAAAAAAATATATATTAGGCAAGTCACTTAACCCTCAATGCCCCTCAAAAAAAAAAAATTCAGACCTGGTATGTGCTATAGGAATATTGCTCTATAAATGCATGTTTCCACAGTGTTCGTGAACCTTATGTCTCGAGACCTGCTTGGGGAAGGGTGTTGGTTGAGAAGGTCATAGATAATGAAATAGATAGGTGGCACAATGAAGAGAGTATCTGAGTCAGAGTCACGCAGACCTGAGTTTAATTCCTGCCTTAGACGCTTAATAAATGTGAGTCCATGGGTCATAAGTGTGAGTCCATTCTGAAATCTTCAGTTTCCTCACCTATAAAATGGGGATTGTAATGATTGGAATGACACCACCTGCCGGAGACTTATTGTAGAAAAGCTCCACCATGAGGAGAAGGCCTCTGAAGGCAAGCCATGCGGTCAAGGTCCTTGGCGTCAGGAAGTGACGTTTGCTCATGGGTACTGTCTATCAAGGCTACCAGCCAATCAATTTGAGGAGCTTCTCATTTCTGGGAGGAGGACACGAAGTAGGAAGCAGATGCTGGCAGAGGGGTTCTCTTTCTTTTGGTTCCTGACCTTGCCATGGTGTGTCGGATGATGGGGTCTCTTAGAAATAGTTAGATTTTTACCTTTCTCTCTGATCCTAAAGCTCTTTAATAAATACTTAAACACTTAAATACTCTTGCTAAAGCTTATAATTTATTGGCAACCACTCATTAGATTTTACATAGTATAGCTAGAATTTTAGCCCCTTATAGGATAATAATAGTACCTTCCTCACAGGGCTACAAGGATCAAGTAAGATGATGATGATGATGATGATGATGATGATGATGATAGATAGATAGATAGATAGATAGATAGATAGATAGATAGATAGATAGATAGATAGATAGATAGATATAGATAGATGATGGATGGATGATGGATGGATGGATAGATAGATATACAGATAGATACATAGATGATAGATGGATAGATGATGGATGGATGGATAGATAGATGGATAGCTTTGTAAGTTTGTAAAGTACTATGTAAATGCTAACTATTTTTATTATAGGTTAGATCATAGATTATTACCTGACATCTGATCCTCATTCCTCACTCATTTTACACCATGGAACAAAAGATATGCTAGTCAAATCTGAGGAGAAAAAAAGTATGTGAGTCCCTTTATAGTGCTGTGTTCAGTCTAGTAGAAAGGACAATCCTGGAAACCTAGAGAAAAAGTGGGGATAGAAAAAAAGAGAAATTTAGAGGTGAACCTGTGGGTTTGGAAACTAGTCGCCCTGCCATTTTAATGAGTTAAGATCTCAGATTTAGAGTTGGAATAGATCTTCGAGGCTGTTTAATCCAACCCTCTCACTTTAAAAATGAATAAAGTGAGGTCCAGGTAGACTTGCTCAAGGCCATAGAGTTAAGTCATTGACAGGGGTTAAAAAAAAAAAAAGGGAACCCAGGTAAAAAGGTCTCTCTTTTCTGATATACAAATAGTCTATTGGAAGGAAAACTGCATCTTCAGGAAAAGAGCAGAAGTTTAATGGTTCCTGTAAAAATAACTAACATCCCAAACCTCGTAATCTTTTGTTATTGGCAAAGAGAAAGCAAGAATTCAGAATTTATCAAGCTTATCAGTTCCACCTAATTAAGGAGGGAGCCAGAGGGTATAGTAAACAAAACACTAATAACTCACTTTTGAGGGCCCGACCCCAGTGAGATCTAATATCTTCCCTGAAATGGGTTTGGTGGTCTGAGCTCATCTTGACCTTTATAAGGCAGGCGACCACATGGAAACACTATGCTCTGTTGAAGCCCTGGGTGGAATTATTAAGAGATTAAATTCTTGTCTGCTCTCTGGGAGAGACTGATATCTCTAGTGCACTGCTAGATGACATATGAAATTCAGATGAGCTACACTTTAAAAAACAGGGACTGTGGGACCTGAGATAGGAAAATTTAGGAATTAGACTGTCATATGTATATATTGCCTCAGTCTCCCATCCTGTGTTAAAAAGTGACAAGCGTCTGCTTTCCCCAGAAACCCTTCTTAGGACACTGAGCTTCAGTTTTCCCATCTGTAAAATGGGGTTGATATAATTAACTCCCTTAAAGGTTTTCTTGGAGGGGAATCATTTGTAAACCTTAAAGCTTTGTACTGAACTTGAAAAGGAATTTTCCTATAAATGAATATGTATTTGGGAGATAACAATAACAATAAACAAGCAGCAACAACAGCTGGCATTCGCATAGTCCTTTAGGGTTTACAAAATGCTTTGCAACATTATTTAATTTGATGAGGAGGAGGATCAAAAGGGTGAATTCCAAAAGAGTGAAACACACAGAATCTCGATGTCACCATCTGATTTTTTTACAATCCAAAATTTGTCTAGTTTCAATAGATCTTCAGAGATGAAAGATATTCCTCCAAAGAGATAATCCAAATGATCAGTGCCTGGCACGCAGTGTTTAAAAAATGCTTTAGTATTCATTCATCCACAGAAGGACCATAGCTTAGCCATGGAGATAGCCCCAGGATAAGGTTGGCTCTACAAGGCCAGAATTAGGAGTCAAGTGAAGATTTGAGGAAGGGAGTTGGCAGATGTTACGGGTTAGGAAGGGTAGCTACTGATTTCTAGGAGGATTATACAGAACTGAAAAAATCAAGAAATTACTGTAATTAATACATATGTATGTACATATGTACATACATATTCATATGTACATGCATATGTACATGATGTCATATTTCAGAGGAATAAGGGCAGAAAAAATGGAACTGAGAATACAATTATCCCTTTCACATCATGATTTTCCCTAGCATGGTTTTGATATATCTCAGATCAGCATAAGAAATTAAATGGGAATTTGGGGGGAGTTTTGTGGAAGTTGTAGATGACACATGAAAGCCAGCTGATGACACAGAAAAAGTATTTTTACTTAACATTAACTTACATATATCCTATGACCAAATACTTAACTCAAATTTTATAATAAGATATAGTAAGCATCCTATTGAAGAAAAAGAAAAAGAAAAAATTCAGACTTCTTCTCTGGTATGAAGGGCCAAAATATTTTACATGGATTTTCCAGATCCATAAGGCCACTGTGCCCCTAACCCTCAGGGTGTGGAAGGGATAACTGTACAAGAAGCCAAAAAATCAGAGATAGTGTCAATAGCAAAAGAGAAATACCTAAATAAGCCCTGCCCAGTGTGAATAATCATGTGCTAATTAGAGCCAGGAAGTTATAAGGTAAGAAAATGGGTGATGGTGCCTGTGTATCTGGGATACACTCAGCCCAGGCAAAATTGTTGAGTTGATAAGGTTGTTCTTCACTCTCCATTTCCTCTTTCTAAACTCCTTTCTTCCCTTTTCTATATCACCTCCTCTTTTCTCACACCTAGTCTTTTCAATGTTCCCCATGTGTACCAGTATCCTTAACACACAACATGCTCTAGAAATTCTGATTCATCTATAAAATGTGGGAGTTTGACTCCATAACCTTTAAAGTCCCTTCTAGTTCTGAATCTATGTATGATCTGAGGATTTTCTTGCCCTCCCAATCAAAATTCAAATATTCTATGTCTTTTCTTTCCTGAGTACGTACAGAAGTCACTAACTAACTTGATAAACTAATTCTTAATAAGCCAATCCACATATTAAGTGATAATGTAAGACTCTCTTCTATTTGCCTTTAAAAAGAAAACTCCATTAGAAATCATTTCATTGAGTCAAGGCACAACTTAGAGAAAGAACACTTCAACTCAAAGAACTGAATCTCTAGTGGTGAAAATTTCAGGCAATACACAAGAGGGTGGGTATAGAGGAAAATACTAGACTAAGAAGCAAGAGAGCTGAGTTCTACTCCTAGTTTTCTAGGATTAGCCTAACCAACCTACCTAGCTATGTTGCCTCAGATAAGTGACTCGAGCTTTCCTGGCCTCAGTTTCCTCATCTGTAAAATTAGGGGGTTCACATCCAGCTCTATAGTCCCATAAAGAAGTCATATGCACACATTTGAGACCCTTCCTCTAAAATTCTTGGTCATTGTTTATAGTCAGGAAGCAGTCCTGAAGTGTGAAAGACAAAAGCCAGGCATCCTCACATTATGGAAAGTGATGAAAGCCTGGTGGAACCTGGGAATATCCAGTCTAGAGGGCAGTCTTTAGTAGGGTTATTTGCCTACTTCTTCCCCTTCCTCTAGTCCATAGATTGGTGCACCTGATGCCCAATAATTATAGCCTCTCCCTTCCCCACCTTTTCCAATGACTAAAACCTGTTTATAGCCTTGTCTTTTTGGCCCTGAACCAATCTTTTAGCTTCCTCATCCTAGCATGTCTTGGGTTATGTTCTCTGTGATCTCCCTTGGGTGTGTTAAAATGTGACCACAACGAAGGCTGATTGCATTTGGCATCAGGGGCCTTTTGACCTCTTTTATGAAAGCCTTTAAGTCCCAGAGAGGCCTCAATGGACTGGAATGCAGGGAATGAAAACGAAAAGGTAACTAACAGGACAAAATGTTCCTCCCCTACCCACCCATGCAGTTTTCCATAGGTTCAGGAGTAGAATCTTGGGTTGATCTAAGTATTTTGTCGTGCCCGAATATAAGCCTTGGCTATTAGCTATGGGGAGCATTCTTACTGGATGATACTGGATGAATTCCAACTTCCTCAGTCTCTCAGTGCTTCTGGCCTCCTTTGTTCATGATGCTTTATACAAATGACAGATTTTAAGGGACCAGTACAAATTCTCCCTCTCCATGGAGCTTTTTGCTGGTGATGAAAGATTTCAGGAGGTCTGCTAACTTGGAAGGGGGGAAAAATCACATCTTCATTTTCACTAATCTGTACCTGAAGTTTAGAATTTCTTTTATGAATAAAAACCCCCCACCATTATTCTCAGAAGGGGTACATAGGCTTCGCCAGACTGGAAGGGGTTCCATGATATGACAAAGGTTAAGAATCCCAGTTGTAGTGAAAAATCTGCCACATTTGGAAATACTAGCTCTGCCACTTCTTAGCAGTGTGGCTTTGTATAGGCTTCCCTGAGCTTCATTTTCCTCAACTATAAAATGGGGGTCATCATACCTGAGCTGTCTACCTTAAAAAGTTATTGTGAGAAGGGCAGAAGCTAGATCTGAAATCCACTTTCCCTCAGGTCTATCACAGGTATTACAAATGTTAATAAATATCTGTTGAATTAAATAATTTGTGTAAATGCTATGTATTGGGAAAAGCTACCAGACCAACTTAATTGGAATGGAGAGGTATGTGAATGAGGAGTCATGTGACTGGAAAGGTAGACAGGCTGTGGAGGGTTTTCAGTGTCTGATTGAGGATCTCCAGAATTAAATACAAATATTCAAGTAGAAGATAGGATAAAAGAGGTGTACATGATGATGGCTACTATTATGTTTATTTAAAATCTCTGATATACTTCACCTTTTCATGCCAAATTTTTGTTTGTTTTGAATGGAGGCTGTGCCCTCTTTTCTTTTTCTTCCAGTATAGAAAGTGTTTTTTGGTTTTGTCTTGGCACACTCAGTGCTTTGTAGGTGTTTAATAAATGCATACTGAATTGACCTGAACTTCTGCCAGATAACATTGCTGGTTCACAAAACTGAAACTCTGGTGTGGTTTTCACATCAATTATTGTCAAGGCACAGCTCCTCTATCTTTGACTCCATTATATGAGCAAACACTCTTTCCGCCATGTTTGTAAAGGACCAAGAGAGTACAGAATCAATAAATATTGTCTGCTGGTTTTTCTGGACTTAAGAAACAATTCTCTTTCATACAAGGGAAGGTCAACTGGGTAGCAGTGGGGATGGATATACCCAGAAAGGAATGTGGTGTAAGAGTAAAAACAAAAAGTTTCAATAAAAGATGAGAGAGGGGAAAGACAAAAAGAGAGGGAGACAGAAAGAGAGAGAGGGAGAGGGAGAAGGAAGGGGATGAGGAAAGAAAGAGAAACAGAGATAAAAACAGAAAGAAGAAGAGACAGACAGGGGCAGAGTCTGAGAATAAGAGAGAACTGATGCTATATTATAATCACCAAAGTAACTTCATGAATCTGTTGTCTAAGATGGCTAATATTTCACTACTCCCATGCCAACATGTACCTACTTTTAGTCTCTATAATTTCCTTTTATATGAGGTTACAATGAAAATCTCTGTCTCCGCATAGGATATTGTACCATTTTAAAGATGCAGATTTATCCTCATTCACCATTAAGACCTAAGCAAGTGAAGGATCATTTTACAATATGGCTCTCATAAGCAACTTGAGGACCCATAGCCACAGGGTCCTATTTCATAAAAATCGGGGCATTATTTTAAATGCCTTCCACACTATTTAGAGAAGTCTTTTCTTAATGCAAACCATACTACATGGTTCAGTAAATAGGAAACATAAAAAAATAACTAATCCTTTCTTAATATTATTTCTTTCTTGGATTCGAGAGCAGAAACCAGAAGGTGCTCCATCCAGTCCTGGAGGAACCAAAAGCCATAACACAAAACTTTGTCTCCAATCTCTGGGGAAACCAGCCTCTAGCCTGATGGCCTTGAAAAAGTGGCTGAATTCTACCATCCCTAATTTCAATCTGACATGGCTATTTCCATTTCTTTTGGACTCTTGGAAAGAAATCCCAGCTGATGTTTTTAGTTATTTTTTTAAAAAACTAAGCTTACAAACATCTAGCATGACAGTTAAGGAGTTTCCAGACTTCAGATCACATTATACAGCTTGCTGTGACAGTCTAATACACTCACCAAGCCATGTTACTAGAAACTCTGATTTTGACTCAGCAGTTACTAGCTGGCTACAACCTCAGATGGGAGATGTCCTTGTTCAGATCAATTGTGTTCTACTTTCTAGTCATTCTTCCTGCTGTGCCTTTTTTAAGCATTCTCTTTGGAACTGAAGGTTGGTTGTTTTTTTTTTTTTCATATTTGTTCTACAACTATTGATTAGCAGTGTAACCTGGGGCAAGTCACTCTATGAGCTTCCAATCAATAATGGCTATCATGTCTACCCAACAAGATTGTTGTGAGTATCAAATGAGATTATATCTGTACTTTGAAAACTATGAGGAGCTATCCAGATAAAAGATTTTTATAAGAATTCAAATTCAGCAAACTCCAAGAAGTTTATTGAGTGCCTAGAATTTGCCAGGCAGTCTTCTAGGCACTGGAGATACTTGGTTTATGGAGAAATTGTCTAACAACTAGCAATGCCCAAAAGTTGAACAAGCTGCCTCACAAGATTCTGGGTTTCCTCTCACCTTGAAGCTGAATGATCACTTATTAATGTTATTGCCAGTGGGTAATGCCAAGTGGCTTGGTCGTTCCAGTCAGCAGACTTAGGGTAGGGAGCTGGTTATCATTCTTGAGCTAATTTCTTCTCCTTGTGATGACTGGGGGCGGGGAGACTCTAATGTTGGTCTAGAGCAGGAGTTCTAACTTTCTTTGTGTCACTGACCCTTTTGGTAGTCTAGTGAAGCTTATGCACCTCTGCTCAGAATAATGTTCTTGAAAGCATAAAATAAAAAGCATAGGATGAACAAAGAAAACCAACTATATTAAAACAAAGATGCATTTTCCCAAGTTCATGGACCCCCTGGAATCTATTCACAGATGCTGGTGTAAAAAACTCAGTCTTATGTATGTTATATCAATGGCCACTGATAAATATTTTTAGCATTCAATAAGAAACTTTGAGTAGAGATTTTTCAATGGTCGTGCTGCTTGAGACTACTCCCAACACAGTTTACATAGTACAGCATACTATATTTTTCTCTGGAAGTATGGTAACTTTGTTTTTAACATTTCTTAACCAGGATGAGTACACATTTTAAAACTTAATGTTGCAGTTACATACCACAAACTCCCCACTCCTGACATAGGGATATCATGTGTACTCAGAAAATGGATTTTACATAAATATTTTTAATTGATTATGCATAAATCTCATTAAAATAAAATTATTTGAAAAGCCAATCATCATACATTAATAAATAGGGAGTTTGAATGTATCATATGCCTTTATGCTAATATTGCAAGATACATATAGTTTATAATTTCTTCCTACTACCCTTAGATGGAATGCCACTGAGCTGTTTGGCCTTGAGATAAACAAAATGCAATGAATAGGAGAAGCAAATAGTCTAAGAAAGCTATCAAAAAATTGTCCTGAGACTTTGCATCCTCTGCTATATAATCACTTACCAAAGGGAGTGCACCAATCATCCTTCCCCACTTCCCAGCTGGGCATAAATTAATCAAAAGTGTGGCAAATTCCTCTGGGCAAACATCTACTTTATTCTAATAATACTCAGAATTTGTGCAATATTTATTCTTCCTCAGGTGATAGCATTAAGGGTGGTCTGGTAGAGGAAGAGAGGAAAAAGGTGGGAAACAAGGAGAAAGGAGAGAGAAGGAAGGAAGGACTATTGCCAGAACTAACATGGGAAAAATGGGGCTTTGGCCCAGGGTGTCAGCATCCATAATTTCCTCCCTGCAGAGACCACCATCCTACCGCTTTACCTTCAAGGGATATCTTGGTCTATTCCCTAGCTTCTTAAACTGTGGGTCTCCAACCCATATGGGGTCATGTAATAATATGGGTTTGTGAAAATTTTGGCAACAGTAAAAGGTTATGTATACCTATTTTATATACCTATATACCTGAGATTGCGTAAACATTTTTCAGGCAAAACGGATTCAAGAGTGGAAAAAATTTAAGAAGCCTTGGTCTATTGTACCACATGGCACAATTGCCACTCCCCAGAGTCTTATTGCTATGATATCCCTCTGCCTTCATACCTAAAGCTCATGAGTAAGAACCAGGTGGCCCTTTCTTCTTACTCCCACAGTCAGATTGCTAACACTGTCCTTTTCCTGTCTCATCTTTTTTTTTTTCCTTCAAGGTGGAAAAAATGGCTAGTTACAGCTCTAGGAAGGACAACTCTTGCTTTTTACTTACACCAATAAATTTGCTTAGTAGCAATAATCAGCACCTAATTTTTATAGCAGTGGACAAGCCAAGTCTAAGTGTAAAGCCAGAATTCTAAGAACAGATCACTTTTAAAAGAAGCAGATTGCCCAGAAGTTTGGCAAACCAAAGAACTATGGTAATAACTTTTAAAAAATAAAAAATTCCACCCTTCTGTGACTTAGCTGGAGCCATGTCAACAGTAACAGTCTTGACCCTTTAATTCACAAAAATAGAGTGCCAATCGCCACTTAGCCTAGTTAAGAAAGAAGACAAATAGTCATTGGTCAGATTGGGTTCAGCCAGATGAAATATTTCTGACTTTACAAACAGGAAGGACCATGTTACGGGAAGTCTTGGGAGTTTATATCCCAGGGCCTCTAGGTAAAATGGTAAAGTATTGAGAACTGATCATGGCCCATCATTTTATTCAACGTGCCCTGCCCCCAATCTCCAGGCACCATCTGAGGCCAATTTCCATAAAGGGACCATACTTTCCCTGGAGTATCCCATCTGGGCTTGTCCCTAGAGAGTCTTAGAGGGAGAAGCAGGTGTCCTTGTAATCATGCCACATAGACCAAAGATGAGGGTGATCTGTCTGTGACATCTGTCACCCCATTGATCAGTAGGGTTAATTTCTCTGAAATGGCTCAGTAGTTATCCCCTTACTCCCTCACCCTTGCACATGGGCCCCTCCCAGAGCTTCTTGGGAAAACATCAGAGTTATATCTTAATAGAACCTACAAGCAGCTGTTCTCTCCCACCGGGAACTTCCAGATAAGCTCGTGTTGTCCTTACAATGAGTGTGGACTTCAGTTTCCCCCTAACTCAGGCTCTGTGCCAAGACTAAAGTTGGAATTTTCACTTTTCTTAGGATAAATCACATATTTGAATGGTTTGCCCTGCAATGACCGATATTTCTGTATGTTGGAAGAAAAAGGTGAATGGAAGGTTTGGGATTCAGAACAACTGAATAGTGCTCCCTATTGAGAAGCAGTATGAAGAGAGGGGCAGGGGGAGCTAGCAAAGGGTTGGGTTTGAACTCTGTCTCTAACACTTAGTGTGACAATGGGCATGTCATTTCACCCCCATCAGAGCCTCAGTTTTGGATCAAGGAAAATACTGCAATATTAGCATTCACAAAGCATCTTCTTCCCAACAGAATTATCCCCATTTTTTCAGAAAAGGAAACTAGAGCTATGAGGAATTGGATGACTTACAAAGTCTGCAAATTGAGGTTCTTAAGGATAGGACCATTTCTTTTTCTTTTTCTTTTCTTTTCTTTTTTTTTTACATACTCACCACCAAACTTCAACCTGTCAGACCCAGGCCCCCTGCCTTCTAGGCCTGTGTTCTTTCCATTAGACCAGGGCTTCTTAAGCTTTTTCACCTGAGTAATTTTTACACAATCCCGGGGTATACAGGTATATAAAATAGGTATACAAATCAAACATTTACTGCCAAATTCTTTGCGACCCCCCACATTCAGTTATATGATGCCCATGTGGGGTCATGACCCACAGTTTAAGAAGCTTTGCAATTGACCTTTATCCCTCTTAAGCATCTTAGAAAGATTGGGATTGGATTTGTGATATCATTGACATAGGAACTCCCAATGAGGAAATTCCCCCTACCAGTGCTAGTTGGCACCTTCTCTACATCTTATAAACTTGGGGATGGGAGAGAATAAGCATTTGTGTAGTGCTTTCTATACAGCAGGCACTAGCCTTAGAGCTTTACAAATACTGTCTCATTTAATCCTCACAACAATTCTGAGAGGTGCTATTATTATCCCCGTTTTACATTTGAGGAAACTGAGGCTGATAGAGGAGAAGTGACTTACCCACAGTCACACAGCTAGTAAGTGTCTGAGGGAAGATTTGAACTCAGGTCTACCTGACTCCAGGCCCAGCCCTCTATCCATTGCACCCCTTAGAGAGTGTGGCCTGGTACACATAGGGGCTAAGTAACTCATCCAAATTGCATAGCCACTTTGAATAAGAGGCAGGATTGGAACCCGGCTCTCCCTGATGCCAGGCCAGATCTCTCCCCAATGCTTCTGTTGCATCTAATCATTAATACATGCTTTTAACAATGTCATTGTTAGAAAAATCATGTAATCTCTTGGGCTTTTGTTTCTTCCTCCGTACAATAGCAGCCCAAAACATGCATCTGCTGCTGCATTGGGATATTGTCGGGAATATTTAGTAAAACTCTTTGTAAAGGGTACATAACAATCATCTCATTATGGACACACTTTGGAGCTGAAAATTCCCAGGACACCAGATCATTAGGCAGAATTTTTACAGGCAGCAACTTATTCATTCACCACTTCCCTTCTCCACCCAGTCAGGCTGCTTCTATCACCATCCCACCCCCGACAGACCTCCCCCTTCTCTTTGCACAACTGAGCCTGCATCCTGTGTCACTGCCTCTCCTCCCTCACTGTCTCACACCCCTGCCATCTCCTTTCATTTTCCTTTGCACCACTGCCCTCCCACTCCACCCCCCCAACTTATTTCCCCTAGGTCAACGAATTCCTAGTTAACAGCCCAAGGCATGAGTCAGAATATTACTCAGGAATTTAAATGGGCAGTTTTTGTGGTCTCTAAAGTAGGGGCAGTGTATGGTGGGCTGAGAGGAGGAAACTATTTTCTCCCACTTTTGAATGCTTCTCAATCTGTTTCTCAACCATTTCATTGATTTAAAAGATACTATTGCTCAAGTTTTGTGATGTCCTTGTGTGAGCCTGTGGTGGGAAATGAGGCAATCTGGGCCTGCAGTGCTGAGATTTTAAAATTTTAAATGCTGAAATTTCAAGCAACATTATTTGTTATCCGACAGCACTAAGTGTCAGCGTACCATCTCCTTCCTTGATAGATGGGAATGGAACTACAAAACATCACACGCGATGGACCCGTCTAGTACAGTAAAAGAGTTTCCCAAGGACAAGTTGGTGCTTCCCCCAGTAGCAATAAAGTGAAATAATTCTCTTATTAGACCAATAGCATTTAAGTCACAAATATATCTATATGGAAAGCAACCGTGCAAACCCCCTTCCCATTAGTAGCCAAATAGCATCTCCTCTTTCTGAGGTAGCCCTGTTGAGCTTTCCAAAGAGCTTTGCTTGGATACTTTTGTTCTCTTTTTGTTCACTCCAGCATTCTGACAAGTCTGAATACAAAGAAAAGCAAACCCCAACTAATACAATTATATATTCTCAGCTTAATGAGAATACCCAGGACCTATCAAGTTTGTTGGAGGTAAAAAAAAATCAATCAAATTTAATTTGAAAGAAATATTTTATCCCTTCCTTGCCTTTGGTTAACAGCCTGGGGCTTTGTTATAATGCACAGGGAACCTTCAGAAGATTTGTTGAATTGAATATGATTGTGAATAAGAAGCTTGGAAGTAAAGAGGTGTGATAGAATACATTTCTTCCAGAGACAAGGCCTGGAATTAGAGATAGTGAGACCACATCAGAGAGTTCAACAAAATCTCTCCTAGACTGCTGAGACCCTCATGCCCCATTTTTAGGATGATCCTAGACTTCCCAAATCCATGTGGGTAAGCTATTCCTTGGGTGTAATAGAGGGGTCACTGGAGTTCATGAGTAAGGGAGTAATGTGGATAGATTTGAGCTCAAGGGAAATTATTTTGGCAGCTGTATGGAGGATAAATTGGAGTGGGTGAAGAGATGAAAGACAGAGATCAATTAAGACTTCATTATAATTGTCCAGGTAAGTGATGATAAAAGCAAGCCTGAACTAGAATGGTGGTAAAGCATTAGAAAAGGGGACAGGTGTGAGATATCAGTGAAATAGAATAAATATAATTTGGCAACTGATTGGATAGAATAAGAATGAGAATGAATAAGAGCCAGGAGCTGAGATTGACACCTGAGAGACCAAAAGGATTAGGATTGTGGTGCGCTTAAAAGAAATATAGAGAAACTTGAAGAGGGGTGGATTTGAGGAGAAATATTGAGTTCTGTTTTGGAAATACTAAGTTGAAGGTAACTAAGGAGCATCCAGTTGGAAATCTTCAATAGGTAGTTGGTGATAGGACACTAAGTGTAGAGTTCAGGAGAAAAGGGATTTGCCATTCATCAGCACAGAGCTGAAGAGGTCGCCAAGACAGAAAGGGTTGAGGAAGAAGAGAAGATGGTTCAGGACTACATCCTAGAGTACACCTGCAATTTGGGGGTCTCTGCAGAGGAGATACAATAAAGGAGTAATACATATATAGTTTCTATAGTAACATATATAAACATATATATATATATATACATATATAGTTTTCATCTCATCAAAGTGTGCGATCTCTCCATTAGAGACCAGATGGACCTTTTTATCCTGTATAATACTTGTCCATAACTTTTAATAAATCTTTCATAAAAGGTCTACCCAACACATAAGAGGTCTTGCTAAAGGTGGTTTTAAAAAATATTCTGAGTACACTAGTTCAGCACCAGGGATGTCTATTATTACTCCTTCAAGCTGAATTACCAGCACATCTTTTTTGATGGTCATTCAGAGCTAGGATAATGTCTTATATGTCACTTCTTTTGTATTAGTCATCTTTGGTAATACATTGCAGCCTCCTTATCTGACTCCCCAAATACCTCTCCATTACCTTTTGGGTCCTTCCACAGTTTTTTTTCCTTTTTCTTTTTAAAATTTTCTTTATTTTTGCAAATATTTCTTTTTGCTCCCCTATGAACATTAAAAAAACTCACAATAACACATAATCCAGCAAAACAAATTCCTACATTGGCTATATCTCAAAATGCACAATTCCTTCTGGATTTTAAGTCAATCACCTCTCTGACAGGGAGGTGGCATGATTCCTATTCAATCCTCTGGGCTTGTTGACCCCACACTTTTAAGAGATCATGGCATTCCGTGATTCACAGAATCACAAGAAGAATGTTGGTATTGAAGGATGGATATTTGTGTCAAGAATTATCTAGGGGTTTTTGAAAACACTATTCAGTTTCCCAGATGCAATCCTGCCCAAACAACTATGTATAAAAAGATATACAGGGCTAGCAGTGTATCTTTTATGAGCCTATTTTCTGTGATTTATAGGTTACCAATAGATAATAAACAATAAATCACTTTTATAATTTTAGAGAACTAAGAGGCAGAAAATATAGGACTAGGAATTAAACCAATTCTTTATCTCCTTGAAGAATACAAATGCCAAGTGCTTGGAACACACAAATAATTCTATAACAAGATTGGTTATTCCTCCTTCCAGACCCATATCAAATGTCATCTCTTTCATGAAGTCTTCTCTGATTCCTCAGCTACAAATGATGTTTTGAGGTATAATGTCATAATTTCCTTAAGCATTTATTAAACATTCTATTTTGTGATTTAGTTTCTTCCATGCTGTATATTATATGGAAGAGTCATACTACTCTCCCTACTCACCTGGTACATACACATCTCTTATCCTTACTAGATTATAAGCTACTTGAGGATGGGCATCAGGTCTTATTTATATCCTTCCATTCCCCACCAAGGCCTGGAAGAGGTCATCCAGCCTCTGCTTGAATATTTCACTTCAGGTGGACATGCAGACCGTCCAATTTTGAATAGCTCTGTTAGGAAATTGTTCATTGCCTGTGCCTAAATTTGCCTCCTTAAAATTTCCATCCATTAACAAATGACAGACAGGATGACTTCAGGAAGGCCTGGAAAGACATGTGTGAAGGGATGTATAGTGAAGCGAACAGAACCAGGAGAATGTTGTGCACAGAGACAGCAATATTGTTTGATGAAGAACTGAGAATGACTTGACTTCTCTCCAAGACAATTCCAAAGGACTATTGATCAAACATGCTATTCACATCCAAAGAAAGACCTCATATTGATAGAACACAGATTGAAGCATGCTATTTTTCACTTTCTTTCATTTTTTTCTTTTAATCAAGTTTTCTTGTACACAATGAAAAATATGATAATGTTTTACATAATCATGCATGTATAACCCTTATCTGATTGCTTACCACCTCAGGGAGGGGGAGGGAGGAAAAGAGGGATAAAAATTGGAACCCAAAACTATAAATATAAATGTTTAATGTAGTTTAAAAAATTTTCCATCCATCACTACTACTTTTGTCCTGTGGGTCCGGACAGAACAATCTATTCCCTTTTTCACACTCTAAATACTTGAAAGTATCTCTCACATCTCTCCTAGTCTTCTCTTCTGTAGTCTGAATAAACACTCTCTGGTCCTTCAAATGACCCCTCATATGGCTTGGGCTCAAGCTTCTTCACCATCCTGGTTGCCCTATATTACATGCTCTTCTGCTTACTGTGCCCTTCTTAAAATGTGGTAGCCAGAAATTAACATAATACTCCAGATGTGATCTAATGGGGGCAAAGTATAATGGTTCTATTACTTCCCTAATAATGGAGTTCTCTCAAGGCAATCCAAGATTATACTACATTTCTTGGTTTCCGTATTATACTTTTGACTCATCTTGAGCTTGGGGTCCATTGAAACCCTTAGGGTCTTTTACAGATGAACTGCTATCTTGTTCACCTGGGAAAGCTTATGGGGGCGGGCGGGGCGGGTTGTGTGCTATAAAGTCAAGGGAATAGTTGGAAATTATTATAACCAGAATATTGAAGACTCAACTTCTATCATCATTTCACATTTATTGTATGTTATAGAAAACAGACCCTGGGAAAGTTTATGAAACAGATAGGTAGTGCAGTGGATAGAGCAGTGGCCCTGTAGTCAGGAGGACCTGAGTTCAAATCTAGCTTCAGACACTTAGTACTATATGATCCTGGTCAAGTTCCTTAACCCTGATTGTCTCAAAAAAAGAAAAAAATTAGATCCCCAAGCAAGAAACACATTTTGTGATCAGTAGTGCCTGACTCTTTGTGACCCAGATCTCAGATTAGACCTGCCTTAAATTTGGGCCCATCAACCAAAATACCTACTTTTGGGGTTAATCTAAACCTCCTGGAGACTTTTAATACATTTAACTGGGTTAAATTAGCCTTTTGCTTCTAAGGTTCAGCATTTGAGCTAATGTTTGTTAATATAGATTAGATTATCAGATCAGTCACTTGGTACCAACTGATGCCCAGTAAATATGGTCCAGGAGGATATAAAACACAGGGACTTTTGATTTTTGGAGTTGAAGAGCAGCTGAGAGAAGAAATAACTGTATCATGTGCCCCTGGACACACAGGATATATAGTGTGAAGAATATTAGACACCCTGGGGGTGGGTTTGAAATTATAATTATCCCTTCCACATCTCCACTTTCCCCATTGAGGTTCCCTGGTTTTGATATATTGAAGGTCAGGATAAGAAATTAAATGGGAATTATTTTTTAGAGAGTTTTGCAGAAGCCACAGACAACAGGGGAAAAGTTTAGAAACTCAGAAATGCGTAAAATATATGTACGGTATTATATAATATTAACACATATTAGTACCATAATAATTCAGACTTCTCTGGTATGAAGGGAGGACCAAAAAATCTTACTGACTTCCAAGATTGCAGAACGCTGTACTCCTAGCCCCTGAGATGTGAAAGGGATAACTGTAGTCTTTTCTCAATGCAGGGAAAATGATAAACAATTTCAGAGGTCTTTTACAGGTAAATATAATATAAGTAGGCAAGCTAATAGCAATAATAATGATACTATGGTATAGTCACCCACAAATCAGAAAGAGCTAGGTTCAATTCTGCCTTTATCATATACTGTCTATATGTATATTGTTTAATCACTTAATATTTTAGTGCCCAAGGCTACTCTGTAAGCACTATAATTTTGAAGAATGGTTGCAAATTGCATTGGTAGAAGTTTCTTCCCTGGGAGTTTCCTTCAACAATGAAATCACAGGTCTGGACAATAACAATGGTCCTAACTGAAATAAAATTTGACAAAGTAACTGATTTGTCCATAAATACCTGCTTTCTGACAAGCATGGAGTTCCAAATGCTGGGGGTACATAAACAAAAGTATATGGGCTACACATACAGCAAAGAAGTTTACAGTCTAGCAGGGGAAGATCAAACATAATGGAGACAAAATAGATTTAAGATAATTTGGGGGAAGGCCAGCTACGTGACTCAGTGGATAAAGTACCGGCCCTGGATTCAGGAGGACCTGAGTTCAAATGTGGCCTCAGACACTTGACACTTACTAGCTGTGTGACCCTGGGCAAGTCATTTGACCCTCATTGCCCTGCAAAAAAATAAAATAATAGTTTTGGAGAAAAGACACTAGCTAATGAGGGGGAGTGAAAAGGCTGCATGTAGGAAGTGGCCCTTGAGCTGAACCTTGAAGAAAGCTAAGGATCTGAAAAAGTCAAGGTGAGGAGGAAGTGCATTCCAGGCTTGTGGGTTGTCTGTGTAAAGGCAAGAAGAAAGAAAAAAGAAATGTAGCAAATGGGTGCTACAAACAACAGCAAAAAAAAAAAGAGTTAGAATTTTCTCTGGAGATAACTGACTTTAAAATAATGAAGATTTGACTCTATATAGTTTTATCTATATGTAATATTATCAATTACATAAAATTATCTATATATGATATATTATGCATATATGCTATATAATAATTGAAGTGAGGCTGGTAGGTATTATCAAACTCTGGTTCTTTCTACATTATAATTCTTATGTAAGGTGAAGATGCCCACATTATATTTGCAATCACTGTTGGTAGCCTGTCATATGTGGCACCTAGAACATGTTAAAAATTCCAGCAATTACACTTTAAAGAGAGACACTGACAAAACAAAGTACCAGCAAGATGGCAAAGAGGTGAAACTAACGAAGAATTGTTGAGGAATTATGTTTACCTAGAAAAGAGATGGTTTTGGAAGGACTTGATGGCTATCTTCAAAGATGTGAAAGCTTGTTACTTGGAAGAGGGATTCGATTTATTCTTTGTAACTCCAAAGATTTAAGAGCCATGGGTGGAAATTGCAAAGACAGATTTCAGCTCCATATAAGGAATTGCTTCTTTATAATTAGAGCTGTCAAAAAAATACCACAAGAGGTAGTGAGCTTCCTGTAACTGAAAATAGAAGGTAGATGGCCACCTGTCAGGGATAGAAGAAGGTATTCCTGGCTGAATAGGAAGTTGTCCTGACTGCCCTCACAGTAATAGTAAGCTTTGGAGTGGGGTGGGGAAAGTAATGCAGGGTCATGAGAGCTGACTCTGAGTAGTAGGAGGGATGAGGCACTAGAATTGTTCTGCATGGCCTTAAAGGGAAGAACAAGTAACAATATGTGGGAGGTGCTAAGGAGACAATTTAGGGTGAAAACAGGAAACATTTTCCTAATAGAGGTATCCAAAATGGGAATGGGCTCCTAACTCTACGATTCTAGACTTTATGGGGAATTATACTCTAGATCCCCCAAATTGTAGTGGTATAAAATGATGGTAGTTTTTGCTGGCTTATTTATTTATTCGTAACTCTTAGTCTTTAGTAGTCACTCCTCGTTTCACTTTCTGAGAGCAATGCCAGCAGGACCAGGCAGGAGCAAGAGCTGAAAGAGAGGCAGGAGGAGAAAATGTCATATGTTATAGAGAAGCAAGCCTGGACTTTGCCCTTTGGTAATAGCAGATCCAAACATGAAACGTATTCTGGTGTTCCCTAGGGAAATCATGGATGGGGACAAAAGCCCACATTTGTGGGACATCCTCAACACTGACAGTCATGGAAATGTAGAGTCTGGGCCATGAGTTACAAGGATTATTAGAATAGTCCATTTTGATATGACTTTATACTTTCCAAAGCATGTTCATGTGCATTATATGAATAATCCCCTTAGCTGTTAATGCTCAAATGATATTGTATTTACTCATCTGTTTACCTGTGCTAACTTCCAGCAAAATATAAGTTCCTTAGGTGCAGGAAGGAAATATTTTTTCTTTTTTTCTTTGTGCACCTGCACAGTACCTGGTACATAATAAGTAATTAATAAAAGTTTGTGGAATTGAATGGAAGGAAGACTGCCAGTATTAATTACCCTCCATCTAGTACAAGAACCCATTCAATTGCTTTCAGGTGAGGCACAGGAGGTTCTTTGGAACAAACGAGATAGCATGTAAAATACTTCCCAAAGGTTAAAGCACTATATTAATACTAGCAAATATTATTGTCACAAACACTGCTTATGAAAACCTCTGGTTTACATTAGCCTATTTTATGACATCCCAAAGGCTAGAGATGCTACCACCAAGACTAGGTGTTGGCTTATCCTTAGAGCCAGAATTGAAATAAGTTTTTTAATACTCGATTCCCAAGAAAATTTGAATTTTGCCTCAGCTTTTCTTTAACAGCGATGCAGTTGATCTCTCAGCTGCTGGATGCCAGCTTATTTATAGGTAGATGCTGGTATTATCCTCCTCATTATCAATGCCCTTCCCTCTTTGCAAATGGCATTTTATCGAGCTTTCTGCCTCAAGATTCCTGTGCTGAAGGGTGCTTCTCTGTCCCCCTGTGTCAGGCCTAGACCAAGTTCCTTTCCTTTCCTCTTCCCCGCCCCTCACCCTTATTACTGAGGTGCAAAGTAGAAATCTCACTTCCCTGCTGCTAATGGCCTCTTCAATAATTTAGTTATCTTTCCCTCAAGGAAATTTGGTTGCTGTCGGCTGTCACATAAGACAGCTCAGAGATGAGGGCTGAGGATGTTCGGGATTCCAGCCCACTCCACCCCTCATTCTGTTCCTCCCATCCCTCGCTTTCTCACTCCCCTGACGTCTCCTCTTTCCCTTCACCCCCCCTTCATTCCATTTCCTTCTTTCACCCCCCCCTTCACTCATCTTAGTCTTTTCCCTTTGCCCATTCTTCCCTCCCTCCTCCCTTCCCCTTGCCCCACCCCTCCTTCATCCCTTCTCCCTTCCCTCCTCCTCTCCCTTGGTCCCCCTCTCCTTTCCTTCTTTCTTTCACTCCCCCCCTCCATCCCTTCCATCTATCTCCTCTCCCGTCCTTCCTCCTCCTCCTATCTCTTCCCTCCTCCCCCTTCCCTCCTCTTCTCCCTTCCCTTCTCCCCCCCCCCCCCCATCATTCCTCCCCCGCTCACTGGCTCCCAGCTTCCTCGCTGGGGGCCAGCGCAGGCGGACTTCCGAGGGCTGACGGCGAGCAACAATTGCAGCCCCTGCGCCTCTTTAACTCTTTGGCACCCACAGTCCCTGCCTCCTTTCCCGAGACACCTCCCCATCGCGTCCTTCCTTAGACCCAGCTCCTCATAGATTATCAAAGCAAATTGATGGTTATTTAAAAGAACTGACACAATAGGAGACAAAACACTGGCAACAGATAAAACAAAAGGAGGCTCAAAGCTCTTTAATTAAGCTCCATGAAGGGCTAGGAATGCGAGCTCCGCCTCGTTTCCCTGCTGAGCCTCCGCCTGATTAGCTCCCCCGCATCTGCTCCGTTTCCTAGCCTCCATCTGCCCCGCCAGGCACTAACGGATTCCGGGGGCGCGGGTGCTCGGAGAGACGCCTCCAAGATAGCAGTTGTTGCAGGGAGATGCTCAGGCTGGGCACGGCGGAAGCGTGGTTGAACTGGCAGGACTGAGCGCTCGGTTCATTTGCCCCATACCGGTGCCCGAGGGACACCCACGCAGACTGCCCGATGACATGCCCTGATTTCCAGGAAGCGCAAAGAGGACAGGGGCTGGGGAAGCATCCCTAGGGGCAAAGAGGCGTCAGCTACGTTTCACATACTCTAGCCTCCCGAACAGCAAGGGGCTGAGACCCGGACATCTTTCCCTTTTTTGAACAAAGGAGTGGAAAGTCCACCGTGTTCTAAATTTGAGCATTTAAAGACACATGCTGTTTTAAACGGTTCAATAAGACACTAAGGGTGAGAGGATACCACTGGAGGCAAAGAAAGCTTCTTTCAAAACACACACACACACACACACACCCCAAAAAACTAATCAGTAATCCTAGTTCACATGACGGGGGTTGGAGGATGGTGGAGGAGGGTCAAGGGGGGACTGGGAGCAGAAGAAACTGTCAGATGGGGAAAGGGAAAGAGCAGAAGGAAGAGACAAAGAGAAAATATGGGAGGGAGTTAACTAGAAAGGAAGGAAAGGAGAAAGGATTTTATGTCAATTAAACACGTATTAAACACCTACTATGTACAAGATAGAAAGACAACCTTGATATAGTGGGTAGAATTGACCTTAGAATCAGGAAACCCTGCCTGTGTTTTATTGCAGGAGCTTGATGGTTACTTCTCATTACCTTAGGCAGTTCTCAAAGAAAACTATCATTTGAAGAGCAGGTGCAAATCTGCATTGGTAGAAGGTAGAAGAATTAAGTATTTACTTAATGCCTACTAAATAGGTACTGTCCTAAGCACTTTACAAATATTATTTAATTTAATCTTTACAACAATCCTGGGAGGTAGATGCTATTATTATTCCCATAAAACTGAGGCAGACATATTAAGTGCCTTGCCAAGTGTCACATAGTATCTGAAGCCAGATTTTTTTGGGGGGGGGGCAGATGGGGGGCAGGGCAATGAGGGTTAAGTGAGTTGTCCAGGGTCACACAGCTAGTAAGTGTCAAGTGTCTGAGGTTGGATTTGAACTCAGGTCCTCCTGAATTCAGGGCCAGTGCTCTATCCACTGAGCGACCTAGCTGTCCCCTGAGGCCAGATTTTAACTCAGGTCTTCTGGATTACAGGCCCAACCCTCTATCCTCAGCTACCTAGTGTATATAATCAGGAGTTCCTATACCTGTTAAATCCAGGGGGCAATCAAAAAAAAAAAAAAAAGTGTGCAAGGCAAAAGAGAACAGTGACATAAGTGGTTAAAGGGCCTGGTTGGGGTCAGGGTGACCTGATCCATACTAACCACATAACCAAAGACAAAACACTTACTCTTTCACTGCTCCTCAAGCAACACTGAGACTATAAATTATAGAGGAGTTGCCTGTCCCAATGGATAGAGGGAGTTTACACACCAAGAATTTCCTACATTGATGAAATCTCAGATCTGGACCCAAAAAAATGGTCCTCATCTGCCAAATCAGGATATTATCTCTGGTACTTAACTGAATTGTGAGGATCAAATGTAATTCTACATGTAAAGGCTTTGGCAAACATTAATGCACTATATACATCTTAGCTATTATTACAAACTCTACAAAGCCCCACTCCAATGCCTCATTTTTGTATAAAAGCAAGCCTGAATTTTCAAAAGAATTAAAAGCCACTACGTGGCTCAGGGGATAGGGTGCTGGGCCTAAAATCAGGAAGACTTAAGTTAAAATCTAGATTCAGATACTTAGTAGTTATAGGACCCTGGACAAGTCACTTAATCTCTACCTCAGTGTCCTTATCTGTAATGGGTACAATAATAGCACCCACTTCTCAGGGTTATTGTGAGGATTAAATAAAATAATATTTGTAAAGTGCTTAGTACACAACAGGCTCTTAATAAATGTTTATTTCTGGGGGCAGCTAAGTGGCACAGTGGATAAAGTATCAACCCTGGCTTCAGGAGGACCTGAGTTCAAATCTGGCCTCAGACACTTGACACTAGCTGTGTGACCCTGGGCAAGTTATTTAACCCTCATTGCCCCGCCAAAAAAAAAAAAAATTAAAGAATTTTTTTTAAAAGACCACCATGATAACTACAGTTTATGAGTCAAATTTGTGTAAGCATGAAAAGGAATTTTGTGAACTTGACATGATCCTCCAAACCAATTCAACATATACTTTGATATTCAGTAACTTCAGTGAGAAGGTGGGCATAGGGGAAGATGCTGAAGATATGTTGACCAAAATGACTTTGAGAAGCAAAAATCAAAGGCTTGCAGACAAAGCAGAAGTTTCATGTCTATATACTGTGAATATTTTCTTCCAGAAGAGATTCAGAAGGCAGTAGACATGGTGAGCACTAAATGATATGACACAAAAATAATTGAAATTAACTGTACCTCATATATGACCTATATCAGATTACTTTCTGTCTTGGGGAGGGGGGAGGGAGAAAAAATTGAAACTAGAAATCTTTTAAAAACAAATGTTGAAAACTGGAAAATAAACATTTTTTAAAAAGAAATTAACTGTACCTTATCAGCTAGGAAAAGTTTACTTATGGGTAAGAGAATCACAAAGGAAAAAAAAGTTCAGTGGCTCCCTATTACCTCTAGGATAAAATAAAGATTCTCCAGTTTATCATTTAAAGGTTTTCACAAGCTGGCCCCACACCATCTTTCCAAATTTATTTCACAATATTCTCCCATTTGTACTCTATTATCCAGCCAAATTGTCCTGTTTACTGTTTCTGATACACAATATTCTGTCTTCTTCTGTTCTTCTCTTTTTTCTTTTTCTTTCTTTCTTTTTTTTTCAGGGCAATGAGGGTTAAGTGACTTGCCCAGGGTGACACAGCTAGTAAGTGTCAAGTGTCTGAGGCCGGATTTGAACTCAGGTCCTCCTGAATCCAGGGCCAGCGCTTTATCTTATTCTGTTCTTTTACATACTGTTCCCCATGCCTAGAATGTTCTCCCTCCTTATTTTCACCTCCGGAAATCCCTAGCTCCATTCAAAGCTTAGCTCAAGTCCCATCTTTCCAGAAGTCTTTGTAGCCCTCCCCAGTTGTTAACACTAATGCCTCCTGAAATGATTTAAAAATATATTTTGTATTTACTTAGCATACATGCACTAGAGTGTAAGATCCCAGAGGGCCAGGACTGTTTGCATTTTTGTCTTTGTATCCCCAGTACCTAGAACAGCACCTGGGCCCTACTAGGTGTTTAATAAATACTTGTTGAATGAAATTAAATACCAGAGTCAGCCATTCGTGTGCAATAAGACCATCAATTGGTTAGAGCAAAGGTCAAAATCAACTTCAAATGAGAAGAAATAAGATGAGAAGTTACTGTAAATAATTGTGACAACTTCAACTTGACTTAAACAAACTGTCAGTGAGAGAAAATGGGAAATAGAAAAAAGCAAAGACCTTGATCATCACCCTTTCCTGTTGTAAGTAATTTCTGATGAACCACTTTTTTTTTTTTAATAAAAAGCAGTTGACACATCAAGGAGCCAAAAATCTGAGGAACTACACTGGCCAGCAAACACCTGATCTTGTTGCTCAGGGAAAAGACATAACTACTAAGGGAAAAACTATCTTAAGATACAAACTCCTTTGTAAAAACCTGCATAGAAGGATGGTAGAAGATAGTCACATTACCCCCATAAAGTAGCCAAAAACTGTGGAATCAAAAACCAATCCTAGAGAAAACTTAGCACAACTCCAAACTGAACAGCATCCCAAGAGAATACATAGATGAAACTGGCTGGAGAACTACAGATGCTTGGAAAATGGAACAAATTTGTCAATGTTTCTATAGGAATCTCTTTTCATCATCGTTGACAAAGGAACCAGCACAGTAGGGCCTGAACACTTCAGCACCTTGAGAAATTGAAATGGTACTGAAGGAAATGAAGTTAGGAGAAGCATATGGACTGAAATAAATAAACAGCAAGGAGTACAATGCTGGAGGTGATGAAGTCTCAAAAGCATTGAAGGATCCTTTTATAAGCTATCTCAAGGAGGGGAAGATGTGTACCAACACATATGCATACATTCTCATCTTTACAGGATCATAGATTTACAGCTAGAAGAGGCAACCTAGGTCAACTCTCTTGTTTTACATTTGGGGAAACTGAGGCCCATAGAGGTTAAGTGATTTGCATAAAGTGACATAAATAGTAAGGAGCAGAGTTTGAATTTGAACTTAGGTCTTCAGCACCCTGTGAGAATAATCTATTCACAATGTACTGAGTATACCATTGATGAAAATCAAACAGGAATACACAATCTATTGCAAACAATTTTCTACAGCAGGGCATAACTTCACAGTCACACTGAAAAATGCAAAAAATATAAGATCAAGCTGTATTTATTATGTATTAATATTGTTGTTGTTGTTGTTGAGTTATTTCAGTCGTGTCTGACTCTTCATGACCCCATTTGGGATTTTCTTGGCAAAGATACTGGAGTGGTTTGCCATTTCCTTCTCCAGCTCATTTTAACAGATTATAGAGAAGCATTAGACTTAATAGATCTGGCCTCAAAGTTTCTTCTCTAACAAAGAATATTTGTTTGTTTGTTTGTTTGTTTGTTTGTTTGTTGTTGTTGTTGTTGTTGTTTAATATGTGCGCATTAAGATCAAGATTCCAAGATAAACTCTATTCAAAGACCCTTTGATTTTTCACCCCAGCCAAGGCTTAACCAGGATCCCAAACTTGTTTGCCTTTCTCAAGCAGGATCTCCTGCAAAAGGTTCAAATGGATGAGGAATTTCCCAAAGATGACATGGTTCTTCTCTAGATGCTTCTATTTGCAGATATTATTGTGCTCATCGCATCAAGTCCTGGAACATTTCAAGACTTCCTCAATGAGATCCTTGATGAACGTAAGAGATTTCCATATAGGGAAAATAGGGAAAGTATAGAAAATTATGATTAGGGCAGGAACTGTCTTTCGCCTTTCTTTTTTTTTTTTTTTTTAGTGAGGCAATTGGGGTTAAGTGACTTGCCCAGGGTCACACAGCTAGTAAGTGTGTGTTAAGTGTCTGAGGCCGGATTTGAACTCAGGTACTCCTGACTCCAGGGCCGGTGCTCTATCCACTGTGCCACCTAGCTGCCCTCGCCTTTCTTTTTATCCCTTTGTATTCCATCTGCTTGACAGATGGTAGTCACTTAATAAATGTTAATTGACTGATTATTGTGGACTTGGTTTAGTAATGGTTTTAGTAGAAAGTATTATTTAGTAATAATTTAGCAAAACTAAGTACTGGTTTAGTAGAAAGAAGACTGGAATGCATTCAGTACCAGCTTCAAGTCTCAGATCTTCTACTAACTATCTATGTAACCCTATGCAAACCAGTGTAACCTCTATGGACCTCAGTTTCCATATCTGCAAAAAAAAAAAAAAAGGGACTTGGATTAAATTATCTCTAAGATCACGTAGGTGGTACAATAGATAGAGTTCAAATCTGGCCTCAGACACTAGCTCTGTGGTCCTGTAAAAGTCACTTAACCCTCTATGCCTCAGTTTCCTCATCTGTAAAATGAACTAGAGAAGGAAATGGCACACCATTCCAGTATCTTTGCCAAGAAAATGCCAAATGAGATCATGAAGAGTTGGACACAACTGAAAAAAGACTGAATAACAAGATCCCTTTCAGTTCTATATTCTATTATTAATACTAGTCATTCCATACAAATTATTAAGCACCTACCAGGTATTGTGCTAAGCACTGGGAAGGTGGGGGAAAAAGAAAAGTAGAGACAGTCCCTGCTTTCAAAGAACTCACATGATGAGGTAGATACTAATGTAACCATTTTGTGTGTGTGTGTGTGTGTGTGTGTGTGTGTGTGTGAGGCAATTGGGGGTTACGTGACTTGCCCAAGGTCACGCAGCTAGTAAGTGTCAAGTGTCTGAGGCCGAATTTGAACTCAGGTCCTCCTGATTCCAGGTCCAGGGCTCTGTCTACTGTGCTACCTAGCTGCCCCTCCCCCCAGTGGATGAAACTATGACTCAGAGATATGTGACTTGTCCAAGCTCACTCATATAGCTAATAGGTGTCAGAATGGGAATTTGAACCCAGGTTCTTCTTGACCAGAACTCTATTCAGTAAGTATAACTGCCTTTCATGATGATCACGCTAATAGTCATGTGAAGGTTTACAAAGTTCTTTATGTATCTCATTTATTTTAAAGCAACTAAGCTAACACTAACGTATTCACATCAGATTTATAGGAGTTTTCAATTTTATTTCCATTTATACTCCAAAGAGGGGAAAAAAATTTAGCTGGGTACACTACGAAACAACAGCCACGTTGGCTCTTCTAGCCCCCAAAATAGACTTCCCTTCTTAAACAGAGTAAAATTTATTAAAATCTACCAGTACCAGTTGGACACCATGTGACAAATGTCCCTTGAACAGTGCTTCCCATTGTCTGATGGTACAAAAGGAGCCAGGATTATTTATGAAAAGGCAAAGAGAAGACTTTCCTCATATCCACATACATGCAGCCCCAAGGCCAAAATCTGTTACAGGTTAAACCTTGGTGGTCAAGAAGGAGGGAATCACTGACCTTCCAGCTGCTACTTTTCAGCAGGATAGTCAAAGCAGCAGGTGCAGGGCAGAGGAGAGCTCAGATGGTGGTAAAATGAGGGTATGTTCCCCTCAATTTGGTATGGCATTTTTAACCTTATAAGGTCAGTCTCCATGCCTCTTTCTGGGAGTATATCCTTATTTATTTATTTGTTTGCTTGTTCATTTATTTATTCATTCACTCATTCATTTATTCATCTAGTTAAGTTAATATATACATTTGCTCAGTGTCCCATGGGCTTCTGGCCTCTTCCTGGTAGGGTCTTTGAGGAACAGAGGCCTACTATTCCTGTGGCTCTCTTACCTCATCAGGGAAATGAGAATGAAGGTTCAGTTTGAGATTTTCAGGGACCTCTAGGCAGCCTGGACAAAAAGTAAAAAGCCCAGACTTGGGACCTTGTCCAGGAAAAATCTGCCCCCAAGATTAAATTACATACTAACACAAAAAATCATTAGTAATTTCTTATTAAACTATAGCTCAATTAAAGTCAGGAATGCCTAATTGGGTATAAATAAATTAATGATTTTGCAAGTGTTTACTATGTATTGGAAACCATGCTAAGCACTGGGAATACAATTACAGGCAAGGAAGACATTGCCTACCTTCAAGGAGACAGACACACAGAGACAGAGATAAACACTGAAAGAGAGAGAAAGACAGAAATAGACAGGGAAAGAAAGACAGAGACAGAAAGAGGAGGAGAGAGACACCAAAAGATTAATTGTTTATTAAACACTAGGTTCCAAGCACGATACTAGGCACTGGAGATACAAATGCAACAATCTTGTCCTCAACAAGCTAATGAAGAAAGACAGCATATGGTAGGGGTAGGCCTACATGTAGAGTAGCTTGACATGGAGATGACCAGAGGGTGCTGTGGAGGCCTGGATCCAGGCAAGATAAGGCCCATAGAAACCCAGAATGGTTCCTGGGGCAGACTCCAATTTTCCAGAGAGGAGGGGACTGAGATGACAGGCCTGGTGGAAACTAGTGGACATGACCAGTCAAAGAGTTTATATATTAAAAAGAAAAAACAGGACATCTACAGGACCTAAATTAACTGTCCCCCTTCTTCAACCTCTCAGACCACTAGGTCACCAACACAAATAAGTTTAAGCACAAGACTACTGAATGGGTGAGGTTAAGGTAAATATAGGTTGATCCCCACTTCCAGAACCTAAGTCTCTTGGGACTAAAATTACCCATAAAAGTTCATGAAGGGGGAATACGCCTGTTCAGTGGACACCCTACAAGATCAGGCCATCTATGTCTGTACCCAATGAGATCCATTAAAACATACAGCCTGGCCCTGAAATGCTCACTTCAGGCACTTCAATGGTGGCCCTTTGGATGGTGAATCATGACTGCCACTTCGTCAAGATGGCACCTCTGCTGGGATGGGATGATCTGAACACAGACATAGCCTGAGCTACTATGAAGGAATATAACCCCACTGTCTACTTTATAGTCACCACACTAAGGTGCCTGAAAGTCAAAGATGGAGGACAGAAGACTCTGGACTGCGCAGAGCAGGCTGTTGAGGACAGGGTGCTTCCTTTTCATCATCTTGTCCTCCAATGGCAAATGCAGACTTCCCCTGGCATCTCCTTTGCCCTAAAGCATGGTATAGAGAAACAGGTGCTGGACTGGACTCCTGGTTTTTAGCTGGGGTTCTATCCCGTTCATTAGCTCTGTGACCTTAATATCTCTTGAGTCTCAGTTTTCTCATCTGCCCCTGCAACCTCCTCCTCTGATGGCCAATTCTTCCCCGACTCTCCATTTTAAGGAAAGTACCCTTGATCACTCTACTTACTATGCATGGCTGTTGTGAGGAAAGAATTTTGTAAATGATAAAGTTCTATGTAAATGTTAGCCGTGATTAGTAATAATGGAAAGACTACACAATCTATCTGCTAGTTTTAATCCAAAACTATTTGCTTATTTTTTTTCCATTCATATCATTTCTGTGAGTTAGAGAAGATAATGACCACCCTGTTCAACAAATCTGTGAAAACAAACACAGGTGAGGAATAAAAAGGAGAGATAGGTTGCCAAAGGTCTTTGCCAATGGTTGAAGAATTCCAAAACATAATCCAAATCTAAAAGTAATGTTCAGTAAATAGTAAGGTGCTCCAGATACAGCTGTTTGTGGATCTCATTGTGCTAATTGGATCAATCAGCCATTTCAGTGCTCCCTCAAAGAACTCCACATTCACTCAAGAGAGTTTGGCCTGTGCATCACACAGGAAAGACCAAGTAGATGAAGAATGTCTGTTGTCCAGATTTTAGCATACATGTGGATGGACTCCCTATAGAGCTTATCAAATAATATGCATATCTGGTATAGTTAGTTAAAGAGGATGACAGGTTGGGCCCAGAATTAAACAGGGAGAGTGAGTTGAATTGCTTTCAGAAACTTGCAAAGCTCTTTTACTGTCTCCTAGATTCACTTGAAAACAGAAGTCCATATTTTTTTTTAAGTGAGGCAATTGGGGTTAAGTGACTTGCCCAGGGTCACACAGCTAGTAAGTGTTAAGTGTCTGAGGCCAGATTTGAACTCAGGTCCTCCTGACTCCAGGGCCAGTGCTCTATCCACTGTGCCACCTAGCTGCCCCATGAAGTCCATATTTTTAAGGCTACATGACAGCAAGATATGAAACACCACTTCATTCAAAAGACTAAAAATGAGTATCACGCAGAAGGCAATGGAGAGGCACAAGGTGGGTGGAACAGGCTATAAAATCTAAACAGTGAGCAACTCCAAAGAAGAGGAGTAAAAGATGTCATCGGGAACTATGTGATAAGTCAAGTTATGTCAAGTCAAGTCAAGTCAATGAGCATTCACTAAATACTTACTATGTGCCAAGCACTGAGAATACAAACGCAAGCAAAAAGAAAGTCAGCCCCTGCCCTCAAAGAGCTTAAATTCTAATGGGGGAAGACAACACATGAAAGGAATACAAGGAAAGAAAATAAATCTGGAGAGTTAGGAAGGAAACCCAGAGAGGAATAAAGGAGTGATCAAGAGTACTTTCCTTAAAATGGAGAGTCTGGGAAGACTTGGCCAATCAGAGGAGGAGGTTCCAGGGGCAGTGATTTTCAAGGGCACAAAAGTTTGCTGGGAAATATTGATCTTCCAGGGTGAGAAGACTCCTGGGTTATGATGGAGAAAGAAATCTGGAGAGTTGGGATTAGAACTCAGAGAGTAGTGAAGGAGTAACCCCCAATGGTCACTGTGGACATTTCCTCCACTAAGGCAGATTCTAACCTCTGTTTAATTCAGGGGATGGTTTTTCTGAGTTATTTCATCTTGTCCCCTTGGAGGGCCAGAAGTCCTGTGAGTCTTTCCCTCCTGGTTTGATTTTTTTTTTTTTGAGAAGGCAAATTAGATCATCTTTTGCCTCATTTCTTGCCTGGTCTTAAATCACTGAATGGGCATTGCTTCAGACAAACTGAGACCTGGGAAAGACCTTAGGTTAAAAAGGCCAAGGTCTCCCACTGTAACAGGGTTCCATCTCTAGTCACCCTGACCTATATCTTGCCACTGGACTCAGATGACCCTGGAGAAGACAGTAAGGCACAGCCCTGCCTCTCTTAAATCCAATTCCCTTTCAAGTCAAGACATCACCCTCTGATATCACTGGTCCTCTTCAAAAACAAAGAATGAACAACAACAATTAAATACCACACTTGCTCCAACCTTTCCACGTCCAAACCCTGAGAATCTCTCCCTCTGATTCTGAAATATTTGGTTCAAACTATCCAATAAGGTAGCTAGGTGGTACAGTAGAGAGTTCTGGGTCTGGAGTCAGGAAGATCTGCGTTCAAATCTGCCCTCAGACACTAGCTGTGTGACCCTGGGCAAGTCACTTAACTTTCATTTCCCTCAGTTTCCTCACCTGCAAAATGAGCTGGAGAAGGCAATGACAAACCACTCCAGTATCTTTGCCTGGTGTCACGAAGAGGCAGAGGTGACTGAAAACTACTACACAGCAACAGTCCAATATGCAGTTGGTGATTCAAGTTACTTCTGTAACTCTATTCCCAAAGCTCATTGGTATGGAACTCTCTCCTCATGGATAGAGATCAATGTCCTTCCGTGTGTGTGTGTGTGTGTGTGTGTGTGTGTGTGTGTGTGTGTGTCTGTGTGTGTCTGTGTCTGTGTCTGTGTCTGTGTCTGTGTCTGTGTGTGTGTACATGCACGTCTGGGGTAGGGGAAGGTTGTGCACAGTTGGTGATAGTAGAAGACAGGAAAGCTCTTCAGTTTTTCCCTGAACCATCCTCAAACTCAGGAGGTCTCTTCAAGCTTCACATCTCTTCAGGTTTTTTCAAGCCTCTTTGGACTCTGCAGTCACTTCAGGTACTTCTGGCTTCCAGCTTCAAGAGAGAGGATGGACAAGCACAACCCCACTTCAGGTTGCTGAAGGAAAAGACTTTGGGAAGACATGATAGGAGCTGGCAGTGTCCATCACATCCTTATCCCCAGCTTGCTACCCTAGCGACTTTGAGGAACTTTCTCTCTCTCTCTCTCTCTCTCTCTCTCTCTCTCTCTCTCTCTCTCTCTCTCTCTCTCTCTCTCTCTCTCTCTCTCTCTCTCTCTTTCTCTCTCCCCCATCTGTCTCACTGAGTGACTTCATTCCCAGTGAGAGACTTCTTTCACTCTGAATTGTCTGATCCATATTCTCCTATGTATACCTTCTTTGATTTGTTTTGCTATGGATTTGGGTAAATGGGCTTCTCTGCTAATTGCTACATGCATTCAATGAGGAACTGATAATTCAGTAAGAAAGGAATTTGGCCTTGAATATAAAGTTTGGGGCCCTCCTTCACCCTGATAATGAAGCAGTAATCAGAAGTCAGCTTGAACCTGAAAATCATATGCTCTACACTAGCAAAATTTAAGAGAACAGATAGACATAATTCTAGCCTGGTGCCTCTTCTCTGAGAAGAGGTTTCTGACCCCTCCCCTCCCATTTCTACCCTTGGCAGGAATTAATGGCTCCCTTGGAGAAGGGAGGGGAAGGGGGAGAAGAGGCTAGAGATATTCATTATGCCTCCTTATATAACAACATCCCCCGTGCTACAGGACGGTGGTAGTCCTGCAAAATATGTTAGAACTAATCACACTCCCTAGAGTAATAATCCATTTATTGAACAAACGAGCAAAATAAATGTTCCAGATAACTAAAAGAAAGAGAAAAGAAAGCGTTGACAAGTGAACAGCCAGAGAACTCCAGTGGTACTCTTGTGATATCAAGAGAAAATAAAAAAGGTCTTCAGCTTATTGGTTGGCTCAGTGGATAGAATGCTGGACTTGGAGTCAGGAAAATGAGTTCAAATTCAATTTCAAATACTAGCTGTAAAGGCAAGTCTTTTAATCGTTGTGCCTCAGTTTCCTTAACTATAAAATGGGGATAATAATAGCTCCTGCTTCCCAAGATTGTTGTGAGAATCAAATGAGATAATATTTGTAAAGCACTGACAGTGTCTGGCACTTTGAATATTCTATATCACTTTTAGCTATTATTATTATCATTGTGAAAAAAGAATTATTAATAATGGATTTCTAGGTGAAACCCAGACATTAGTTTTAGCTGCTCTCTGCCCCTCACCCCAGAAAGCCCTGCCTGGGATGAGTTCATGTGAACAAAAGGAATGCAGATTGATTCTTTTGTTTAGCTAGGAAAAGAAGCATACCTAGATGCTTGAAATTTGACCCTCTCTAAGACCAGCCCTCAATTCAATGTCAATTAATGGAGCTAAATGATGCTATAACCAATTAGCTTAGATCAATGTATGGCAACCTGCCTCTATCTAAGGGGGATAAAACTCCCGGCTACACTAGGGTGAGCCTCTTTTACTCCCCACTCACCCTCTCCTTTCCTCTCTTCTCCTCTCCTCTTCTCTCCTCTCCTCTCCTCCCCTCCCCTCCCCTCCCCTTCCCTCCCCTCCCCTCCCTTCCCTCCCTCCCTCCCTTTCTCTCTCTCTATCTCTGTTCCCACCTCCCCCCCCACCCCGTCTCTATCTCTCTCACTACTCACTCTGTTAGCACAGAAGGCTGTTTCTTAGGGATATGTAATTGTTTAGGCCTGGAAGCCTGTGGCTAGTGGGGAAGTCAGGGAGACCTGGGGTTAATCCTTTACTAATATGGAATATTAATTAATAATAAATACTTACTGCCAAAACAGGTGCAATAGCCACTAATTTATAAGTAGCAATAATTTTAGAAAGCAGAGCTTAGCACAAATAATTTAGCAAACACATCATAATCATCATTATTGTGCAGAACCTTTACATTGAACTTTTGGAAGAATATGGACATAGATCACATATGATACACAGGCATGACTGGGTTTTGATAGATATCACTGGGAGAACTTTTGAAGCAATGAGATCGTAGATCTATTTAATTGTATGGTTGAGAAAGGAGATTGATATTGTTATTCCTTGTTTTTTCCTTTTACTGGATTTATACTTTCACTGCTGTAGGGAATTCCCAGTGAGAAAACTCACTCTAATAAAGTAGATTTGCATCTGTTCTGCAATTTGAAAATCTTAGATAGAGTTTTCTAGGGCCCTGAGAGATTAACTGACTTATACCAGATCACACAGCCCTACTATGTGTTAGAGGAAAACCTTGAACTCAGGCATCCCCAACCCCAAGACTATATCTGCATTTGCTATGTCTCTCATAGTACATTTAAGGAATGAGAAAAATGGACTTGAAAGAGTTCAATGGTGTGAGTGGGTGGGATGGGGTGAGGGGGCCAGTGATTCTGGGGTTAATCAGAGAAGAGTCTAAGCCTCCCTCTGATATCCTATATAATAATATAACGACATCTAATAGCTTACTTATCTATGATGATTTCTGGCTACAAATCAGTTTCCCAGGCATTCATGTCATTCAATCCTCACAATGCAGTTGAATGAGTAGCCATCTAAGTTAGTCAATCAGCACAAATCTCTTGGACAGACACTGTAAGTGGACAAGGAGGGGGGCCCAGAAGTGAATAAAAAGAGAGCAGGTGTGATTGAGTTTGGGAAATTACTGAGCACTTCCAGTGATTCCAAGCTGTTGAAAAAGCCCATCTTTCTCCTGATGATTCTGCAAGCCTGTGAATCATAGAATTCCACTGCCTTAGAAGAATCAAGATTGCATGAGACATAAGGGTCGTACTAACAATAATTGTGAGTGAGAAATGGTGTAAAAGATACCACTGAAGACATGTACAGAGCATCCTAAAAGGCTTAGTTCATTTTGAATTCTTGTAAATGCACCTTACAAGGTGGCCTAAAAGTCTTGGGGCTGTTTTAAGACTTGTGAACTTTTAGGACATGTTATGCAGTTGGAAAAGGAGGTGTGCCAGCTCAATAGGTAACAGACCTAAATTTTGTGCTGGTGGCCATGCAACATTAAAAGAACCAGAGGAGGACCTCCCAAGTATGGAGCAGATCCTCTATGGAAAATTTACAAAAGGGAATGGACAAGAATCACTTGGGACAAGAAGGTTTAGAAGGGTTTGTGGTCAGCACCATGGGATGGCATACCTATACCAAGGAGATGATGGATTTGTTGGAAGTGTCCAATTAAGATTCTTATAACAACTTTATTCTTAGGTCAATCAAAGTATTATCATCCCCATTTTGCAGGGGAGAACACTGATACATTCATCAAGGTTAAATGGCTTTCCCAAGGTCACGCAACTCACCAAATGGTAGACTTGGGATATGAACCAAGGTCTTTATTATTCCCCAAAACTTCTCACTATTCCCAGCCCAGAATTCTTGCCATTACCCTCTCTGCCATCAATATTCTGGCTATTAAGGCCTACAATGTGACCTTCCACTAAGTCACATGCTTTCTCCTCAGGATGGAGCTGCCCTGGTTCCCACAATGTCTTTCTCAGCAGGGGTAGCACTCCAATTCTCACAGGGAAGGAAGGGTGGGAGAAAAATTTGGAACTAAAAATCCTATGAAAACAAAAGTTGAAAACTATCCTTACATGTAATTGGAAAATAATAAAATACTTTTATTTAAAAAAAATTCAAATCTGATCTTATATACTTACTAGCTATGTGATCCTGGGTAAGTCACTTTACTGCTATCTGCCTCAGTTTCCTCATTTGTAAAATAAGGATCATAATAGCACAGAAGATTGTTGTAAGCTTGAAATGAAATAACATTTGTAAAACACTTGGTATCTAGAATATAGTAGGCACTTATTAAATGACTATTATATTCCCTTTGGCCTGATAATGAAAGCCAAATCATGCAATATGCTAGAGGTATAAACTGACCTACAAAAAACTATTAACTTTTAAGGCAGGACAAGACCTTAGAAAGCATCCAGTTCAATGCCTTCATTTTATAGATGAGGTAAACGGAAGACCAGACAGGCTAAGTGATTTGAATAATGCCACAATAATGTCAAATAATGCCACTTGACCATTGTTGTTCAGTACTGCCTTACTTTTTGTGACTCCATAGACACCAGTACCATCCATAGGATTTTTCTGGAAAGAAACTGGAGGGGTTTGCCATTTCCTTCTCCAGTGGATTAAGGCAAACTGATGTTAAGTGACTTGTCCAGGGTCACACAGCTAGTAAATGTCTGAGGCCGGATTTGAACTCATGTCTTACCTGACTCTAGGGCCAGTACTCTATCCACTGCTTCTATTTTGGCCACTTTAAATTCCTCAAAAGTTGGATGGCTTCTCTTTAATTGCATTACTAAAGGAAGTATAGCACCCCACCCAAAGAAACTCCTAGTAAAGAAGAAACACAGGACAATATGGAGACCAGACCCAAGCTAGAAGGGCTGTCTTATCTCTCTTCTGGAAGATATATTTGTTTACTAGTTTGAAAAGTAAGCTGAGTAAAAGTCTCCCTTTATTCCTAGGGGAAAAGACTGTAGCTGTTATAAGTTGCTGTGTTGCATCAATTTAAAAGTAATTTTTCTGAATAAAGAGAAAATTGAGTGGGAAACTGCTTCCTTTTTGGAAATTTAATTCCCAATGGAGTATTTATGTGCTGACACTCTCCTAAAGAACACAAGAAATGAGCTGTTCTCCTACCAGACCAAATCAAGAAGAGGGAGGAAGAAGGTATCCTCTTCAAGAGCCATTTTTCTCCCTCTTTGCCTCATTCTTTCCCTTCTGTTCCCAGCAGGGCCTTATCCTTCCTCCAGTGATAGGATAATCAAGTTCCAAAGTGAGTATCAACAAAAATCCACCACCATGAATGGGAATGGAGGAGTGAACATTTCATTTCACATTTAAAATGTTAAGTTGGATGCTTATAATTCCCCTGATTTAGCTTTTTTTTAATTAAAAAATTCAAACTTTTATTCAACATTTGCATATTCATGCCACTATAATATGCACTGATTGCATTATAGAAAAAGCATGTAAGTGCAGCATAAATATAGTTACTCATCAAGTGTACCATCTATATATGCATAGATAAATATTTCCAAACAAATTAACATACGGCCTAGCACAGGTGCTCCTCACTGGCATCTCCATATACAAATCCTTGTCTCCTTCCATCCATGGAGCTCCTAGTCAGCTCAGAAATGTTATAGTTCCTGGATTCTAAGGCTTCATCATGTGGTGGTAGAGAATGCACATTCTTAGATTTGAGAGAGCTGAGTTCAGCTCCTTCCTAGATCTTTTGCTTATAACAGCTGCATTACCTAGGACACGTCACTTGATCTATCTGATCTCTCTGGGCCCCAGTTTCTTCATCTATAAAAACTTCTGGACATTAATAACTATCAACATTTGAAGGTTTACAGAGTGCTTTACATATGTTAATTCAATGGATCCTCACATATGTTAATTGCATATTATATTATGTATATATTATATAATTATATATGTTGATATGTTAATGGATCCTCACAACTCTGGGAGGTAGGCACTACTATTATCCTCATTTTATGGATAAGGGAGTTGATGCAGAGAATTTAAGTGACTTGTCCCAACTCCCACAATTAAAAAATATAAGAAGTGGCATTTGAACTCAGCTCTCCCTGACTCTGAGTCCTGCACTTTATCCATTGTTCCACTTAACTGTCCACTTAGAGTTCCCCAACTAATTTGGGGCTTCCTCTATATTGCCAGAATATATCATGGATCCAAGAATATGAATGCGCCTAGGGTAAATAGAGATCAGAGGAGGTTGGGGATGAGGTAATGAACATTATGTCTATTTTCATACTGAAAATTGTTACATTATTTTTTATCTGCATAATTCATAGTTCAAGGTTCTATAATGGCTCACTATTAACAACAGTACGTGCTTCAAGACTTATGAAGCACTTTCCTTACTAGTGGAATGTTATCAGTAATATAAAAAACTCCTTACAGCAGTCCTAACCATTTTGCACCAAACACTGTGGTTTGGGAAGTGCTAAGGGATTCAAACATTGCTAAGATCCTGTTCATTTCTCACATTTTATAACCATCATTTGTGGTCTCCTTGTTAGAGTCACCAGCAACCTCTTTATCAGAGACATGAAAATTCTCCCCACCAATGATAGCTAAATATTGTCTTTCATGTAGATTTTCCCTTTAAATCAGAAGGTGGGGCTTTAACTCCGATCATACAAGTATTATGAGGAAGGTGATCATTAGTTGGTAATTGGGAAACATGTAGTTCCTTTAGCTGATTCTTCAGAAACGGATCACAGGGATTGGGAGTGGTCTTACATCTAAGACCATGAAACTACCACCAAGATGGCGTGATTATTGGGGACTTGGAAAGACCTTGATGACCCTCTGCCCTCTCCCTCCTCTGCCTGGATACCTGAAACTCCACCATTGTCTTTTTTTTTTTAATTTTTTTTCACCATTGTCTTTTTTTATCTTTTTCATAACCAAAGACTTCTGTAAGAGATGACACCTTAAGGAGAATGGGATAAGCATTGATATAGCACCTACTATGTTCCAGGCACTGTGTTAAGTGCTTTATGATTATTATTTCACTGGTCCTCACAACAATGCTATTACGTAGGTGCTGTTATGATAACTATTTTACATATGAGGAAAATGAGGCAAACAAAGGTTAAGTGACTTGCCCAGGTTCACACAGCTAGGAAGTGTCTGAAGCTGGATTTAGAGTCAGATTCTTCTCACTTCAGGGCCAGTGCTCTATCTGCTGCACAACCAGCTACTGCAAGGGGAAATTAGACATTATTTTTTTTTTATAAAATTTATTTTATTTTTTCCAGTTACGTGTAAAGGTAGTTTTCAACATTCATTTTCATAAGATTTAGAGTTCCAAATTCTTCTCCCTCCCTCCCTCCTTTTCCTCCCCAGTCCACAAGATAGCAACCAATCTGATATAGGTTATATATGTACAATCCATAAGTACTCTTTTTTTTTTAGTCTGTGTTCAATAAATATCAGTTCTTTCTCTGGGAGTGGATAGTATGCTTCACCATTAGCCCTTTGGAATTGGCTTGGATCATTGCATTGCTGAGAGTAGTCAAGGCATTCACAATTGCTCATAGAACAATACTGCTGTAACTGTGCACAATGTCCTCCCACTTCTGCTCACTTCACTATACATTAGTTCATATGAGTCTTTGTAGATTTTTCTGAAATCATCCTGATTGTCATTTCTTATAGCACAATAATATGCCATTACAATCATATACCACAGCTTCTTCAGTCATTCCCCAATTGATGTCCAATTCTTAGCCACCACAGAGTTGCTACAAATATTTTTTGTACAATTTTTTCCCTTTTCTCTTTTTCATAATTACTATTGTTACCTGTTTCCCTCCACCCTATCCCCTTCCCCATGATATTTACTCTATTATCTATCTTCTTTCACCCTATCCCTCTTCAAAAGGGGTGACTGCTGACTGCTCCCTCCCCCAATCTGCCCTCCCTCCTTTTGCCCTCCCTCTTTATCCCCTTCCTCTCCTATTTTCCTTCAGGATTAGATAGATTACTCCACCCAATTGATTGTGTATGTTATTCCCTCCTTGAGCCAACTCTAATGAGATTAAGGTCTTTGAGCCTATTCTGATGAGCATAAAGTTCATTTACTGCCCTGCTCCTTCCCCATCTCTTCCCCCACTCCATATGCCCTTTCCTGTTTCTTTTATGTGGGATTTCACCCCATGCTATCTTTCCCCTTTCCCCTCCCTCAGTGCATTCCTCTCACTCCTCAATTTTACCCTAAAGATGTCATCACGGGTCAGCTAGGTGGCACAGTGGACAAAGCTCCGACCCTGGACCCAGGAGGACCCCAGCCCAAATCCAACCTCAGACATAAGACACTCACCCACTTCATGATCCCAGGCATATCACCCAACCCCAAACACCCCACAAAGAGAGATAAACAAAAAAATAAATACTTTGCAGATATCATCCCTTCATAATCATTTCCCACCTGTGCCCTCTGTATAAATTTATTTCTATCATCTTCCCTAATACTGAGAAAGTTCTTCTGAGTTAGATGTATCATTTTCCCATGTAGGAATGTAAGATTTTAACCTTTTAACATCCCTCTTAATTTCTTTTTCTTGTTTACCTTTTTATGGTTCTCTCGGGTTTTGTATTTGAAAGTCAAATTTTCCATTCAGTTAAGGTCTTTTCATCACAAATACCTGAAAGTCCTCCTTTTCATTGAAATCCCATTTTTTCCTCTGAAAGATTATGATCAGTTTTGCTGGATAGGTGATTCTTGGTTGTAATCCCAATTCCTTTGCCCTCTGGAATATCATATTCCATGCCCTCTGATCCTTTAATGTAGAGAAGCTGCTAGATCTTGTGCTATCCTGACTGGGGTTCCATAGTACTTGAATTCTTTCTTTTTGGCAGCTTGCAATATTTTCCTCTTGACCTGAAAGCTCTGGAATTTGGCTATAATATTCCTAGGAGTTTTCCTTTTGGGATCTCTTTCTGGAAGTGATTGGTGGATTCTTTCAATTTCTATTTTACCTTCTGCTTCTAGAATATCAGGGCAATTTTCCCTGACAGTTTCTTAGAAGATGATGTCTAAGCTCTTTCCTTGATCATGGTTTTCAGGTAAACCAATAATTTTCAAATTATCTCTCCTGGACCTATTTTCCAGGTTAGCAGTTTTTCCAAGAAGATATTTCACATTGCCCTCTATTTTTTTATTCATTTGGATTTGCTTTAGTGTGTCTCGGTCTCCCATAAAGTCACTAGCTTCTATTTATTCAATCCTAATTCTTAGGCAATTATTTTAGTCAGAGAGCTTTTCCATTTGACTTTTTAAGCTGTTGACATTTTTTTTCATGTCTTTCCTGCATCACCCTCATTTCTCTTTCCATTTTTTCTCTACCTCTCTTACTTTTCCCTGTACTTCTCTGACTTTATCTTCAAAGTCCTTTTTGAGCACCTCTATGGCCTGAGACAAATTCATATTTTTCTTGGAAGCTTTGGATGTAGGAGCCTTAACATGGCTATCCTCTTCTGAGGGTAAACCTCAATCTTCCTTGTCACTTAAGAAACTTTCTATGGTCCTCACCTTTCTCTGTCTGCTCATCTTGCCTGTCTTTTACTTGACTTTTGGCTCCTTAAAGTAGGGCACTGTTTCCCGGCTGCACTGTCCCAAGCTTCAGGGGGTCCCAGGTGGTATGATTTAAGGAAGGGCAGGTTCTTCATTAGCCTGACCTGTTCCCTGGTCCATAGATAACCCCCAGGCCAAATTGCTAATTAAGCAAACAGCAAAATTTTGTGTGCTGTGGTTGTTACCTCTAACAAGCCTGTACCCTTCCCCAACCTGGGCCACTGCTACTCAAGTCTACTTCCTGGTTCCCAGCATGGATGAAAAACCCAAGTTCTGCCTCAGCACCAGCAGAGACCCCTATAATCTCCCCCCTGCCAAGGACTCAGCCCTCTCACGAGACTGTGAGCTTAGTTCCAAACAACACTGGTGCTGTAGCTGATTCAGAGGCTCTGGGGGTGTCCTTCCCAGGCTCAGCCTGCCTGGGACTTAGATCTGTGTCAATGTGACTGTGGGGTTGGGATCACAGCAGCCCTGTCCTTCCAAACTTCTAAGCTGTCTTTGGTTGGAAAATTATCTCAGCACGTTCTTCTGTGGGTTTTGCTGCTCCAGGAAAAATTAGACATTGTTAATACAATTAGACATTATTAATAACCATGTGTTACAAAGGGATAAAGAATCTATTTTGATCAAAGGGTAATGGAGATAGCAGGAAAAAAAGGGAAGAAGAGGACGCTTAGTTCAGGCTTGGGGAAGGAAAAACTGGAACACTAGTGATAAACTTCTCCTGCCCTTCAATGTCACAGAAAGCCAACAGCATTCTTATACCAGCCATCCCTTAGCTAATGTATTTTCATTTTTTGTTTGTTTGGGGGTTTGGGGGGTTTTTTTTGGTGAGGCAATTGGGGTTAAGTGACTTGCCAGGGCACACAGCTAGTAAGTGTCAAGTGTTTGAGGCTGGATTTGAACTCAGGTACTCCTGACTCCAGGGCCGGTGCTCTATCCACTGTACCACCTAGCTGCCCCTGCTAATGTATTTTCTCTACAATGCTGTGTGAAATACTATTTTTATGAATATTGTGAGATGCGTGCTTTCACTTTGGAGTAGAACCTCTTATTAGAGAATGATCTCAGAAGGGTATAAGTTGCTCAGAACACCGTCCTCTGCTATGTTCTATCTTCTTCCTTGGTCTCTAACACTGTTAACATTCCCAGGCACATAGGGCTATAGTACTGCTTGGGCCATCAAATCACAGAATCTGGAGTTGGAAGGATATTGATTCATGATCACATTCTACAATATCCTTAGAAGTGGTCCTCTAGATTTTGCTTAGAAATCTCTAAAATGGGGAACTCACTACCTCCTGAAGCAGTTTTATCAGGAAGTTCTTTCTTATAGGGAGCTCAAACCTGCCTCCTGGTAACTTCTACCCACTGGTCCTAGTTCTTTCTTCTGGAATAGATCGGGTACCTCTTCCACATCAAAATCCTTAATGACTCCTCCCTCTCTAAGTCTTGTCATCATCAACCATGAGGGTTAGGTAGGACCTGACTTATTTCAAGGTTTAGAAGACCTTGCCCAGGGTTCTTCTGGGAATTCTACTTAGTATAGTGTCAAGTTTGGAACCAACTTGGAGCTCAAGATTTCCTGAATATTTAGGATCAGGCCAAGACTAGGCTGAATTTTTCATGGAAAATCATAGATGGATATACTCTTACGTCTCTCAAGTGCCTTTCCTATGAACCCATTCTTACTCAGGTGTTTACTAGTAACTAAGGCCTCACTATGATATGATCCGCTTCTCCTCTAAGAGTGTTTAATTTTAATGAAACTCTCAAAGCCTTTAAGACTCAAATGAATGAAGCTATAATTTGTGGAATGACAGTGTGTGATCAGGAGAGGGGAATATTGGGAGATTTTTCCTATTATTCCCCTAATATTATATCCAGTCCTCAAATAAAACTCTTCCCCATCTCACTGCCTACTCAGCCTGATGGCTCTGGCAGAAATACTATGTTTCTTATTTAAGATAAAATGGAGATCTGCCAGGTTCCTGGTGTTTCAATACAATTAGAAAACTGAACAAGGAGACCAGAGAGAGAGAGAGAGGTCCTTGGCCTGGTTTTATCATGTACTAACTGTTATACCTTTGAACAAGTCATTTTGATACACTGGGTCTCATTTTCTCTTTCTATTATTTCCTATTGCTGTCTATCTTATGATACCTTGCATAAATACCTGCATTTGCATGCCAGTGTTATAGTTAAAAGGCACTTTCCCAAGCATTATCTTGTTTGATCCTGACCACAATTCAAGTGAGGTAGGTAGTACTAGTATAATCTCCATTTTAGAGATAAGGAGATGGAGGTCCACAGGGCTGGTCATTTAGCCAAGGTGACACTCTTGTGAGCTGACTTGAATGGAAATCTCCATTCTGGTCAATGTGAATCTCCTTCCACTGAAGTTGCTGCCTGCTTCCCAATCTTCCCTTCCTGGGTTTGTCCTTTCCATGATTTGCCTTTGGATTCTGACCTTCTGCCTTCTGAAATGGTTGGTTCCTGGTCTCCTTGTTTCTCCATGATCCTTGTTTGGACTTTGGCTTCCTTCCCAGCCTATATATTGTCACACTGGTTTGGACTATTTTTTGTCTGGGCTTCAATCTTTCAGAGATTTTCAGTCTATCAGCAATTTTGAAGTACTTTTTCTATACCTCGGGTGGGATGCAATAAGTTTGGAATTAAGCTGCCCCCCCCCCCCAAAAAGTCCTAATGGGTCCCACTGAAATGTAAGTAATTGGAGAAGGGGTCATTTGCTAAAATAGCCTGGGAGACAATATGGGTGCAATGGATAGGTCTTGGATAAGTTTGGATCCTGCCTCATACACTTACTAGCTGGGTAATCTTGGTTTCCTGAGTAATTCTGTTTCCTCATCTGCAAAATGGAGAGATTGGACTCAGCTGTTAAGGCCCCTTCTAGCTCAAAATCTATGATTCCCAGTGACTTGGTATGTCTATGACCCTTCTCTCATTCATAAACCCCAATCCACCTTCATTGATATCACATGTCCCCTCCTTTTCCTTCCATTAGCAGTAGGAGAAATTGTTCTCCCTCATAGTACCTCTAATCCTGATTTAAGAAGCAGACTGATTTTTCTAGTGGGATTCCATAAAATGGAAAACAGCAAAATAACAAACCCAAAATCTTCACCAAACCTTTCATGGGTGGTTCTCCTAATTGCAGTTGCCTAAAAAAAAAATCTCCAAATTACCTTCTCCATGGTATAGGATAACTCTGACTACTATAGCATGATGGGCTTGGATCTGAATGGAAACCAAATAGATGAGTTGCACTCATCCCATTTTGATTTTCTCACTACATTTCTATATTGTGTTTATTGAAAGATCAGAAATTCAATTTTGTATGGTATACAATTATCATGGAATACTATTGTGCCATGTGAAATAATGAGGGGGTGGTTTCAGAAAAAAAAATGTGGGAAGATTTATATGAACTGATGCAAAGTGAAGTGAGAAAACCTGGGAGATCATTCTGCACAATAACAGCAATCTTGTAATGATGAACAAGTGTGAAAGATTTGGCTACTCTGATCAATATAATTCCAAAGGTCTCATGAAGAAAAAATGCTATTCACCCCTATCGAGAGAATGGATGAACTCTGGGTATGAATTGAAGTATCATTTTCTTGCTTGCTTTATTTTTTTTTTTTTGCTTTTTTTTGATATGACTAATATGGAAACATGTTTTGAGTGTTTTCAACATGCATAATTGATATAATTTTGTCTGCCTTCTCAGTGGGTGGAAGAGGGATATGAAGGAGGGGGGAAATTTGAAACAAAATTTAAAAAGAAAAGAATGTTAAAAAATAAATAAATATTTATAAAAAGAAGTGGACTCTGGGATCCCCATTGGAAGTCATACAAGTCACATTTCTTTAGAAGCTGCTAGGTGGTGAATTGGATAGATAAGCTGGACAAAGAGTCAGGAAGATGTGAATTTAAATCCAGTCCGAAATTTACTAGCTGCATGACCCTAGGCAAGTCATTTAACTTCTTTGTGTTTCAATTTCCTCATCTGCAAAATGGAGATAATAACAGCACCTGCTTCCCAGGATTGATGTAAGGATTAAGTGAGAGAATGTTTGCAAATCTTAAAGCACCCTTTAAATGCTAGCTATTATAATTATTCTCATCATATACAGCTAATGTTTGAGAATTGTCTAGGAAGACTGAATTAAGATGGATGCCAAAAGCCTCTAGGAGAATCCAAGGGCAGAATCTTCTTTTCAAATAAGTTACTAAGGAGCTATGCCAATGAACATGGGGATGCTAGGCCAGACCTGAAAGAAATCAAACTGTGAGCAAAGAAGAATTAAAATAAAAATTGACAGCATGATCCACAGAACTGGCACTGGTCCCTAGCTCCCTGACATTCTCTGTCACCATGAAAAATTGTCTAGATAGTTGTCCGCCAAAGAGGGTGTGAGAACCTTATTTTTGTCTGCCCTTTATTAGACCACTGCCACTGTTAAATATGACAGACTGATGATAATGTTGATAGATGGACACATTTCTTAGTATAATGGGCCTTTAAAAAATTCAGAGGGCTTACAGTTTTTTATTTTTAAGTTCTTATCAAATCTTAAGGCTTGATAATTATTTAGAAGGTTTTATAACCATGGAAAGATTATTTGAAAGTGTCCATTTTATATGAAGAACTCAGAGAAACCTGGGAAGACCTGTATGAACTGATGAAGAGAGAAGTAAGCAGAATCGGGGGAACAATATATACAGGGCTCCAATAATGAAAAAACAAAAAACAAACAAAAAAGAAAAAAAACACATTATAAAATAGCTGGATTCTGATTTAATGCAATGACCAATATTAGTCCCAGAGAACAGGTGATGAAGCACACTCCTCTCCTCTCAGCAGAAATGTGGGGAAATAACTACAGGAGCAAAATGTCCCATATGATGCCAGACTGGGTTTTTTTGTAAATTTGGGTAGTGTGTGTTTATTAGGAAATGACTGGGGTATGAAAAATAAGAGCCATCAACAAAACTTTAAAATTTGATTAAAGATTAAGAAAGTAATTTCAAAGAGAGCACTGAACTGGGAGTCAGAAAAGGAAACACTGGTGTTGGGGAATGAACATTGGGTTTGAAATCCTAAGACCTAGGTTCAAAACTTTGATCTGCTATTTACTATCTATGTGATCTCAGGCACTTGGATAAGCCTTTCTGAACCTCATTTTTCTCATCTCTATTAAGAGGAAGAGCTAAAAGAGCCCTAAAGTCTCTCCTAGCTCTAAATCCTAAGGCTCAAGACCTGAATTCTAATCACAGTCTTCTACTAGCTAGCTGTGTGACCTTCAAAACATTTAACAGTTTTTTGGACCATCTTCATCTATAAAAATGATAGACTAGGGGACAGCTAGGTGGCACAGTGGATAAAGCACCAGCCCTGGATTCCGGAGGACCTGAGTTCAAATCTGGCCTCAGACACGTGACACTTACTAGCTGTGTGACCCTGGGCAAGTCACTTAACCCTCATTGCCCCACCAAAAAAAAAAAAATGATAGACTAGATAACTTCTAGTATCTTATAATTAGACTTTTCACTTAAGTATTATTGAAGTCTTCCCTCCTTCCTTCCTTCTTTCCTTCCTTTCTTCCTTTGTTCCTCCCTCCCTTCCTCACTTCTTTCTTTCTTCCCTTCCTTCCTTCCTCCCTTTCTCTCCTTCTCTCTCTTCCTATCTTTCTTTCTTTCTTCCTTCCTGCCTGCCTGCCTTTCTTTCTTTCTTCCTTCCTTCCTTCCTTTCTTTCTTTCTTTCTTTTTTTTGGTGAGGCAATTGGGCTTAAGTGACTTTCCCAGGGTCACACAGCTAGTAAGTGTTAAGTGTCTAATGCCGGATTTGAACTCAGGTCCTCCTGACTCCAGGGCCAGTACTCTATCCACTGTGCCACCTAGCTGCTCCTTCCTTTCTTTTTAAAAGAAATATTTGTGTAATGAAGTACAGATTGGGACTGTAATCAGAACCTCCATTCCAACATTTTTATACTGGTGAAATGAGGTTAAGAAAATAGCCATGACCAATTTTGGTTCTAGAGAGAGGAAAGATGTTGAGCCACATTTATGTTTTCTCAATGAAGAAGTGGAAGGGGGGGCGGGAATGCTGTTTATGGAATTTTGTATATAATCTTATACCAGTCATCTTATTGGCTGGTTTTGCTTAACTATATTACTGTTGTTACAAGAAGGAATGCCGTCTAGAAGCAGCTGCAGCCAGCTGGGATGGGCTCTAAAGCCGATTGTTAAATTTCCAATGTAAACATTTACACCTCAGAAGTCTGCAAATGCTACAAATCAGGGATTGATTTATTATTTTGTTAATTGCCTAGACTTAAGAAAGTCATGGAGAAAATGCTAAAAATACAGCCAAACTGTGGCAGAGCTGGGGTTTTCATTAGGGTTCAAATCCAGTATTTCTGGCAAATACACATAATAAAAACAGGAATGTGGATCGGGTGAATGAAGAACCTTCTTTTTTTAACTTAGCTTTGTTCTTGCTCAACTTAATGTGCATGCCAGTTGGGGAGGATCTTTGGATTGAGATAAATTTTGTAAGCAGAGTCACCCCCACAGCTATGGTAGAGTTATTTTGGGAATGCCTCCAAAATGAGTTTTGAGATCCCCATCTAGGATTACAAGTAGTTTTCTAAACCAAATTCAAATCTGGAGTCATAGACTTCAAATCAGCATCAGACAGGCAGGGAGGGGAAAAAAGCTGACAATTTTAGCCTGGAGCTTATCCAGTTGGCTATTTTGGGGTTTCCTTAGGTAGGTGTGGTGGCTCAAATCCTCAGCTATGGGCTGAAGAGCTATAAGCTTGCCTCTGTTAGGGAGAGTCTTTCTAGTCATTGGATGTTAGCAGTGGAAGCCAGGAGCCCAGTAAATGGTACTGAATAGTTGAAACCTAAAAGACTGTAGCAGAGAAAAGCTTGATTATCATTAGCCTAATAGAGATCATATGATGTTCATCAGAGGTGAAGGAGTCCAGCAGACAGTAGAGATGTGGCATATTGGAGAGTTATCCCAGATGCCCCCATTCTGAATCAATTCTTTTCCCACTATACTTTTGTCTATTGTGGTAGTAGAGGGCAATAGGCAGGAAGGGAGGGTAAGGAGAGGAAGGCATCTGGATGGTAACTGAATGGCAAGGAGCAGCTCTGCCTGGTGCTCAGCTCAGGGTAGGTGGAGTTCTAAGAAGTGGGATCTAAGTCAAGAAGGGGCTGAGCTAGGAGATGGCCAAGATAGCATAACAGACCAGGGCACTCTGGGACTTTTATTTCACTTCCACAGTCTTAGTTTAAACATTACAATTTCATTAATGGAACCACCTGGTAGATTATTAAATGGAACTTGGCCCTGCCCCCCTCACCTTGGGATCTTAGACCTACAAAATAAAATAAAAAAATAGAGCTTGAAGAAGACCTTGGAAATGACCTGATCCAAACCCTTCCTTTACATAGATGAAACTGTGGCCTAGAAAGAGAAAGATATTTTTATCAAGATTATATAGCTAGATATAACTTTATCCTGTAATGACTAATTCAGTTTTACATATGTATATTCTCAAAAATAAATTTCATCAAGTTTAAAAAGAAAAAAGTATGAAAAAGTATTAATGCAATGCACCAGTGTACAGTTGGTATCTTCTCTTCAACTTATAGTCATTATCCAGTGCATGAATTTGTTTTTTAAATAAAATATTTTGATACCTGCTTAAAAAAAAGATTGTATAGCTAGCTGATAACAATCAAGAATAGGATCTGGGTCTCCTGAGGTCCAGGCAAATGAATACTCTTTCACTTAAAAACCAACTTTAGCTTCCAACTTGTCCATCAAATTACAAAAAAAAAAAAAAAAAAGGCTCCTCTTCCCAGCCTCATCAAAAGTCATTTTATTCCCAGACCTCTGAGAAGAATGTCAGGACCCAGTCAAGCTGGTCACTGGTGGCCCTGGCCAGCTCTTCACAAGAACCCTCATTTGAGGAGAGGAGCTGTCAGGGGGAGAAGAGCCAATGAGGCATTCTTGGCATTTCCATCCTTTCAGTTTTTTAGTTTCAAGGTGCTTGACCATGTACATTCTCTTCAGTCTTTTTGTATTTTGGTGGGAAGGAAATTTATCAGGATGCTCTGTTGTCATGGCATAAGGGAAGTATTCTTTACTTTCCACCAGCAGGTCTGAGCTGTTTTCCAGGAACAGTGCTGGATTTCAGCTGCATCAGCCACACTCTCATCTCAGGATCAAAGTCAGGAAGATATGCAAAATGGGCGAATGTAAGCTCCTTAAAAACAGAGAGATCTAGGTATAGCAGACCTGCCTCAGAAGTTCTTTATCTGTGACCCTGGGCAAATCACTTAATCTGGGTTTCCTCGTCTGTAAAATGGGAATAATAAGAGCACCTACCTCCCAGGGTTGTTGTGAGGATCAAATGAGATAGTATTTGTAAAGCACTTTTTGGATCCCAAAACACTAAATAAATGCTAGCAATTGCTATTGTCTTTGCATTTCTAGTACCTAAATCATGACTGGTACATGATAAATGCTCATGACTGGTACACAATAGGTTCTTGATAAATGCTCATTGATTTGATTTGAATTGAATTGACAGAATGTTAGGGGTATGGGAGGTTTTCTCTTACCTAGAAGACAGAAGGACACTAAATGACCAATGAAGTGAATGAATCCAGAAGATTTTACTGTTTGATGCCACCAGAGTACCACTGTTCACAGTATGTGCCATCACTTCACAAAAGTGTTTTTCATTAAAATTTACCTTATATAAAAGATACCTCTGGAAATCATTGCCTCTGAGACCAACCACAGTAATAAGGGTATGAGTTTCTTCAGGCAGACTGAGCAATCCCAGGAAGGGGGGGGGGGGGTCCTGTTGGAGATGAGTGTTAAAGTTTCCACCAATCCCTGGCATTAAGGAAAAACAAATATCCAAGCTTAGCTCCGCTGTACCTTTAGTTTCTGGTGTACCATTGCCATCCTGACCCAATATATTCAAGGTTCACAGTGCAATGTACAAGGAAAATAAGGAAATCAACAGCCTGGTAAAGCTGAGAAAAGAGAAAAGAACAGAAGGAAGGCCAGAAAGGAATCACAGATGAGCAGAAACAGTTTTTGAAAGTTACATATTGAATTTATTATGTACTTTAAAAGGAAAAGTATCCCCTATATAATAGGGCTTTGTAGTTTCCTGTGCCTTCCCCTCCTTTTTTTTCTATAGTATTCTTAGAAATACTCATTTTGGTTGGTGCTTGTTAAGTTCAGAATAAAAAATAATAGCCAAAGAAAAGACAAAATAAAATGGTTCACTGAAGAAGTTTTAAAAAAAAGGAATGTAAGATCCTTCAGGGCAGGAAGTGTCTTGAAGTATCAAGATAGACAGTAGTCTATCTGTATCCTCATTCCTTAGCACAGTGCCTGATATATAGCAAGCCCTTAATAAATGTTTTATTATTAATTCTTTTTTTAAAATTTTAATTCTTACTTTATTTATTTATTTGATTGTTTATTTTTTTTTCAGGGCAATGAGGGTTAAGTGACTTGCCCAGGGTCACACAGCTAGTAAATATCAAGTGTCTGAGGCCAGATTTGAACTCAGGTCCTCTTGAATCCAGGGCCAGTGCTTTATCCACTGTGCCACCTAGCTGCCCCTATTAATTCTTTTTTTAAATTACATAGTATGATAATCCTACTTTCTCTTTCCACCAATGGTATTAACTGGCTAGATATTGGACCAGCCAACAGAGTATAATAATGAATTAGTTTGGTTGGTTGGAATGATACTGATTGAACATCTCAGTCAGCTAGTATCATTAGCTGAAAAAGGAAGCAGCAATGTTTCCATGTCCTATATTTTTGTGTTGGCCATTAGGTGGGTTCCAGGCCTGAAGTCAAGAAGACTCATCTTCCTGAGTTCAAATTTGACCCCAGATACTCACTAGCTATGTGAACCTGGGCAAGTCACTTAACCCTGTTTGCCTCAGTTTCCTCACCTGCAAAATGAACTAGAGAAGCAAATGGCAAACCACTCCAGTACCTTTGCAAAGCATGGGGTCATGAAGAGTCACAACTCAATAGCTACAACAAACAACAACAAAATTTTTGTGTTCCTCATAACTATTTCTAGGACCTCATTAATGCAAAATCCCTGCCCATGATCCTAATTCCCATTGTGATTGTCTACCCTGGTCCAGACTGGAGAGGATAGATAAGCAAAATAATCCCATAATGTGACCACATTAACAAGTTACCAATTACTCAAATTGATAGGAGGGATTTATAGTCACTTAACAGTTATCTCCTGTGTTTCACGAATAATAGATAGTCAAGAAGCTAAAGACACAAGCTCTACCTTCAGAAGAATGGAAAAAATTAAATGAGATCAACATTGGTATGAGGGTTGGTGGTCAGCATGAACACTGGACAGGAGGGGATATTCAAATCCATTCACCTAAATGAGAATTTCTTAAGCCCCTCCTACACATCAAACACTGCTGGGAAACCTTTCCCCAAGGAGCTTGGATGAGTGAGGGGGAAGGGATGATGGGAACAACCCATAAACAGAAAAGTAAATACAAAATCCATACAAGTAATTTCTGAGAGGAGGAAAAATGTACCACATCTTCAAGGAATGCTAAGCAGTTCATTTGGACTAGATCCTAGGCTTGTGTGTATGTTGGGGACAAATTGTGGCATGTCTTAGAATTGGTATTTTTTGTAATGGCATTTTATCTTCTTAAGAATCTAGCTGATCATATATTGCTCCCATCAGGGGAAAACCCTCAAGGGCTTAGAAGGCTCATTTCTTTAACTATACAGTCTCTCTCTCTTTTTTTTTCCCTTTTACTATACAGAGATGCATATCATGGTAGGATTTGCCCTGTACCTTGTGAAGGCAGGAGGAGGCTAAGGCAGCAGTGACATTTCTTAGCTAAAGCAGAATCCTTCACGGCCCCTAGGGCATTACTCGGACAAGGTGTCATTTCTATCAGAAATAAACTATGCACCAAGTAATAAAGGGCTGCTTTTTCTGTGGGTTTTTGTCTGCCTGTCTCCAGGGCGCAGGCATTTATTCATTCAGTCTGTCCATCTTTGTCTGTGTCTTCGTCTATGTCCCCTGCTATTTCTTTTTGCCACCCTCTCTCCCACTGATTCCCTGTATGCACCCTGGACTGGGCCTTTAGAGTTAATGAAAGCTGAGATGTTGACTTTTATGCTTCATAAAGCTGCCAGCAGATATCCAATTTAGTACAATCTACTTCCATTACTGGTAAGACTTAACTCTCCCTCTACACCACTATTATCTGAAATGCTCAGTACCCAGTGCTAAGAAGAAAGGAGCAATAACTATAAGGATCATGCCTGTAAATCAGAGATTTTTTTTTCCTCCCAGACAGAGCTGATTCTTTTTGAAAAGGACCTAGAGAGTCTTCACTGGGTCATATCAGATGCACAATAGTATAGTAGGAATACAGGGCAGCTGGGTGGCTCAGTGTCTAGAGTGCTAGGCCTGGAGTCAGGAAGACTTAAGTTCAAATCTGACCTCAGACACAATATGTGTGGCCCTGGACAAGTCTCTTAACCTCTGCCTCAGTTTCCTCATCTATAAAATGGGGGTAATAGTAATACCTATTTCTGCTCAGGGTTGTTTTGGGGGTTGGGGGGGAATGAGATAACATTTGTGAAGTGTTTTACAAACCTTAAAGCACTATATAAATGCTAGCCATTATGATAGCTATTATTATGATCACGAATGACCTTTACTTACACTCAGATTCTGCAATTATACTTCAATTTGAGTTCCCAGCAAAAGGTTATTTGTGGTTATAAAGCCCATCACTGAGTCTTTTTTCTCCTTGAGGAAAGATAATAGATGACTCAACCATCATTATTAAGCACTTACTATATACCAGATGCTGTGCTAAGTGCTGGGGATGCAAAGGGACAGGATTGACTCTGGCCACATTTTCTCAAGGCCAGGCCCTTTGTAATCTCCTTCCCCGACCAAGGATTCTCAGGTATTGAGAGAAGACTGAGGTTTCTCTTTACTCTATCATCAGCTTAAACCTTCACCCCCTTTCCATGCTCCAGAAGAAAGTGAAAGGGCAATGCTTATACTTCCTCAGAGACTTTGCTCTGGACTGGGGACATGGACAGTCTGTTCATGACATACTCTAGGACACCAGCTTAGCGTAAGCCAGAAATGATTCCGACCCCCATGTGAACTCGGTGGGATGAATCAGAGAGGGGAAAGAAACTTGGGACAGGGAAACCAATTAGTTGGCAATCAAAAGAGTCCACATGAGGAGTGTTGGGGTTTGGACCCAAGGTGTTTGCTGTGTGAGTGAAGAGATATGTGAAGCTAGAAATGGCAAAACTTGGCAACAGATTGCCTATCTGGGGTGGAGAGTGAGAAGTTAAAGATAAGGCTGACAATGAGAACCTGGGAAACTGAAAAAGATAGTGGTGCCCTTGAAAGAAAGAGATTTTGGGAGATGTGGGTCTGGGGCAGTTGGGGGTTAGGAAGACATACTGAGTTCAAGATAAGTATGGGACATCCCATTTGGAATGCCCAATAGGCAGGGGTCGATATGGAATTGAAGGTCAGGAGAGAGACAAAAGCTGAATAAATAGTTATCTGCACAGAGATGATAATTAAATCTAATAAGGTAGCCAAGAAAGAGAGTATAAAAGGGGAAAGAGAAGAGGGTCCACAATAGTTGAAAATCCAGCAGAAGTGACTTAGAGTGGTTGAATGGATAGGAGGACCAAGAGAGATGGTGTCACAAAGTCTCAGAGAAAAGCAAGTAGCCAGGAGATATTTTTTTTGTATTTTTTGTTGTTTTTGTTTTGTTTTGGCAGGGCAATAGGATTAAGTGACTTGCCAAGTGACTTTCCCAGGGTCACACACCTAGTAAGTGTCAAGTGTCTGAGGCTGGATTTGAACTCAGGTCCTCCTGACTCCAGGGCTGGTGCTTTATCTACTGTGCCACTTAGCTGCCCCAGAGAGGATTCTTCTTATTTCATCCAGTCTTATGGAATTATACCAACAGTAAAACTACTTCAATAAGAAATATAAAATTTGAGTCTACTGGTAAAATTTTATCTACATTTTTTAAAATTTCTCAGAACTAGGTGCAAATTTAACTTTTTTGAGATATATTCATAAGTTGCTTTCATATTCTGAGAATATTTGGGGCCCATGATAATGCAGTCTTGAGGTTCATGTCCTGGAATTCATTTGTGGACAAAGCTGCCTCACAACAGGTTCCTTGGTATATTCGTAATTAAAACCTCTGGATGGGAGCCAAAAGGGACCTGACTCATATTAATTTACCTCATTAGTCCTAGAATGACATTCATGAGTATTCATCGGAAAACTCCCACTTGCAACTTATTGAAATGTCTTGCTTCACCTTGATTCTAGTAACTACACCTATGTCCCTTAATGTTATTTGAAAACTTCTGCCCAGTAAAACATATCAGTGACTCACTCTTCTATCTTCTACCACAGCCAGGTAGAAAAGATTAAGTTCACAATCACAATGTCGCCTTACCTGCGTCCTCTGTCCTCTGCCCTCTGCCTTTGTGATAGGGCACTGGAAACTTTCATAGAGCCATTTTAAAAGAAACAATAACATGAATTTTCTCTGAAAAATGTACTAATCAATGCAGCAGGAGGTCAATATAATTCTGACTTAACTGAAGTGATATCAGTAATGCTACTTATAATTGTTAACTGTTAGATAAATTATTTTCACTTTTCTCCTGACCTCCCTTCAAATGAAAATCAGACAGGATGTAGCCACAGCACATCCTTCCCTGGAGCCGAGTTTCAATAATTTCACCTACTAACAGGGTGAGCAAATGGGTAGCCAGTAGATTGGAGGATAGAGGGAGACACTGTGGGACAGCCATAGATGCCTTTCTCACTAGTCTTATTTTTTTGTTTGTTTATTTTTCAAGGGGAAATTTACAAGGTGAAAATTTATATAAGACCTACTATGTGCCAAGTGCTACGTTTTCCCCTTGACAAGTAATATCTTATTTGATCTTCTCAACAACTTTGCAAGGTAGGTGCTATTATCATCTTCATTTTACAGTTGAGGAAACTGAGGTTAAGTAACTTCTCCAGGGGTCACACTTCTAGTAATTGTTTGAGAATAGATTTGAACTCAGGTCTTCCTCACTTTAGGCCCACTGCTCTATCTATTATACCACCAGCTACTTCTATATGTATACTCTGATTCTTTCTGCTTTTGAAGGACCCTGATAAGGACAGGAGAAAATTGGGGAAGGGAATTTATTCATTTAACAGGCACATACTGAGCACCCCTTGTGATTAAGACATATATTATGTGTTTAGGAAAATAAAATATGAATAAAGGCATGGTCCCTGTACTCACTGAGCTTATAATCTAATAGAAGGGTTCAGATTGCACAAGCAACCATAATATAAAAAATTTAAGATTGATAAGTGCATAAGAAAGGGATAAATAAAATGCTATAGACTTTAGAGGAGGGAAAAGTCACTTGTGACTAGGTTAGAATAATTTAAAACAAAAAAATCTATTTCTTATACCATAAAGCACTGCAAATATATTTGGTTTTTTTAAACTTTTATTTATTTTTTTAAGTAATAAACATTTTTATTTATAGTTTTGGGTTCCAATTTTTTCCCCTCCTTCCCTCTCTCCTCTTCCCTCTCCCTGAGGAGGCAAACTATCAGATATAGGTTATACATGTACAATTATGTAAAACATTACCATATTAGTTCTTTTCTACAAGAAAACTTGAATTAAAGAAAGTGAAAAACAGCATTCTTCAGTCTGTTTCATCACTATCAGTTCTTTCTTTGGAGGTGGATAGCATGCTTCATCATTAGTCCTTTGGGATTGTTTTGGATCATTGTATTGTTGAGAATACCTAAGTCATTCACAATTCTTCATAAAACAATATTGCTGTCTCTGTGCAACATGTTCTCTTGGTTCTGCTCACTTCACTATACATCAGTTCATACAAGTCTTTCCAGGCCCTTCTGAAATCATCCTGCTTGTCATTTCTTATAGCACAGTAATATCCCATCACCATCATATACTGCAGTTTGTTTAGCCATTCCCCAAATGATGTGCATTCCTTTGATTTCCAATAAAGATATTTACGTTAATTAATATGCCTTAGAAGAAGGTTTTCTTCTTTTATGTTCTCTGAATGGTTTCTTTTCTCCCTCTGTGATCTTCCCATAGATCCCTGATTACATAATTTCTGAACTCTGAACCGCTGATGATAAAGCAAGGCAGGAATTTTAGAATGCAACTAAGTGGTTCTCTTATTCTTCTCCATTCTCAGCAGTTCCCTTTGTCTCATGGGCTTTAGAATTCCCTACTTAATGGTAGGTGTCCCAGTGGTCAACAACCCCATTCTAAGTGTTCTGGATTGGGCCTGAATGAGGACAGTCCTCTGGTAGTTTATGTTCATTATTGGAACAAAATAAGAAACTCACAGTTTATTCAACAGTTAACAAAAAGATTCACTTAGCCACAGTAAGGATAAATATTGAGGACACATCCCTTGCCTGAATTGTCCATTAGGGTCTGTCAGCAAGCAAGGATCAGAGCCTTCCATGAGTATAGGTAAGCAGGACATGATGTCAACACCCTAGGCCTTTAGGCCCCTGAGCCAATCAAATCTCAAGGATGATTTCGATGCCTTTTAAAGAAAAAAAAAGACTAATTTTTATGGGAGAAGGGGTAGGATATTGCTCTAACCATATTTAGCAAGACTGATCCTTGGACAACAAACTCAGTCAGTCCACAAGACTATTCTCAAAGACTTTCCAATATGGAAGAACCTGTTAGAGCTTTTTGTGGACTCAGCCTTAGAGAACCCAGAGTAATTTCTACAGAAGTTTGAGGCAGTGAAGAAGGACCATGGTGTGTTACTCTCTAGTCACTACCAATCAGTACCTCCTGTCTTTTGGATTGAAGAAAGAGGAAAATAAGAAGCTGTAACTGGGGTCTTGGCCTGGATGTCTGTGGTATGGGAGTGATAGAGTGGAATGGAGTGGAAAACAGAAAAGTATGGGGATTATAAAGGAGAAGGAATGCTATGCAAAGGGGAAAAAGAGCTGTTTATGGACTGAGGGACCTGAAGAGAGGATTTCAAGCTAATAAGCCATGTTAGGAAGGTTTAAAATAAGGATACAGGCAGAGAGCTGAAAGGAAAATGGATAAGAGAGCAAATAAGAGGAGGTTATAAAGGGTAGAAAAAGAGACAAACCACTATAGAGAGGCATATTTTATTTTATGCTTTACACAGCTAAGTAGCATAGTGGATAGAGTGCCAGGGCCTGAAGTTAAGGAAAACATATCTTGAAATCTGACTTCAGACACTTACAAGGTATGTGATCCTGGGCAAGTCACTTCCCCTGTTTGCCTCAGTTTCCTCATCTGTAAAATGAGCTGGAGAGGGAAATAGCAAACGACTCTGGTATTTTTGCCAAGAATAGACCAAATGGGGTCATGAAGAGTCAGACACGACTGGAATGACTGAACAAAAACAAATAAAAGGTGAGGTTCTGGAAAGGGAATTTTTGCCATATAGATGGAAGGCATGAATAAGCTTCACCTTCTCTCTGACTGGGCCTCCTTGCAGCTCCTGATCTTGCTTGTTCTTTATAGTATGACTGGAAAGGTGGCCTGACCTCATCTAAATGATTTGGAACTCACGTTACAGATGAGAAAACTGAGGCAGACAAGCTTAAATGACTAACTAATCTGCGCAAAAGTGGGGAACTAAGAGGATGGAACACTGTGTATAATGTCAGACTTTTCCAATATGTTGGTTAGGTTTATTAAGCTATTGGGTTTTTTCTCCTATTTTAAAAGCTTTGCCATAAGAGATGATTCTTGGGGCAGCTAGGTGGCGCAGTGGATAGAGCACCGGCCCTGGAGTCAGGAGGACCCGAGTTCAAATCCAGCTTCAGACACTTAACACTTACTAGCTGTGTGACCCTGGGCAAGTCACTTGACCCCAATTGCCACACACACACACACACACACACACACACACACACACACACACACACAAAGAGATGATTCTTGAGAAGGGGAGAGGGAAGAAGAAAGAGAAAATTGGAAACCTAAGTGATATAAAAGCAAGGTATCAAATAAAATTTATTTTTTTTAATTGCCTTTCTATTGCTAGGATTTCTAAAGACTGTTCCTCAGTTCTCTCTAAGGATTGCCAGAAAAAACCATTACCTTCTCCATGCCAAGCTCTATGCTAGCTGAGATAGTCATTAATTTCACCGGGAAAAGGAGAACCTGATCTTTTTTTTTGTTTTTGTGTTTTTGTTTTTGCAGGGCAATGAAGGCTAAGTGACTTGCCCAGGGTCACACAGCTAGTTAAGTGTCTGAGGCTGGACCTGAACTCAGGTCCTCTCAAATCCAAGGCCAGTGCTTTATCCACTGTGCCACCTAGCTGCCCCTCAGAACCTGATCTTTTAAAGGACAGACCAAATGAAGCAACAGAACACCTCCTTAGTGTGGCCCCTCACATAGTCCATCACTGGCCCCTTGTCTGACACTTATTGTTCCACAATAAGTGGAGCACCAATAATTAGCCCATAGGATCACCATCAACAATAGCTCAACTATATGTTGTGTATATAATTATAAGGTTTACAAAGTACTTTAAATATAAAATATCACTTGATCCTAATAACAATCCTGTGTAGTTAGGGTTATTATAAGCCCCATTTAACAGATGAGGAAATTGAGGTTGAGAGTGGTTAAGTGGCATTCTCAGTGAGTGTCTGGGGTAGGATTTGAACCCAGATCTTGTTAATTCCAAATCCATCACTCAGTCTATCTCCTGTCTCAACAATAACAGCATTGTCAAGCTAAGCAAACAGGTTCCTGGCAGGTTTTAAGAGCAAGCAGTAGGACAATGACTATTATCTATTTTGACTCATGGTTTATTACGTTTGGGTCATGAGCTGGTTCTCTTTTTTTGAAAGTGTTTTGAGCTGGGCTCCTGTTCAAAGTCCATGCCTCTGGCAAGCAGTCTACAAAAGATAACAGTGTTGACCCTTTGTGCAAGAGGGGTGAAGAATAGCTGATTGTGAAACTGAGACACATAAAATGTTGGACAAACACAGAGAAACAAACAAGAAGGGGGAGGGACTCCAAAATTATTTGCTGAAGAAAAATTTACTATTTTCCAGGAAGCAAAATAGTTCACAAAGCACCTGTTTTCACTGAGAGTAATGCAGGCAGCCTTCAACTTAGAAACAGTTGAGCTTCCAGAAGTTACAAGTCAGTTGTTTGAAACTCAGAATGTATTTTCCCACAGAAACAATTTTTTAAATGTTGGGTAGGTTCTCAGACAGGCCCATAAAAGCCTGTTTATCTCATAATGGAGCTGAAATGCTGGGTCTCTGCAATGAAAAATTGTACTAAAACCACAGGCAGACCTTGGCATACAAAACAGACTGTGTTCCAAAATCTCTCTTGTAAAGTCAGGTGTTTGGACCCCAGAATCGATTTTCCTATTAAATGCCGAACACATGCTGGTTACATTCTCAGGTTAGCCTGCAAACATCTATTTAACCCATAATGTAGATGAACTAAAGTACTAATAAGATTATAAAAAGAATCTATCTTGTTTAAAAGTTTACATGAGAAATAATGCATTCAGGATTCCCATTTGATATTGAAGAAAGCCCACCTCTTTCTTCTTTGAAGCCCAAAATATTACTAGGACCCTAGTCCTTCTATCCTACCACCTGCCAGAGAGTAAAAGCAAAGACACAATTAATTTCAATTCAATAAATGCTTAATAAACACTCACAATGTGCCACGTGCTGTGCTAGATGCTAAGAACACAATGACAACAATAAGACCTTCCCAGCCCTCAAGAAGCTAACATTCTACAACATAGAATTCCAAGAAGTTCTGAGGGAAGGATCAAAATGAGAAATGGGGAATGAAATCTGGTAGAGAAGATAAAAAATTTACAAATAAGACTCTGGAAGGATGGAGGGATAAGGGAAGGAAGGTGAGCTATAGGGATGTAACTGGGGGAAGGAAGTGCTGAGGAGCAGAGGAAGAAGAAGCAGTAGGGTCTTCTTTTTCTTCTTATCTCACTTTTCTCATTGTTATAAGATTCTGCCACCAAGATGAATCAGGGACAGAGGCTTTAATGGGGATATTGAGGACAGTGTTGCACGGTGATGGTGGGACAAGGCTTTCTTTCTTTCCCTGGACCTTGGCACCAAGCAACACTGTGTCCAAGTGAGAAGAGAAGACTATGGCTAGAGGGAGGGGTGTTTCAGGTAGTAGCAGATAAACATGCTGATGATAGGAAATTGAAAGGAGAAAAGGTCTGGCTGCAGTATGGAGAGAAGGGTGTTGATATTGCTTCATCAAGCTGTGTAAGGGGTTAACGCATTTGGGGACTTTGAAAAATGCGTAAATGAAACAAAAAGATGATGAATTACATTTGTGTGTGTGTGTTTATCTTGAGTTGCCAGTTCTTAAGAAAAAAGAGGCTTAAATAGAAGAGAATATGGAAGAAGGGATAGGATGCTGTTTGGTACAGATGAGATAATGATAACAGATCAAAGAAAACTGTAGTTGAGTCATTTCAGTTGTGTCTGATTCTCTGTGACCCCATTGGGGGTTTCTTGGTAAAGATACTAGAGTGGTTTCTCATTTCCTTATCCAGCTCATTTTACAGATGAAGAAACTGAGGCAAATAGGGTTAAGTCACTTGCCCAGGGTCACAGAGGTAGTATCTAAGCCAAGATTTGAACTCAGAAAGATGAGTCTTCCTGACTCCAGGCCTACCATTCTGTTCACTGTGCCAACCAGCTGCCCCACATATCTCCAGAAATAATAGTTGGTTCATTGAGGACTTCTTTAGCTATATTCCATAAATCTAATAGACTGTCTTATCATTATCCTTCTTCTTCCATAAAATCAAAGGTTTAGAACTGGAAGAGACCTTAGAGACTCTCTTCTGCTACTCCTTTATTTATTTGTTTGTTTGTTTATTAGTGAGGCAATTGGGATTAAGTGACTTGCCCAGGGTCACACAGCTAGTAAGTGTTAAGTGTCTGAGGCCAGATTTGAACTCAGGTACTCCTGACTCCAGGGTCAGTGCTCTATCCACTATGCCACCTAGCTGCCCCAATACTATGTAATTTTAATGAACAAGTGTCATCCCTCCCAAGAAGGGGTGGGAAAATGTACCTCCTCTTCTTTGCGGAGGTGGGGGTGAGGGACTATGGGTGTGGAACATTGAGTATAACGAATGAGGCATTTATTAATTTTGCTGATTTTCTTTTCCCCTCTCATTTTAAATCCTCATTACAAGTTGTGATTTACTGGGAAGGTGGAGAGATATATTCAGAAATGAAGATAATGTAAAAACTAAAAGAAATTAAAATTTTAAAATAAAAAATAAAGTAAAATATAAAATTTTAAATACAATAAAATAAATCAGATGTACAAAAAAGGAGAAAAACATATCCAACACTTGGAAAAATACTATCCACCCATGAAGACCATTAAAAACACATGAAACCGTGACAGCTAGATGGCGCAGTAGATAGAGCACCGGCCCTGGATTCAGGAGTACCTGAGTTCAAATCTGGCCTCAGACACTTAACACTTACTAGCTGTGTGACCCTGGGCAAGTCACTTAACCCCAATTGCCTCACTAAAAACAACAACAACAACAAAAACAAAAACAAAAAAAAAAACACATGAAACATCAAATATTTCTGATATCCAAGATAGGGAGACAACTAGTAGAAATATGTGAACAAAAGGCATTCTCCAATAGATAAATCACCAAAGATATGAAAAAACAAAGTCCTCAAAAGAATTGAAAACAATAAGTATGAGAAAGAATTCTCCAAATCCCTAATAGTAAGACACATAAAAATACAATCAAGTCAATTCTGATGTTTTATCACACACCCAACAAAGTGGAAAACATAACAAAAGATGTAAGTAAACAATGTTGGTGGGGTTGGGGAAAGATGGGCACACTAATAACGTTATTGCTGTGTGTCCTTCATTCTGGAAGAGAACTATGACATTGGGGTGATGTCATGACTTGCAGTGAATTTGGATTTGAAATGAGGGAGAGCTGTACAAGGTCACCAACCTCACTCTCTTCTTCAGAACCATCTGGGTCCAGTGGCAAGATATACATCAGGATGACCGGAAATGGCCCTGGATGTTTGGTTTTTTTTAAGGTAATTGGGGTTAAATGATGCCCAGAGTCACATAGCTAGTGTCTGAGGTGAGATTTGAACTCAGGTCCTCTTGACTCCTGGGCCAGTGATCTATCCACTGAACCACCTAGCTGCCCCCAACACTAATTATATTGGTGAAACTATGAACTATGAATTTTCCAACTATTCTGGAAAGCAATTTATAAATATGCAAAATAATTGGACAATGGCAAAAAGAAAGAACCCAGATACACCAAAATATTTATAACAACTTTTTTTTTTTGGTAGAAGCTAAGAACGGGAAACAAAGTTAATGCCCATTGATTGGGATGATGACTAAACAAGTTGTGACAAATTAATCTAATGAGATATTGTTATTCTATAAGAAATGATGAATATGAAATACAGAGACACATAGGTAATTTATATGAACTGATATAAAACAGAACCAGAAAAGCAATATACACAGAAATGTAATGGGAAAGAATAAAAACCACAAAGCAATTGAAATTGAATACTGTGAAATTATAATGACAAAGCTTAGCCACAAAGACGAGATATGATAAGGTATTTCCTCTCACTTTTTTGCAGGAGTAGGGGATTCTGGGTATGAAATGTTACATATAAGATTAGATTTTTTTGTTTGATAGTTTTTATGAGCTGACTTTGTTCTCTTTTTTTATTTTAACAGATAGCTCTCTGAGAGGAGGAGAGGAAGTTCACTGAAAAATAAAGGTGATATAAAAACAAAAGATGTTCATAAAATGTATTTTTTTAAAAGTGCACACAAGGAGAAACCCCAAAAGCTTTCTCAAGGGAAGAGGGATAGAACAAGGATGTTTACTTTCCCTACTATTTTTTGACATGGATCTAGAAATGCTAGCAACAGCAATAAGACAAGAGGGAGAAATTAAATGTATAAGCATCAGTGAAGAGAAGCCAAAATTATCTCTATTTGCAGATGACATGATGGTTTCTTTAGAAAACCCCAGAGAATCAGTGAAGAAACTAATCAAGATGATTAATAGCTTTAGTAAAGTAGCAGGATACAAAATAAACCCACAAGATCATTAGCATTTCTATACAGTACTAAAAAATAGGAGAAAATAAGAGTAAGAAAAATTACATCGAAAATCATTACAAAATGCATAAAATATCTGAGAGTTAACCTTCCAAGAAGTCTCAGGACTGACATAAATATGACTACAAAACACTTTTTACAGAAATGAAGGAAGATGTAAATAATTGCAAAAATCTCCCTCAGAGGGGAGCCAGTCCAAGCCTTTCCAGGACTGTTAACATATGATAAGATACCTCCTGTGCTATATCCACCAAAGTACTAAAACAGTACTTTATAGAATTAGACAAAATGAAAAAAATAATAATTTGAAAGGGAAAAACCTCAAAAGTCTTAAGGAAAATAATAAAAAAGTAGAAAGAAAGGGGGCATAATGTTATCAGATCTTCTCATTATATTATAAAGAAAAAATCCTCAAAACTATTTGTTACTGGTTAAAAAAAGTGAAAAGTAAATCAATGGAACACAGATTATGCAAACAAAACCCAGAAGCAATTGATCATAGTAAATGAACATTTGTTAAATATCCACTATATGCCAGGCACTGTACTGATCACCAGAGATATAAAGAGAGGGAAAAATAAATGTATAAACACATAAATGAATAAATAAATGGATAGACAGACAGACACAATCCCTAATCTTAAAGGGCTCACAGTCTGCTGGAAGAGACAACAATGCAAACTATTTACATGCAAACAAAATGCCTCAAATTTTCTCCTTCTTTACTTTTGCCTTTCCTGCTTTCCTTCTTTCATTCCATATGATATTATTTTATACATACATATAAATGTATTTATATAAAGTTATTATGTTTAGACCATATCCTTATGCCTATGTCATAATAAATTCCAAGTGGATATATGACTTAAATATAAAAAGTTATGTTATTAAAAACAGGAGAGGAGAACTGGAGATAATTTTCACAACTATGAGAAGGGAGGAAATTCTTAATCAAACAAAGGATAAAGGAATTCCAAAAGATCCACAAAATCTTTAAGTCTTGCCTAAATAAAATAGGTACAGCTTGAATAAGAAGAAAAACTACTGAGTTAAAAAAAATCTTTGTATACAAACTTTCTGGCAAAAGTCTCATCTTTATGATTTGTAGAAAATTGACACAAAAATAAAAGACCAAGGGCTGTTGCCCAGTAGATAAGAGGTAAAGGGATATGAACGATTTTAAAAGAATCACAGTCTATCAACAATATGAAAGATTATGACAAATCACTAATAATAAAAGAAATTAAAACAACTCTAAAATTTCATCTTACACTGATCTAATAGACAAAGACAACCACAGATGGAAATAGTAAATATTGGTGAGCTCTAGGGAGATGGGCACTTGAGTATACTGCTGGTAAAGCTATGAATTGGGTCATTCATTCTGAAAAACAATTTGGAATTATGTGAGGAAAAATCACTGAACTGTTCATATACTGTGATCCATAGATCTCCCTACTGGGCATATTCCTCAAAGATGTCAAAGCCAGCAAGGAAGACGCTATAAATACAAAATATTCATAGCAGCACTTTTGTGATAGCAAAAAGCTGGAAACAAAGTGGATGTTCATTAACTGAAAAATGACTGAACAAACTGTATTGTATGACTATAATGGAATATTATTGTCATTAGAAATGACAAACAATGAAGAATTCAGAGAAACATAGGAAGACCTCTATGAACTAATACAGACTGTAGTAATCCAAACCAAGAAAACAATATGTACAATGATTACAAGAATGTAAATGAAAAGACCATTAAAATGAACCAGAATGCTTAGGAATTGAATGACCTATACTGAGCCCAGAGAAAAGATGAGGAAAGAATGGCTCTCTCTCTCCTCTCTGTATATGTATATATACGTATATAAATGTATATATATATGGAATGTTGCATTTATTTATTTATTCTCAGTCACTGGGCTTATTTTGATTTGCTACAAACTTCTCTATTACTGTAGAGGGTACCCCCATCCTACCAGCCACCTAAGCTTGAAACCGAGGTGTCACTTCTCAATCCTTCTCTTGTGCCTATCCCAATCTTTTTGGAAGTTCTGCTAATTCTACATTTGCAACATCTCTCATATATGTCCCCCTTTTTTCCTCCTACACAGCTATCACTCTGGTGCAAGCCTTCATCACTTCATGTCTGGACAATTGCAATAGCTCACTGGTTGTCCTCAAGTCGTTCCCCCTGCCAGTCCATTCTCCACTCAGCTGTCAAAATTATTTCCTAAAGTGTGGATCTGATTGTATCACTACCTACCCCCTTTCAATAAACTCCAGTGGCCACTTATTAGCTCCAAGATCAAATATAAAATCCTCTGGTTTTAAAATTCTTCATAACCTGGCCTTCCATCTACTTTTCCAGTTTTTTCGTACCTTATTCTACTTCATGTATTTTATAATCCCAATGACATTGGCCTCCTTGCTCTTTCCTCATCTCTCAAGTCAGTGCATTTTCTTTTTTGTTGTTTTTTAATTTAAATTGTCAATTAAAAAGCATTTATTTTCTCTCTTTACCCCCATTTGAATAGGAAAAAACCCAAACCCTTGTAACTATTATGCAGTCAAGCAAAACAAATTCCCACATTATTCATCTCCAAAAACATATGCTTCATTCTGTATCTCAAATCCATCCCCCCTCTGTCAGGAGGTGAGTAGTATGTTTCATCATCAATCCCCTGGAATCACAATTGGTCATTGCATTGATCAGAATTCTCAAATCTTCCAAAGTTTCTTCTCTTTACAATGTTATATAAACTGTTCCCTTGACTCTCCTCCCTTCACTCTGCAGCTGTTTATACCAGTCTTTCAGGTTTTTCTGAACCTGATCCCTTTGTTATTCATAATAGTATTCAATTACATTAATATGCAATCTTTCCCCAATTGATGGACATCCCCTTACTTTCCAGTTCTTTGTCAATTCAAGAAGACCTGCTATAAATATTTTTGTATATATGGGTCTTTTTCCTTCTTCTTTTATCTCTTTGTGGCTTAGGCATAATAGAGGTATTTCTGGGTCAAAGAGTATATGTAATTTTTTGTTTTGTTTTGTTTTTTGCGCAGGGCAATTGGGGTTAAGTGACTTGCCCAAGGTCACACGGCTAGTAAGTGTCAAGTGTCTGAGGCCGGATTTGAACTCAGGAACTCCTGAGTCCAGGGCCGGTGCTTTATCCACTGCGCCACCTAGCCACCCCGAGTATATGTAATTTAATAATTTTTCTCAATGTTATTTTTTATCATCATCATTTCTGACTCATTCCCAAGCACTCCCCTTCCCAGTGAATCACCCTGTAAACATGGTATTTCCAGGTTCTGTATATAATGCCCAAGGGCTACTTCTTCACTGTTATCTTTACTGGATTTCTACCTTCATCCTTTCTCCTTGTGTATAGTTAGAAAGAAGTATCTTGCTGGTCTCTCTCTTGTCATTCTGTTGCTGTTGCTCCTTGCTGCTGCATTTACTCGTTCCACCTGCATTTCTATAATTGAGGGTTTTCACGAAGCAAATATTCTCTTCAGTACTGGTTTTCTTCCTAAGAATGTTTCAAACACCTCTTTATTATTGAACATTCACCATTTTTCATCTCTGCTAAAACTCAGATTTGCAAGGTAGATCACCCTGGGCTGCATCTTGTGCTTCATTGTTCTTTGGAACATTATTCCATTGCTTTCTTCACTTTCTAGTGGATGCAGAATAGTCTTGTGTTATTAGAATTTCCTTTCCTTTGTATTTGAAGGTATTTCTCCTGTTTGCTTGAGAAACTTCTGGTTTCTGAATTAAATTATTAAATTTAATTACTATGTGTCTTGGAGTTTACAGCTTTGGTTTTTTGTTTTGTTTTGTTTTGTTCTTCTGGAGGTAAATCTATGAAATCTTTCAACTGGTATTTCATTTTCTGTGTTCAGAAGTTCTGGTCAAAATCAAAAGGTGCAAATAGAACATGAGAATAAAACATGACAATTACAAGCATGAGAATGCTTATATAAACTGATACAGTATAAAACAAACATACCAACAGCATGGCATACATAATAATGACAATAATGTAAACTAAAACACTAAAAGGAAGTCAAACTGTGAGCAATTATAATGATCAGTCTTGGTCTTAGAAAGAAAATAATAAAGTATACTCCTTCCTTTTGGTAGATAGGTAGGGAATTATGGGTGTGAAGTGTTGTATACATTGTCAGACATGTGTCTATTATTTTGTTTAACTGTTTTACTTTGTTACAAGGGGGAATTCAGTGTTGGGAGTGGGATAGGGTAAGGCTTAGATACAGATATCATTGGAAACTATGATAGTTAACATTTATACAGTGCTTCAAGGTTTGCAAATCATTATATATATGATCTCATGTGATCTTCTCAACAACCCTGTGAGATATAATTATTCTCATTTTACAGATGAGGAGACTGAATGACTAACACAGGGTTGAACATCTAATAAGTGTCTGAGGCAGGATATGAACCCCTGGTGTTCCTGGATTCAATTTCGATATTCTACACTCTACTCCATGCTGTAAATAACTATGTTGTATAAACAAAAGTCAGTGATAAAACAGATCCTTTTTTTTTTTTTGCAGGGCAATGAGGGTTAAATGATTTGCCCAGGGTCACATAGCTACACAGCTAGTAAGTGTCAAGTGTCTGATGCCAGATTTGAACTCAGGTCCTCCTGAATCCAAGGCTGGTGCTTTATCCACTGTGCCACCTAGCTGCCCCCGATTATTTTTTTTAAAGAACACTTAAGATGTGCTCAAAGCAATCTTCTTTTGGGGAGGTTTAATTCTGCCAGGAGGCCTGCCATAGATTAAATTGAGAGAACTTCTGATAGATGAATGTATGTATATGAGACTCACTTCTCTCTTCTCTTCTGCTCCTTCACCTTTCCATTTTCCCAATGGAAGATGGCACAGAAGATTATGGATGATGGTATTATGGTCAATGAGTATGGAAAAGAGGAGGCAAGTGGCAGCTGTAGGGCTGACAGCATAGTATGTCATCATAAATGACAATTCAGCTCTTCCAAGTTCCCAGCTCCTGATGTGAATGATCAGCTAACTTAGAGTCTCTTTTTTCTTAATTAATGCTCTGGGACTTAGGACATCAGATATTTGCACTCGAGTGATTTTGACACATAGTGGGAACAAGCTAATGAATAGAACTGGTAGAAGTAGTTATTATATAAATGCCATATAATAGATATGGGAGGAAATAAACATCTTCCTGAGCATTCACTTGGCATTCATTCATTCATTTATTTAGTGGACACTTACTGAATATCTTACATGTGTACAATAGTGCACTTTGAGGGATTAAAAAAAAATAAGGTGATAACTGGATAAACTGGGTTAAGTCCCTTGACCTTCTTAAGCCTCAATTCCCTTGTCTATAAAATGGGGTTGACATATGCTTTGCCTATGTCATGGAGTCACCGTGAAGATCAATGAGGCAATGTCTATGAATAAGACTAGGGACTGGGCCCATGACTTCACTGGTGCAGGGCAAAGGAGTCAAACTCCCAGCCTATAAGCAGAAAACTGGCTGCAAAACTCCTCCTAAATGCTGCTCAATCCAATTAAAATGTAATTGGAAAATGTTTAACAAAATAAATTAAAATACAACACAACATAGATTATGTTAATTTGTAGTTTTCTAAGTCAATACAGCACCTATATAGATCCCTTTCACTTTTATTGAGCCTGTAGGGATCCATTTCCCTTTGAGTTTGACACCATTGGTACAGGGAGCTCCTAGGTGAGGGAATGCCCTTTACCAATGCAGAGCAACATCTGTTCTGAGAATTATAATCTTAGAAGAAAGGCTGGAGCCATTAGGAAGTGATGTGATATGTCCAGGGTCACATAGCCAGTATGTGTTGGAGGGAAGACTTGAACTCAAGGCTTCCTGGCTCTGTGGACTGCTCTATCTCTGCTACACCGTGGTTGACTTTCAATACATGTCATATCCTCCTTATTGAGAGCCCAGAACCATTGACACAATGGAGTATTCATTTTGTATAGTTCTCTGCAAAAATATTCCTATGTGCCAATGAATCTAGGATCTTGTTGAAGTATTTATCTAGGGTTCCTTATATGATAATGCACAGAATTAAACATGACTAATAATTAGAATTAAGTATGATGTAATTTGACCAGACCTCTGCCACTTCTGTCTTTGTGCATAATAGGCTTCCTTTTTATATAGCCCAAGATCTTGTTCAATGTTGTGGCTTCCACACTGATATCTCATACAGAATCCACTTAAACTTCCAGATTCTTGTGCACTGTCTCTAGTAATGCCTACCCTCATCCTGTGCTTATCTTTTTATTTCTTTGAGCTCCATCATTGCACATAACATTTATCTGTATTACACCTTGTATTATTAGATTGAGCTAATTATTCTCACTTTTCATGAGCTTTTTGGATTTTGAACATTATTCAATGCACGAGTTATCCTAGCTCTTTGTCACTTGCAAATCTGGCAATCTGGACCCTCATTTACACCTCTAATTAAAGAGCAAAGAGCCCAGAACTGAGGACAGAGACCTAGGGCTTTCCAGTACAGATTTTCCTCCAAGTGGGATATCAGTCCATTAATGAACTCATTTGGATTTTGTCTAGTAGGTGATGCAGTGGATAGATTGCTAGGCCTGGATTCAGAAAGATTGGAGTTCAAATCTGACCTCAGACACTCACTAGCTGCATGACTCTAGGTAATTCACTTAACTCCTACTTGCCTCAGTTTATTCAACTGTAAAATGGACATAAACATAGCACTTACCTCACAGTGTTGTTGTAAGAATTAAATAAGATAATATGTATAAAGTTCTTAGCATACTGCTTGGCAAATAGTAAGCACTATATACATACTGGCGATTATTATTAGTATTACGGGACAAGGAGGGTTAAGTGACTTGCCCAGGGGCACACAGCTAGTAAGTGTCAAGCGTCTGAGGCCAGATTTGAACTCAGGTCTTCCTGAATCCAGGGCTGGTGCTTTATCCACTGTGCCACCTAGCTGCCCCCTGGCTATTATTATTATTAGTCATTCAAAGAGTTCCAAATCTATCCCACATCTCTCCATTTCATCTTTGACTTTGACAAATGCTTTGCTGAAATCAAGGAACAATATATCTACACCATTCTTCCAATCTACCAGTCTTCTAACCCTATCACTAAAGGAAATGGGATTAGTTTGGTATGACCTCTTCTTTTTTTTTTTTTTTTTGCAATTATGTAAAGCATTACCATGTTAGTTATTTTGCACAAGAAAATGTGAATAAAAAAAATGAAAGAAAGTCAAGAATAGCATTCCTCAGTCTGTGTTCAATCAATATCAATTCTTTCTTTGGAGGTGGATAGTATACTTTGTCATTAGTCCTTTGGTATTGGCTTGTATCATTGTATTGCTGAGAATTGTTAAGTCATTCATAGTTCATCAAACAATATTGCTGTCTTTGTGCACAACATTCTCCTGGTTCTGCTCACTTCACTATACATCAGTTCATACAAGTCTTTCCAGGCCTTTCTGAAATCATCCTGCTTTTCATTTCTTATTTGAGGGAATGTCCATTAATCAAGGAAAGGCCGAACAAGTTGTGGTATGTAATTGTGATAGAATACCTGGGAAGACTTATATGAACTAATGCAAAGTGATATGCAGAAGCAGAACATTGTACAAAGTAATAAGCAATATTGTAACAATGATTAATTGTGAAAGACTTAGCTACTCTGATCAAGACAATGATCGAGATATTTCCAAAGGACTCATGATGAAAAGTGCTATCCACCTTCAGAGAGAGTACTGATGGCCTTTGAGTGTGGATTGAAACATGCTTTTTCCCCGCTTTCTTTATGTTTCTTGCTTTTTATTATTTTTTTCAACATGGCTAATGTAGAAATATGTTTTGCATGAATTCATGTGTATAATTGATACATTACTTGCCTTCTCAATGAATGGGTAGAGGAGGGGTGGGAAGAAAGGAGAGAATTTGAAACAAAGTTTTTTTTTAATGTTAAAAATAAATAAAAATTTTTTTAATTCCTTCATCTGTTTTCTAGATCAGTTGTTTTTAATATGAGATACTTTACTATTTTTTCTATTTCCCCAGTCTTTGTTTTTAATATATCTTGTCTCACAAAAATCATTATTTTCTATTTGGTCCATTATAATTTTCAGGGCAAGGTTTTGTACCTCTTATGCCAAACTATTAATTCCCTTTCCAATTTTTTATTCCATAGCTCTCATTCCTTTTCCATTTTTAATCTAGTATTATCATTTCATTGATTAAAAAAACATTTTTAACTCTTAAAAAATCTCTTGCTTCATCTCTTCTTAAAATTTTAGTTGAATTTATGGCCAACTTATCTTTGAGACTTTGGTTGTAGATGTTTTGGAGTCAATATCTTCTGTGTTTGTGTCTTGAACATCTCCAAAACTAGAATAGTGGTTTTTTAATAGTAGCTATCCTCTTTTGATTGTCCAGTCTTTCAGCCCCCTTCTTAACTTGATATTTGATTTCATAATTAGTTTCTGTATGCTTCTGGAGGGAAGGTCTAGGCTGTTTGCTGCTTTTTTTTGCAGTTTTGAGTTATTGGGTATTTGTGTTGTTCCAGGGTCTCAGGGACAGCTCAGGCTGGGAAACTACAAGTTTTCAGTGGTCCCAAAATGGTCTGGTCCAGAGCAAAGTCTGATTGGTGGTCCCCTGGCCTGAGCCCTTTAAGTTCTTAACCTAGGTTTAGATCTAAGCAACATAGACTACTTCTGGCCTCCTATCAGTCAGCTGGAAAGTTTTGCTGGTTCAGAGTAACAGAACTGCAAACTTCCCTTTGCTGTGGGATTCCTACCCTACTTAATCCTTTTCAGGCTTCAGACTCAGCTAGAAATGGGGACCATGCTCTACTTCTGTAGTAAGAATCACGCTATTTCTGCTCCCTTCTGGACTTGCTCTTCTCTTTGTACACAGTCCAGGGCCTTCCTCCACTCCTTACTTTAGAACATCAGCCATAGGTATTGGTTTTCTTCTCAGGATGCCCTGGATCTGTGATCTGAATCTAGGTAGTGGGTGACAAAGATGCAACTGACACTGTTCCCATCACAGTGCTCCCATATGAGTCAGAGACTCCCTCTCACCCTGGGTCATAGCTCCACATGGTATATTCCTGGCCAGACCCTGTACCCAGTATCTACAGATCTCTTTGCCTCTCTCCCTATACCAACCCTGGCTAGAGAAGTGATTCACTGTGGCTTTTTCTTGGATTTCTCCATGAGGATTTGGCTTAGTGCTTTTTCTAGATTTATGTAGAGGAAGGATTTTTTTTTTGGAGGGGGGGAGAGGTAGAGCTTACTATATCTTCCTGCCACTCTACTGTCTTGACTCCCTGTAACACCTGTATTTTAAAAAATATAACAATACTACTCTACCCTCTCTTATCCATTCTCTTCTTTTTGCATATGTTATCCCCTATTAGAGCTATAGTCTTGTCATGAGACTTGTATATCCTCTCTCATCTCATTATTTATACCTCTATGGCTGAATCTGCTTCTTTGTATTAGGATTTCTGGGTCACTTTATTAGTCCTACTTTCTACATTTGCATTTAGACTTCTGAAGTCATGGCTGTTATTTTAGTTCTTTTCTTGAATAGCATTTTCTGTGGATTTACGGGTCCCCATTATTGATATTCATCATCCCATGTTACATCTGCTTTTCCTTGTGGTCTCTAGCCTGCCAGATCTATGTGGGCAGTTTCTCTTTCCTTTTTGGTTTAACCCTTGATTGGATTCATACGACTCAAGACCAAAAATCAATCAATCAATAAACAAATAAATAAATAAACCACCTCCAGTCCTTTTTAGCTGCATTCTGTTCTCCACCCCCCTCCCAGGGCAATGAGGGTTAAGTGACTTGCCTAAGGTCACACAGCTAGTAAGCATCAAGTGTCTGAGTTCAGATTTGAATTCAGGTCCTCCTGAATCCAGGGCCAGTGTTTTATCCACTGCGCCACCTAGCTGCCCCCTACATTTTGTTCTTCCTAAGAACCCAATGTTCCTTTTTTTGTGAAAATGGTAGTTGATAATCCAAAGCACATTCTGGGACCCTATGTTATTAACCAGCCATTCACTTCTCAATCAGTGATAACTACAATATTCTACATTTAGCTTCCTCATCCTGTTATTCCATCCTAGACCCTCTGTAGCCCATCCCTCTGTAACACTTATTCAGATACACATCTGGCTGCCCATCCAGATGCAAGTCAGAGTGTGGGCCACATGTGAGACTCCATATTTTCCACAGTGCTTGCCAGAACCCTGACCATTGCTGGCTCCAATATGGAGTCAGAGTGAAACTCAATCTGTGGGATGCTTAGCTAGTCTCAACTTCAGACAAAGCACCATTCTAGAAGCTGGGCAAAGCATTGGGGAAGGGTCTTAAAACCTGAAGACACTTCCCCTGCACTCATTGAGCTTCCAGGTCATATTGGTGATAGACTAGGGCTAGAATCATGACCAAATTCTTCATAGCAACTAATTTCCTATAGTAACTTCTTTGGATGATGGAATTTCTAGTCTTAAAATGCACTTGGCCATAGTTCAGTCGTGTTAACAAATGATGTGTGTTTTGTTGAAATCTTTTTTCCTGTCCTCTTTACAGCACCACGGACTCCTTGTTTGGAGATGTAGCTTTTGATGGATGATTCTATGCTGACTTCCTAATCCTAGGGAGAGCACGGTTTGTTGGCTTTCCTGGTTTCTTTTTTTTTTTTCCCATTTCTCACTCCTTGTTCAGATGATGGGATGATTTGTACTCTAATTACTCCAAGTGTGTCCACTCTTGAGAAAAATCTGTAGACTGATAGCCGCCAGACTCTTTGCAAAGCAGCCCAATGTTTTCAGATAGCTGTTCTGATGATTTGTCGATTGTCATTGCCCAAGAGACCCAGAGTAGAAATTGCTGTGGAGGGAGGCTAAAGGGGACCCTGGAGTAATTTATTGTGTCTGCTGTGATCTGTGGTGTTGGGAATAGTTGGAACTGTTCCTTTCTATGGGCTATTGGCATGGTTTTTACTTTAAGAATATTTTTAGACATTTCTGTACTCATTGCAAATCATTATATAGATCATTGTGAATTATGAAGTTTCTTGTTCAGTAACTATGAAGGCCTCTGAGTAGCACATGAAGAAACAGGGCATGTGTCTACTGTATAATGGTGCTTTGTCTGTTTTCTAAAGAGTATATGACAATGAGGCAGCTAGGTGGTGCAGTGGATAAAGCACCAGCCCTGGATTCAGGAGGACCTGAGTTCAAATCAGGTCTCAGACACTTAATACTTACTAGCTGTGTGACCCTGGGCAAGTCACCTAACCCCAATTGCCTCACCAAAAAACCCCCACAAAAAACCCATATAATGGAACCATGAGGCACTAGCCATTGGGGCTGGTCAGGAAAGTCCTCCTTTCAGAGGAGGCATTGGAGCTGAGATATAAAGGAAGCTAAGGCTTCTATGCGGCCAAGGCTAGGAGGAAGTAGATTCTAGGTATGGGATATAGCCTGCACACAGATGACATGGAATGTCATGGTTGAGGAACAGTCAGTTGGTGCTTATGGCTTCACCATGGAGGATACAAAGAGTAATGTGTGACAAATCTGGATAGAGAAATACTTAAAGGAGAAGTTTATATTTCATCCTAGAAGGAAGGAAAGAAGCAAGCATTTGTTAAATGCTTATTATATGGCCCACACTAGGCTGACCTCTTCCTGAAATCTCACCAGGTCAGGTCCTTTTATATTAGTTATCACTGAGAGTGGAATTTCTGGCATCAGGGGGAAACATATTAATGAGGTGTGAAAGGATAACCAAAATAGCAATTGGCTAATTTACAGTGGAGGAGGTTGTTATTCATCCTTCATTTAAAAATTGGGGGGAGCAGGACAATGAGGGTTAAGTGACTTGCCCAGGGTCACACAGCTAGGAAGTGTCAAGTGTCTGAGGCTAGATTTGAACTCGGGTCCTCCTGAATCCAGGGCTGGTGCTTTATCCACTACGCCACTTAGCTGCCCCCATCTTTCATTTTCAAAAAGGACTGGTGAGATCATGATGTCAGGTAAAATAGTGGATGGGTGATGTCTTGATTTGCACATGAATTGGATTTAAGTGAGGCAGACTTGCACAAAATCAATAACCTGACTCTCTCTTCCAGAGTCATCAAAGACAAAAGTCAAGATGACTAGTGATCCCTGGGATGCAATGGATGTCCTTGGCATCTTCGATTTCTGACCAAGCTCTCCACGCTCCACAGCTCCCTCTTCAGCCAGTTTTGTGATCATTAGAACAAATCATTGTCATCTGCCCATTCCACCTTGGGAAGTCTTCCCATGTTTGGGATAGACACCCCCCAACTCCCCTGTGGTCTTGAGGCCTATCGATTACCCTCAACCTGGCTTAGCTTGTTTGCTGAGATGGTTTTACCAGGGCGTGGCAGCTGCACCTGCTACAGCTTCTTAGCATCACAGGTGAAAGTTGGGTGATGGGTAGACACCAAAGGTGGATGTGCAGCCATGAAAAGGCAAGCCCTCACACCAGAGGTGCTAGTCCTCTCTGAATAGCCCATGAACCCCTGGAGCAGGAGAGGTGCTGAGCAAGAGGAGTGATACTGGTCATTTGTATAACATACTCCCTTCTGCTCAGTCCACTAGAAAGACCAGATTTTAGCTGAGAAGTTGCTATGTAAATTTAGAAACTGGGACAGAGGGAGTTGAAAGTTCTTAAGAAAAATTTCCATTGATGAATTGTCCTTTGGTTTAAGAACATTTCTCTACAACTCACATCAGGCATGAGTCAGAAAATCCTTTGCCTTTGTGTAATTTAAGATTCTAAATGTGGGTTCTAATCTGTTCCCCCAGTTTTGGGGGAAACTGACTAAAATCACTGATAAAACGAGTTTAGGTTTTTAAGGGTTTATTGAAAAATAGAAAGAAAAAGATTGAGAACAAAATTCCAACAGCCTAGCATTCTTATCTTTCCTCAAATTTCCTTTGAAGTCCTCTGCCACCACCACCACCATCAAGTCAGGAACCCAAAAAAGAGAGCACTCTCCACGCAGGCCCTCTTTCCTCCTTCCTGTCTCCTCCCAGAAAATAGGAGGCTCCTCAAGTTGATTGGCTGGTAGCCTTGATAGACAGCACCCATGAGCAAACGTCACTTCCTGATGCCAAGGAAAAGCCACATGACCTTGCCCGCTGAGGTATTTTCCTCATGGTGTAGCTTTCCTATAGTAAGTCTCCAGTAGGTGGCATCATTTCAATCATTACACCTTATTATACAGGGCTATTCACACTGAGATTAATGCTTATTGTTTCACTGGCCTTTTCCCAGAGTCTTGGTAGATATCTACCCTTTTGCTATGACATATAAGCTACTCAAGAGTAGGATTTGTTTCATGTTTTTTGGTCTTTGTATCCCCAGGGTCTAGCAAGGATTCTGTCATACACTAGGTGCTTAATGTGGTTGTTGTTGTTGTTTGTCCATTCTCAAAGAGGACCATGACATTGGGAGGTGATGTCATGACCTGCAGTGAATTGGATTAAAGTGAGGAAGGGCTGTGCAAGCAAGGTCACCAACTTCACTCTCTCCTCCAGAGCCACCTGGGTCCAGTGGCAAGATATACATCAGGATAACTGGAGATGCCCCCCAGGATGTTTAAGGCAATTGGGGTTAAGTGACTTGTCAAGGATCACATGTCTAGTAAGTGACTGAGTCTGCATTTGAACTCCTGTTTCCAAGCCCAGCACTCTGTTTACTGTACCACCACATTTATTTTCCAGTGATGGTGCCCAATGAATTGTATTACAGTTTATCTTTTATTAGGAATAAATGACATACTTTCTTCAGCTCCAGCCTCAAACTCCTATGAGAATAGGTGATTCTTGAGGATATGGACTGCCTTGTTTGCTTGTATTTTCATTCCCAGAGCTTAGCACTGTAACTTGGACATAGTGCTTTTACATTCATTCATTCATTCATTCATTCATTCATTCATTCATTCATTCATTCACTGCTTCCCATATAAATGAAGCTGGCATCATGCCCATAAATAAACACATATTGATACTTCAAGAGCAAGAGATTTCATTAGGTCAGGTACTCCTTATTCCAGCACTGATCACAACCCCCATCAGTCTTTACAACTGCATATGGCCACAAAAAAAAAAAATCATTGCTTGGTTGCCAACCTTCTGGTGATAAGGGATACATGCATAGTTATTGATGGGCTTTAATACCAATGATCTAGCCTGATTGCTCGAGGAGAGGGAGAGATTTCTTTGGCATTAGACTAAATGAGCTCAGGTTTGAATGAATGCTAAAGTCCTTAGTGGGGAAAAAAACTGGTGTTGAACTCTGATTGAATGAAAAGAATCTGAGTCTGAATTTGAATACCTTATAGGTTATCACTGACAGCCTGCATTGTTTAAATAATTAGATTCTGGACACATTCTGGAAAAGGGCAGCAGTAATTATCTGCACAGATGGCAATGGCATCCATAAAGACAAGTTTTTTCTCACAGACCATCATGGAACAGACCTGCCTGTGATAAATTCAACAGAAGTCTGAAGGATAGGATCCTGTTTACATGTTCATCATGTAAGCTGCTTGTGGTAAAGAGGGGTGTAAAGTTGTCTTTCCATATAAATTAAGAGACGAACATGGGCAGCAAGCTGGCGCAGTGGCTAGAGAGCCAGATCTGAAGTCAGGAAAACTCATCTTCCTGAGTGCAAATCTGGCCTCAGACACTTACTAGCTGTGTGACCTTGGGCAAGTCACTTAACCCTGTTTGCCTTGATTCCTTATCTGTAAAAATGAGCTGAAGAAGGAAATAGCAAACCCCTCCAGTATCCTTGCCAAGAAAATTCCAAATGGGATCATGAAGAGTTGGGCACGACTGAAAAATGACTGAACAACACCAAAAGAAACCAAAATTTCCATTTCTTGAATTTTGTAACTTTCCTTGTCATGGTCAAGAAGATCTGGATTCAAATCCTAGGCTAAACTCTTCAAGCTAGCTGAATGATCCTGAACAAGTCACTTGTAAGCCTCAGTTTCCTTACCTAAAATGGGACCAGTAATAGCACTTACTTCACAGAGTGCTTGTTAGGACCAAATGAGATAATGTATTAAAGTACTTTGCAAACCTTGAAGCTGTATATAAATGCCAGGTGTTATTATTCATGTTTCTTATTTTATCCCGTTACTCTATATTAGGATCATGATTTCTCGAAGGACAGGCCTGTCATACTTTCCTCTCCCTCCCTATCCCCCATTCCTGATTTTCCTTCACCATCACTGATCCTGACGTTCCCTAATACATTTATTTTCCAGTCATGGGTCACAGTCGCTGCCAGTCGAACTAAGAGAGGGTAATGTACACCATGGATACAGAGGACAACATGTCTATAAAATCCTACTCAGATTTCAGTTCCTCTGCTTTCCAAGGAATGATGCCTTTCCCAGAAACTTCAGAGCAGATGTGCTATTTGGAAATGCTGAAAAGTGATAGTCTAACTGTGATAGAGGGGGCAGTGATGGGAACTTTGGGTTTCTCATTATCCAAACCTTTCTTACCCCAGGTGAACCCTCTGGCTGCTGCCATAAAACTTCATCACCCCATAAACTTGTTTTGGTTTGAAAAAACCTTCTGCCTGTAGGTGTTCTTCCTTCCATCAAATATATATTAAAAAATACCACAAACTTCCTGTGAATGGTTTCTGGAGTTGTCATTCCAGGGATGGAAATGTACTTAGAGGCATTTTCAGAAACATTAGGATGCTCTTACAGAGAAAAAGTGAAATTGTCTACCCGAGGGTATCACCAGCCTGTTTGATGTCTGGGCCAGAAAGAGTTGGCATGGGATGGCTGCCTGCTCTGGGTATGCCAGCCCACCGGTATCCTCAAATCCTAGTGGGGGGCTTTTCTGACCCAGATCTTTCTATCAATTTTTAGTTCCTTGAAAATTGGTGAGGGAAGACAGGTTAGGGCTGGACGAGCAGTGTGAGATCAAACTAGAATTCTTGGAACCACATCTAGAGCATCTGATACAGTGTGAAACAAACAAACAGACAAAAAGCCAACTAGAATATTGTGTAAGCAACATTGTCAAGTAGAATGAGCTCTGGGTCTGAAGTCAGAGGACCCCAGTTCAAATCTCACTTTTGCTACTTGTTACCTGACCAATAAATTTCTTCTATTAGACAATGAATCCAAAGTCAAATGGACATTGCCTCCCTGGCTTCAGGGAAACGAATTCCTCTGACTCTGTTTTCCTGATTGCTGAACCACTTGTAGGCTGCCTGAGTGAATAATAATGCTTACCATAATGCTACTTGACAATTACATGGTACTTCTCTGCTTTACAAAGGGCTTTAGCTATGTTTCCTAATTTAATCTTCCTGACCAAGGCAGGAGGCATGGGAGAGAAAGAAAAGGGCTAGGATTGGTGTGGATAAATGACATTTATAATTTAAATATGCATATATGTATATTTGTACATACATATATAACATATATACATATAAAAGGTTTAAAAAATTATCCCCTTTTAATAAATGAGAAAACAGAAAGATGATCTGGCTTGATCCAAATCACAAGCTAGTAATTAAGAGCATTAGAATTTGAATCCAGGGGCAGCTAGGTGGCGCAGTGGATGGAGCACTGGCTCTGGAGTCAGGAGTACCTGAGTTCGAATCCAGCCTCAGACACTTAACACTTACTAGCTGTGTGACCCTGGGCAAGTCACTTAACCCCAATTGCCTCACTAAAAAAAAAAAAAAGAATTTGAATCCAAGTCCCCTGACCCAAAGCCAGTGCTCTTTCTACTCTAAAGGTGCTGTGTATGAGTGCATGAAAAGTGGCTGAAGACAGGGGGAAAAGTCATAAAAAAGAGATTTACACATGTTTTTCCTCTTGTAAAATCAAAACGAGCAGCCAAAATGGCAGAGAAATTCCCAGGAGTTAACTTTTGACTATGCTTGAAACTTCTTACTGTTTTCATATGAAAGACATTAATGGAAGTTCATGAAATGAAATGAAAATTTTAATGGAAAGTAGGAGAAATGCAAGAAGAATACCCAATTGGATAGCCGTGAATGCCATTGCTTACCCTGACATGAAGCCTTAGGACCCTCATTTTACCCACTTGCAAAATGTAAGAAAAAGTATCTGCCTATTTTATGGTTTCTGGAAGGATAATGTGCCCAGTTTCTTTCCTCTGTTTCTTTCTCCCAGAAATCTCTCAGCCAATCAGGAGTCACATCCCATGGGGTTTCCCTTTAGGAATCTGCCAAGCCCATTGCCGGATGGGGGCTACATCCATAAATACAGCATTGAGAAGTCCAACGAATTCCACTGCTTTGGATCCTCATAGGACTGGCCCCACTTCCTTCTCTCCTTTCTACCCTGTCCTCTAGCACAGACCTTTCTAATACATCTCTACTTTGTCCACTCCGCCACAACCCTATTTTCTTTTTACTTCTTTCATGCCGGAAACACCAACACCTTCCACAAACAAGTGATTTAACAGGAATTGTAGCACAAGAGGGAATGCACGTTTGTTTCTAACTCCTCAAAACCTCTGAATTCATAAGGAGGATTTCTATTTTCCCTCAGACCACAGTCAGAGATTAGCAGCTGGAAATCACTTTGACAGTGCCCGTTGCTTGGATGCATACCACAGGGAATTTTAATTCCAGCCTGTGAAATTGTAATTGCTTCTCAAGACGAAGAGAGGCATCCTGGGTAATGGCCACAGCCAGGCTCAATGTCAGAGTTGCCAGTTACTGCCACATCAGATGTTACTTGCTGTTTTTCAAAAATCATTCCAGCTTTCCATATGGGCGACTGAACTGGGGAGTGAAACTAAATTAATAGAAGCTGTCAGCTGTTCAGAACTGTGCAGACAGCAGTGTGCCAGGTGGGTGAACTCTCTCTTGCTTCAAAAAGGTACCTCTATGGCTTCTTTCTCTTTATTTTAGCTCTTGCTCTCACTCTCCCCCTTCAGATAAAGAGTTTCACAGACACGAGTTGATTTCTTCCACCAGAATGTATATGGTTGAATATTGTCATCATTAGGCAAGAAATGATCCGGACTGTGTCATGATCAGATTAAACCTGCCAATTTCTTATTTTAAAACTGGCAATCAAAAAAGAGTAATTACAATAATGAAGATAGTGAGCTAGGGTAATGCTCAGAATGGACTGAAAATATATATACCTATTGGAATTAGGCTGTCTTAGAAATTACTTCCCACCCATGTGAGAAAAAAAATATATATGATATATATATACATATATACATACACACACACACATATATATATTTGGAGTGACTATGTCTGATTAGAAGACATTCAGAGATACTGGATGATTATCTGGTCATGGAAGAGATTCTGATACCTGTCTTCCCATAAAAGAAAGGAAAGAGCAGTGCTAAAGAAGAAATAAGAATGTGCTAAATAGCCCTCAGATGTCTATGATAATTGGTGTCATCGTCTATCAAGGGTTTCTTCCTCATTTTATTTTTTTTTTAGAGGGGATAGGATGAGTTAGCAAGATCAGGTTCTGTTGTGTTTGATTTGTTTTAGGGGGTGACAAAGATTTAAAACTTAAATTACCCTTGTACTGTTTTTCAGGATAGAACTCCCAGCTTAGAAACTGACTGCCAGTTATTACAGCACAACTGGCCAAAGGAGGGAACCTTCTTTCCTCTTGTTTGATTGGCTTTATTCCTTTTTCCACAATTAGGGGGGAGGGGCAGAGAAGGAGGAGTCCATGATTTGGGAAGGGAGACAGGGAGAGGAGTTGTTTTTAGAGATTTTATTGCAGTACCAGTCTGTCCCAGGAAAAATAACAGGGTGTTTTATCAACACCCCACTTTTGTTTAATTTTTATTACTTTTATATTTAAACAACCAGACCAAAGGATTCAGAGTCGGGCTGTATTCAAACATCTTGCTGAACTGACTGCACTTCTGTGTCCCTGTGGTTTCTCTGGGGAATAATTTGGGATGGGTTGTTCTTGCTATAACCTCCTGTTTTCAGAGCTCATAATACTGGAAAAACTGTCCTGTGGGATGAAATTCTGCACACTCCATCTTTTTCCAAGAGTATTTTCTTTTTAATGAACAAAATCCCTCTACCAATTTTCAAATTAAATAGAAAGGAAACACCATTCTTCTTTTCTTTTCTTCTTAAAAAAATTCTTCACACAAAGACAATTCTGTAAAACCGAATTAGCTTATGTATGTCACTTCCACCGTGAGAAGTCTCACTGGCCCACTTTGGAGTAAATGATTAAAATGAGCAATGGAACTTTTGAAAAATCACCAAGAGGCTTCACAAACTATGGGAGTTTTGTCAGCTTCTTTACTGTGCAGAACCAAACTGGAGCAGGGTGTGGGGGTGGCATTAATAATAACTACATTCTCATGTTGTACCAAATGTTTTTGTAGTTGCTGTGTTTCCCAATAAGGAAAGAATAAATGTGAATGTTTTCCCCCTTCTAAATTGGACCTCAGGAAATGAGAGACAAAAAAAAAACCTCTCAGTAATGGAAAACAAAAGTTATAAATGTAGTTTCTGTAACATCGAGAAAGCCTATGGCCACTGAGATGGAAGGATCCTCATAGATTATCTAGTTTCTCAGAGGCAGACCGGTGCAGTGGCTAGAAAACTTGTTTTAGAGCCAGAGACTTGAGTTTGAATCTCACCTCTGACATCTATTAGTTTTGTGACCCTGGGTAAATTACTTGAACACTCTGTGCTCTAAGCAACTCTCTAAGACTATAACTTTGTTTTTTGTTTTGTTTTTGCAGGGCAATGGGGGTTAAGTGACTTGCCCAGGGTCACACAGCTAGTAAGTGTCAAGTGTCTGAGGTTGGATTTGAACTCAGGTCCTCCTGAATCCAGGGCTGGTGCTCTATCCACTGTGCCACCTAGCCGCCCCCAGACTATAACTTTGTGCAGGTGGAGAGAGAGGCAAATCTTCATTGGTAGTGGAAGTTTCCTCACCTGGGAGTTCCCTATATCAGTGAAATCAAAGAACCAATCCCTAACTCTATCTCCATCCCTTAATTCAGTTTAGAGTTGAACAACCAATGACACACAGGTAGGATTTGGTCCAGTCAACAAGTGGGGTAAATGTTCAGGTTTTAGGGTCTCTTTATCGGAGGAGTTTCTTGGGCAGGAATTCATGGAGGGGCTGGTAGGGAAATGATGGGAGCAGGAGGAATATAGTTGTCCTGTTCATGGGCACTCTAGAAGAGGTGAGAGTCCTATACATACAGATGGGGTAGACTGGATAAAGTTGGTTGCCCTTCTCCCCTTCCATACGCAATTTCCTTTTCCCCTTTAAGGATACCCTAACTAGGGGCGGCTAGGTGACACAGTGGATAGAGCACTGGCCCTAGAATCAGGAGGACCTGAGTTCAAATCTGGCCTCAGACACATACTAGCTGTGTGATCTTGGGCAAGTTACTTAACCAATTGCCTCTGAAAACCAAACCAAACCAAAAAAGAATACCCTAGCTCCTCATTTTAATGATTGTGCCTATAAGACAATGGATTCTGATGACAAGAGAGGAACACCCTGTATCCTCAAACACCTGAGGGCGGGGCATGAGTCACTCTGCCAACTGGTCCATGGGGAAGAGAGGAAAATAGTACTTCTCTAGAATTAAGCGCAGTTTCCAGTTGTTGGAGGAGGAGTCTCAGCTTCCTCCTGTGTAGACTGCAAACTGAAAGGGATGGACTGAAGGATCTTGTGGTTTCCTCCTAAGATGTGGTGATCCTATCTATTCTCACTGACTTTTCTAGAGGAGAATTTTCTAGAACCCAATTTCCATTTGGCTGGGACTCTGGCTACCACTCCGGCCTAGTCTAATTTGATCTCAAATTGGGGGTAAGATGAGTGGTCCCATGATCAGAATCACAATGAGGCTCTGGCCTCCAACACATCATGACCCTCAAACTTCCATATCAGCTCTAGAACCTGGAGGCATGAAGACAAATCTTTATATAGGGGTCAGCTTTTTCTAACCTACAGATTAAATCAGGTCTCCCCATACCCAGTCTGTACTGAATAAATTATAGGACTAGGAGCACATATCGACCTCACTGGGCCTCATTTTCCTCAACTGTAAAAGAAGGGAGCTGAATTAGATTAAATAATTGCAGAATTTCAGATGTGGGATGATATCTGAGGCCAGCTAGTTCTATCACTCCTAGAAAAGAATCCCTACTAAAACATATTTGACAAGTGGTCACCTAGACTCTACTTAAAGCTTTCCAACTGTCGTCAGCTCACCACATTGCAAGGTGAATCACTTCATTTTGGGGTAGCACTTTTTGTAAGTTTTTTTCCTGACTGAGCCTAAATAAGCTTCTTTGCAGCTTCTACCAGCAGGTCCCAATTTGGTTCTCTGGGGAAATCTTAACAAGTGTAATCATTTTCCTACAGGACAGCTCTTCAAATACTTGGAAGATAGCGACCACATTCCCTGTGAGTGTTCTCTTCTCCAGAAGAAAAATCCCTTTCTTATTTCTTCAACTGACTCTCATATGATGAGAACTTGAGGGCCTTTGATATTCTAGATGTCCTACATGGACCTGCTCTAGGTTATGAATGTCCTTCCTAATGAAATGTGGCCCCCATAATTGAATGCAATAGCCCCAATATGGTCTTCCCAGGTCAAAGTGCAGCAGAGCAACCACCTCTTTTCTCTCTCTCTCTCTCTCTCTCTCTCTCTCTCTCTCTCTCTCTCTCTCTCTCTCTCTCTCTCTCTCTCTCTCTCTCTTTCTATTTCTATCTCTAAATCTACATCTATATCTATATCTATCTATATCGTCTGTTTATTTATATATTATGGGCAGCTAGGTAGTGCAATGGATAGAGCACTGGCCTAATTTTTTTTTAAATGAATGTTAAATGGGCAGCTAGGTGTGCAGTGGTTAGAGCACTGGCCCTGGAGTCAGGGGGACCTGAGGTCAAGACAACACTTACTAGCTGTGTGACGCTGGAGAAGTCACTTAACCCCGTTTGCCTCAAAACCCCCGGGGTCATCTCCAATCATCCTGATCTATATTTTGCCACTGGACCCAAGGGCTCTGGAAGAGAGAATGAGGCTGGTGACTTTGCACAGCCCTCCCTCACTTAAATCTAATTCACCACAAGTCATGACATCAACTCCAGATGTCATAGTCCTCTTCGAGAATGAAGGAAAAATAACAACAACAACAATGCATATATTAATATAACCTAAGATCACTGTCAGTCAACTATATTAAATTCCTACTATATTCTAAGCACTGTGCTAAAGTTCTGAAAATATAAAGAGAAGCAAAAAATAGTCCTTCCTCACAAGGAGCTCACAGTCTAATGGGGTGGGGGGGCAGAAATAACATGGAAATAACTGTACAAAAAAGATCTATCATCTATGTATCTATATTTCTATCTACACATATACATATATGTGTGTATACACATACATACATATATGTGTGTGTATATGCACATATATACATATATATGAGATAAAGTGAAGGTAGTTTCAGAACAAAGACACTAAGATTAAGGAAGATGGGAAAGGGCTTCTTGCAGAAGGTAGGAGTTTATCTGAGACTAGAAAAAATGCAGAGAAGCCAGGAGGAGACGAGAAATGAGAAAATTCCAAGAATGGGAGACAGCCAGTGAAAATGTGTGGAGCAGGGGGCAGCTAGATGGCACAATGGATAAAGCACCAGCCCTGGATTCAGGAGGACCTGAGTTCAAATCCGACCTTGGACACTTGACACTTACTAGCTATGTGAACCTGGGCAAGTCACTTGACCCTCATTGCCCCACAAAGAAAGAAAGAAAGAAAGAAAGAAAGAAAGAAAGAAAGAAAGAAAGAAAGAAAGAAAGAAAGAAAGAAAGAAAGAAAGAAAGAAAGAAAGAAAGAAAGAAAGAAAGAAAGAAAAGGAAATGTATGGAGCCAAGAAATGAAACTTAGGCCCCATTTCAGGCCTAAGCAATGACTTATGAGAATGCATGGAGACAAGAGATGTAATGCTAAGTTCAGGGAACTTAGGGTCCAATACAGGATGTGCAGAAAGAGGAGTAGTAAGAAGTAAGACTGGAGAAGTACCTTGGGCCCAGATTGTGGAAGGCTTTAATTGCAGGGGAATGAAATGGTCACTCTATGCCTTTAGGAGATTATTTTGGTAGCTGTGTGAAGAATAAAGGGGAGAAACTCGAGGCAGAGAAAGCATCTAGAAGGCTGTTACAATCATTTATGTGAAAACTGATGGAAGGTTGCATTAGGAACTTCACCTGCTGAAGTCCCTTCATTCAAGGCCTTGCTTAGACTTTCCCTTCTTCCAAAGTCTCCATTGTCTCCCCTAGCGAGAAGTCACATCCATAGATGAATCTCTCATGCCCTGCTTACATCTCCTAATAATTTAGCTCATTCTGTCTTGTATTACGGTGACTTGAGCGCACATATGTTAGACTGTCAGTTCTTCAAAGGGTAAGGAATACATTATTTTTCCACCTTTGCTAAACGCCGTGTCCACTACAAGGTAGATGCTTAATAAATGTGCTTTGAATGGATGTTCTCCACAGACTGGAATGACACAAAACCACAGAAGGTGGGACAATTGGAAGTCTACTGTCATTATCTCTGTAATGCCCCAATCATTTTGCCACAGGTTGTGCTTTTAAGTGTAACTGGCCCATGAAATCTAGTCAATGGACCCCACGTGCTGGCCCCTCACATGGGAGTTAGCCTACTATCCAGAAGTGCGACTGCAGAGAATGAGCTAGTATTCCGTGACCATTTACTCTTTGCTTACTGAAAGGAGAAGAAATGCCTTGTAATTGGCTTCTAAGTCAGAAGTGAGTGTGCATACAAAGACACTAGGCTTATCATTCAGTATTTCCCTCTTGCTGGCCACAAGGTATACAGTCGCCAATCTTGGCTATGGGGATGGCAAGAGGGAGGAGGAGAAAAAAGAGAAGGGCACCTTTCCTCTGACCCACATGAGCTGGCTCTGTGGTCTTTGATTCAATTCTTTTTCTTTCCTTTTTTTTTTTTTTGGTGGGGCAATGAGGGTTTAGTGACTTGCCCTGGGTCACACAGCTTGTGAGTTTCAAGTATCTGAGGCCGGATTTGAACTCAGGTCCTCCTTAAATCCAGGCCGGTGTTTTATCCACTGCGCCACCTAGCTGCCCCCATTCAATTCAATAAATATTTATTATGCACCTACTATGTGCCAGGCACTGCTAAGTGCTAGAGATACATAAAAGAGGCAAAAAACAGTCCCTGCCCTCAAGGAGCTTAGAATCTAATCAACATTCAAGTATTTACAAAGCAAGTTATATGCAGGATAAATAGGAAATAAAAGAGAAAGGACTAGAATTAAGAGAGGGTAGGGTTGGGGGTGGCTAGGTGAGGCAGTGGATAAAGCATCGGCCCTGGATTCAAGAGTACCTGAGTTCAAATCCGGCCTCAGACACTTGACACTTACTAGCTGTGTGACCCTGGGCAAGTCATTTAACCCCCATTGCCCCACCAAAAAAAAAAAAAGAGGGGGTAGGGTGGGCTTAGTGTAGAAGGTGGGTTCTAGTTGGGGTTTAAAGTCCACCAGAGAGGTTGGTGGTCAGAGCAGGGGAGAGAGGGTATTCCAGGCATGGGGGACAACCAAAGAAAATGCCAGGCAGGACTTGGGATAGAGCTGCCTCCTGTTTGTTTCTTCTTCCTTTTCATGCAGTGCTTTGTGAGATCTTGAAAGGTCAGAAGAGCCCACAGAGGCAACCAAGGCCAGAAAGGAGCCAACCCTGAAGAATGAGCTTCCTGACCTAGTCCAGCAGTAAATCTACCCAGCAGCTGGGATACCTTGCCTGGAAAGTAAGGAATCAATTCGTTAATCAGCTGTGTTGCACCTAGAAGTGAACTTGTTGCTGCACCTAGAAGTGAAAATGTTGGTAATGGTTTAAATTTGAGCCCTTTAGGGGCAGCTAGGTGGCACAGTGGATAAAGTACTGGCCCTGGATTCAGGAGGACCTGAGTTCAAATCCGGCCTCAGACACTTGACACTTACTAGCTGTGTGACCCTGGGCAGGTCACTTAACCCTTATTGCCCTGCGAAAAATAAAATAAAGATAAATTTGAGCCCTTTTCCCTAGGGATCAGGGTGGTAGAGGAGAAAATGTACCCTGGTTTGGGGGGATGTTTTTGTACTTTGGTTCTTGTCATATCTTTTCAATAAAAATCCCTTTGTAAAAGCAAATTGGTGTTAATTGCTTTACTGAAATTGGGGAGCTAATCACTGGCTAGACACTGGAGAAACAAAGAATCAAAAACAATCCCTTCCCTCAAGGAACATACATTTTATCGGGGGACAAATGTGTGTATGTGGACAGGGATAGGGAAAGAGATAGAACTGTGATTTCATTGATATAGGGAACTCCCAGGTGACGCTGGACCTTCTCTGTAATTTATAGTCTTAGTGAGTTGATTAACAGAAGTATAAAATGCAGCCCTCTGGTGGCATTGTGGCTACAACACTCTCAAGTGGGGCAGAACCAAATGAAAATATAATTGGAAAATATTTAACAAAATAAACAAAAATACAATAGGACATAGATAATGTTAATATGTGGTTTTCTAAGTCAACATGCAGCATTCAGAGACCCTATGTACAGTTTAGTAGTTCCCATTTCTATCTGAGCTTGATACCACTGGCCTTGACTGCCACTTGCTACCCCATAAGACATTTGGTAACATCTCTGAGCCCTGTTCCTCATCTGGAAAATGGTGTGTGTGTGTGTGTGTGTGTGTGTGTGTGTGTGTGTGTGTGTGTGTGTGGTGGTGGTGGGATTAGACTCAATTGCCCCAAAATGCCTTCCAGTTCTAGATCCTATGAGTTTCTTAGGAGAAATTTCATGGCCATTGGTGTTGCTAGGCCTTAAGACAGATAAATGCAGAGGTTATGCTGGAAAATAATTCCTTGAATTCTAGTAGTTGTGTGAACTCTCAGGACATGAAGCAGGAAGTTCCATTTCTGGGTTTGCTTGTGAACGTGGCTGACTTGTTAATGTGTAATGACTTTGCTAATTAACACCAGCAGTTGTCATAAATGGAAATGACTACCTGGGAAGGAGACTGAAGTGAGCAATGGCAGGAATATCTTCTTGAACTGGTTCAAGGAATAAGTTCTTCTTATAATGAATTCCATGGGGCGGCTAGGTGGCGCAGTGGATAGAGCACCAGCCTTGGAGTCAGGAGTACCTGAGTTCAAATCCGGCCTCAGACACTTAACACTTACTAGCTGTGTGACCCTGGGCAAGTCACTTAACCCCAATTGCCTCACTAAAAAAAAATAAAAAAAAAAATAATGAATTCCATGAGGTGAAAAGAATTCATATACATGTTCTTTTCCTTAAGTCTGAATATTTGCTTATTGACTAGCATATAACTTCAGAGTTTGTTCCTTCATATTTTTCAACAGAGAAACTCCTCTTCTGATTTCAGTAGCTAGCTATTCACTGAGACGCTACCTTCAGGCAACTATTAAGCCTTATGCTGTTTGAGCTGATGAGATGGCTGTTGAAATGAAAAATCCAAATAACCTACCCTATGTCTCATCTCACTGTCACAGCCCTAATGAGATCATCCAGACAAGAGGTCTGTGCTTCATGACCTGAATTGCTTGTCACAAAAATAAAGTAAAAGTAGAGATACTGCAGCATAGGTATGCCCAAGTATTTCTAAGTCTTTGGTAAAATCATTTTATCATTGCTACCTACTACTCCTGATGAATATTAAAAAAGTAGGTAAGATCGCCAACCACAAATCCTAGAAAGGAACTAGTGAGTCTGAATGAAGGGATGTCCAGCCCAACTGGACTGCTTTATAATGGACATATTCATATGAATACTGGAAGAATGGATGACTTTCAGTTACTAAAACAGGTGTTGGATGGAGAGCAGAAATGGGGCAATCACAAGGAGCAGTGGTGGAAAAATGACAAAGACTCATGGAAACACAGCCTCTAATAATTTAGGGTAATGATGGATGGCTCCCAAGCAATTGTAGGTCACCAATCCAGGCTATTGTGTAGTTACAGGAAGGAGAAGCCCCTCTTGTTGGGCAAAAGTTTAGGACTAATCAGGAAACTGGGGAAGTCACAAATGACTCCAGGTTCTTTGGACAGTAGCCATAGACTTTAAAGAGAATCACAGTCTCAGAGGGGGAAGGGAGGGGAATAAGCATTTACACAATGCCTCCTATGTGCCAGGCATTGTGCCAAGTACTTTATAAATATTATCTCATTTTATACTCACAATAACACTGATGCTAATATTTCCCCCATTTTACCATTAAAGAAATTAAGGCAGAAAGTGGTTAAGTGACTTGCCCAGGGTCACACAGCTAGTAAATATCTGAGACTAGTTTTGAATTTGTCTCCCTGACTCAATACTCTATATTCTGCACCAACTAACTGCCTCTGAATCTCAGTTAGAGAGGACATTGGAGGTCATCTGATTGTAATCAGATCAAGAAGCATCTCATTTGTAGCCCCCTCCTAATGCCCATTAATTTTCCCCTTGAAGACTTCCAGTGATGGACAACTTCCTGAGATGGATCAGTCCAGTTCTACTTATGGATAGTTCAAAACGTTGGGATGCTTTCCCTAGAATTGAGCCAAAAGCTGCCCCTTTACTGTTTCTGCTTTGTTCTTATTCTGCTGTCTGGGGACAAGCTAAACAAGTGCATTGCCTCCACTTGTTTTTGCCTGAAAGGTCCTTCAAAAAGTTGAAGGCAGCTTTCCTGTGTTATGCCCACCTAGTTTTCTTCAATCTAAGATAAACATCTCCAGCTCCTTCAATAAGACTTAAATAGTATGATTTCTGTTCTTTCACCATCCCTGCTGCCCTCATCAGAATGACCATCAACTAGTCAGTTCCCTTTCTAGAAAGGATTGGCTTGAACAGAATACATTATAGGGGCCCTTGTTATCGGTGTCTTTAAAACTCTATGGCTAAGAGATTATGTCTTGTTTTGTTTTGATAGATATTTGATCCCATGGATGTAGAAAACTTCCAATGAGGAAACCACCTTTTTTCTTTTCTTTCTTTTTTTTTTTTTGGTGAGGCAATTAATTGGGGTTAAGTGACTTGCCCAGGGTCACACAGCTAGTGAAACTACCTTTCTTATAATTTTTCCAGTTTTGCCTGCTTCTAAAACAATATAGTTTGATAAGATCAGATTTTGAGGGCTTTATAGGGTGAGCCTATAGCCGGCCTAAGGTGAAGAGGGAGAGGGAATGGAAGGGGGAGAAAAAGGGCAGGGGTGCGTGTGTGTGTGTGTGTGTGTGTGTGTGTGTGTGTGTGTGAAGCAGCGGGATCATGCCTTATTGGAGTCTTAACCTTGTCCTACCCTCCCCAACCCATTTTTACTCCCCTCACTATTCCTTTCCCTCAGTAACTTCTGGGTCTTCCTGTTCATTTCTCCCTGTTTGTATTCATTTCTGGCTATGCAAAGCCTCCTGCTGACTGTAAGATTGATTGTCCACATGGAGGTACCACACCATTTCCTCAGCTGATCTCAGTGGATACAGCTGCTGTCCATTCTGTTCTCAAGGTTTCATTCTTTGGCTCTGTTTTGCTGGGAGTCAGACTCTGAGCCCATTCAGGCACTCACATTTTTATTCCACATGTATTTGCTTTTGATGCTCACGTGCTAACATCAGAGTATCACAGCTTTGCTTTATCCATATAGCTTTCTTTGAGCATTAAATGTTCAAAGGAATCCCGAAGGTAGAAAATAGCAAAGTTAAAAGACGTATCCCAGTTAATTCTGTTGTATAACCTCCTTTACAATTCTGATATTACCAAAAACAACTGTTAGGGAGCCTGCTGTAGACTCATTACATGTGTGCTATTGGTAAGCAAACATTATCATCAGGGAAAATCTTTTAAAAAGTAATTATGATGCCAAGTGAAATACAAGTTCATTTTTACAGAAGTTCTATAAATTAAATTGCACCATGAAGATCCCCCCCAATCCATGAAAGAACTATCCCTTTCATCATGACCAAACTTTCCTGAAGTTTCATTTGTAACTAATTCTCTTTCCATGACATAACATGCATTAAGATTTTCAACTCTCAGTGAAATCAATAAAAGTGGCATATGTTTTGACTGAACTGCATATGGAAAACTGATGTTTAGACATGCTTTCTTAGGAATAAAGCAAGGCTGATACCAAAGAACTGTTCTTATAACTCCCTCACACATGACAAAGGATCCTGTGGCCACAAAGCATCTTTATGCCTAAATCAGAGAAGATCTAGGCACACAATGCATATTGTGTCCAAGGACAGAATGGAGTGACTCAGGCTTCCCCATTGCCCCATGTGACACCCCCCCCCTCCCAGCTTAGGTGCATTGCCCCAGGCAGAGGGGAGAGGGCAAGGCAATAGGGTAGAATACTGTGTTCTGGTCCCTCAGAGAAGAGAGGAGAAAAGCAACTACTGGACCGATCAATAAAAAAAAAGAAGTATTCACACAGCCTCTAAAGTAATCCCCACCAATTTCCCCACTCTGTAGGAAGAACTTCATGCCTGTAGCGTTTCAAGTGTTCAGTGACCTTTTTTCTCTTCCATCTGTGCCATGTTTTCCCCCTCTACTTTTTTTTTTTTTGGTGGGGCAGGGAGGGTCAAATGACTTGCCCAGGGTCACACAGCTAGTAAGTGTCAAATGTCTGAGGTCAAATTGGAACTCAGGTCCTCCTGAATCCAGGGCAGTGCTTTATCTACTTCACCACCTAGCTGCCTCCCCTCCCTCTACTTTTCAATACCTCTAATTGTTACTGTTGGGGGAAACTTGCAACCTGGATCAGGGGACTAGTCCATCCAAAGAATTGGAGGCTCATCATGAATCTTGTAAAATAAAAAGAGATTTATTAGGAGAGAGGAATATATGGCCAGGAGGCTAAACTGGGGATAGAACTTCAGAGCAACTGGGAGGGAAATGCAAAACTGGGATGGGCCAAACAACTGGGAGGGGATTTTATATAAATGGGGCACAAGATAGGCAGCACACACCCATGTCTTACATATCATCTTGTAGACCTTGGTATTGCCTATCAGTGTCCAGGCTTGTGCTGCATTCCTGAGGTGGGAGGCAGAGCTGTTTCTCCCTTGGGAAAGGTTAAGTATTCTTGGGGGTTGGGATCTTTGGGGTTCTTGGGGTCCCCTGTCCCACAACATCAGGAAGTTTTTGTTTTCATCAAGTCTATTGTCAATTTCCATCTATTGCTTTTTGCTGCTTCAGACATTTATTAGTTGTCTGACCCTGGACTAATCAATTAAGCTCTCTCAGCCCCAATTTCCTTATCTGCAAATGTCCTTTAGGATCCCTTCTAGGTCTAAATCTATGATCCCATGACCCCAACATCCTCTATATCAGAAGTATCAAACATGCAGCCCACAGGGATCCTTATGTATGGTGGATTGGCCCTTTATTTCTATTTGAGTTTGACACTACTGTTCTATATGACAGTCTTTCAAAAACTTCTGGGAGCTCTATAATCCTTAAGTTCTTTCTATACATCCTGTCTTCAAGATTAGTATGTTTTATCTAAGCAATTGGGAAAATATTAATTGCTCATGGATAGGCCAAGCCAATATAATAAAAATAACAATCCTACCTAAATTAATCTATTTATTTAGTGCCATACCAATCAAACTATCAAAAATATTTTATAGAGCTAAAAAACAATAACAAAATTCATCTGGAAGAACAAAAGCTCAAGTGGTCTAACAGTACCAGATCTCAAACTGTATTATAAAGCAGTAATTATCAAAACCATCTGGTACTGGCTAAGAAATAGAGGTGGAACACTGGAATAGAACAGGTATGAATTACACTGTAGTAAGTGACTATAGTAATCTAGTATATGATAAACCCAAAGATCCAAGGTGTTAGGATAAAAACTCATTATTTGACAAAAACCGCTGGGAAAACTGGAAAATAGTATAGCAGAAATTAGGTATGGACCAACAACTCACACCATATACTAAAATAAGGTCAAAATGGGTACATGATTTACGCATAAAGGGTGATGATGTGGAGGATGGATTTGATTGATCAGACTGATCTGAGGCGTCTCAAAGAATTACAAGACTCAGTGACTCAATTTCCCAAATTTTATTGCAATATTGTGAGTGACCACAGGGAGACCACCAGGGAGGTGTCTCAAATAGGGGGAAGAAGAATAATTATATTTATAGTGAGAAAAATTAGGTTATCTCCTCATTATCTTAACCTCCCCCTTGTGGGAGGTTCATGGGAGGTTTTACCCTAATTTGGACTTCCTGGGGTCCTAAGACAACCCACGAGGTTGGTACCTTTTTCCCTGGAGGTGTATTTTGGGGGTTTATATGTCATAAGGTGAACCTAAGGATACATTTGGCCTTTTTTCTGTGCATGTTCATAAAGACATGCTTAAACTTGTCAGACCCAGAGGGTCTTTGTGTTTATGATATCTCTTTACTTAAGATATAGTTTCTAGGTGTCCTGTCATCTAGGAATATTAATGGCTATTAATGGTTAATGGTCCCTAGTTACTGTCTGTTGATGGTGAGGGTTGATAGGGACGATCCCTCTTGGTTACAAACCTAAGTTTCTCTGTTAACCTTTTTAGCTACTATCAATATTAGGTTATCTGTTAATCTCTTTTAGCTACTATTTATAGGTTATCTGTTAACCTTTTTAGCCTCCTCCATCAATGATACCATAAGCAAATTAAGAGAGCATGGAATTGTTTATCTGTCAGATTTATGGACAGAGGAAGAATTTAGGACTAAAGAAGATATAGAGAGCATTATAAAATGTAATAGATAATTTTGATTATATAAAATTAAAAAGCTTTTGCACAAACAAAACTAATGAAACCAAGATTATAAGTGAAGCAGAAAACTAGAAATTTATGTAAAAAGTATCACTGATAAAGGCCTCATTTCTAAATTATATATAGAACTGACTCAAATTTATAAAAATACAAGTCATTCCCCAATTGATAAATGGTCAAAGGATATGAACAGGCAGTTTTCAGACAAAGAAATCAAAACTATCTGTAGTTATATGAAAAAATGCTCTAGATCACTATTGATCAGAGAGATGCAAATAAAAACAACTCTGAGGTATCACCTCACACCTATCAGAGTGGCAAATATAACAAAAAAAGGAAAATGTTGGAAAACTGGGATGCTAATCCACTGTTGGTGGAGTTGTGAAAAGATCCAACCATTTTGGAGAGCAATTTGGAACTATGCCCAAAGGGTTATAGAACTGTGTATACCCTTTAATCCAACAATACCAATGCTAGGTTTATATCCCAAAGACATCCCCCAAAAAGAGAAAAAGACCTATTTGTACAAAAAGTATTTATAGGGACAGCTAGGTGGCACAGTGGATAAAGCACCAGCCCTGGATTCAGGAGGACCTGAGTTCAAATCTGGCCTCAGGCACTTGACATTAGCTGTGTGACCCTGGGCAAGTCACTTAACTCTCATTGCCCTGCAAAAAACAAAAAGAAAGAAAGGAAGAAAGAAAAAAAGAAAGAAATATTTATAGCAGCTCTTTTTGTGGTGGCTAAGAATTGGAAATCAAAGGAATGTTCATCAATTGGGGAATGGCTAAACAAGCTGTGCTATATGATGGTGATGGAATATTATTGTGCTATAAGAAATGACAAACAGGATGATTTCAGCAAGGCATGGAAAGACTTATATGAACTGATGTATAGTGAAGTAAGTAGAACCAGGAGAATGTTGTGCACAGAGACAGCAATATTGTTTGATGAAGAACTGTGAATGACTTAGGTATTCTCAACAATACAATGATCCAAAACAATTCCAAAGGACTAATGATGAAGCATGCTATCCACCTCCAAAGAAAGAACTGATACTGATGAAACAGACTGAAGCATGCTATTTTTCACTTTCTTTCTTTCATTTTTTTTCTTTTATTCAAGTTTCCTTGTACAAAATAAGTAATATGAACAAAACAAAACAAAACACAAAAAACAAGGGCAGCTAGGTGGCACAGTGGATAAAGCACTGGCCTTGGATTCAGACCTGAGTTCAAATTCGGCCTTAGACACTTGACACTTACTAAGCGTGTGAACCTGGGCAAGTCACTTAACCTCCATTGCCCCACAAAAAAACAAACAAAACAAAACAAAACAAAAAACCAAAAACAACCCAAACAAACAAACAAAAACAAAATAAGTATTATGGGTTGACTTCTGGGGCAGAGCCAAGATGGCAGAGGAAAGGCAGTGAGCTCTTGAACTCATGACATGATCACTCCAAAAAACATCCAAATAATGCCATAGGACAATTCCTGGAGCAGCAACACCCACAGAAGAATGTGCTGAAATCATCTTCCAACGAAGGACATTTTCGAAGGTCAGAAGGAGGGAGCTGCTGTGCTGAGACTGGAGTGGAGCCCAACCCCACAGTCACCCTGACACAGATCCAGTCCCAGGAAGGCCTCTCCAGAGAAAGGGACCCCCCCAGAGCCTCTGAATGAGCTGAAGTGCAGTGTCATCTGGAACTAAGCTCACAATCTGGTAAGTGGGCTGAGCCCTTGGCAGAGGGGAGACTACAAGGGTCTATGCTGGTACTGAGGCAGGGGTTTTTCACCCCTGCTGGGAACCAGGAGGTAGGCTTAAGTGTGCTATAGTTCCAGCAGTGTGCTATAGTTCCATCTGCTCTTCAAAATCTACAGGGTCTTTTGCCTCATGAGGTGTTGAAGCATTTGCCTTTGTTTTAAAATAATTATTCAAAAATGCTTGGACTCTTTTATGAGATCTGGAAGGCATATTTCCTTCTTCTACTAATGTCGGCCCTGCTAGTTTATCTGCTTGTGCTAATAATCTTTGAGTTTTCTTCCTTTTGATATCTTTGGAAATATCAGCCCCTTTTCCTTTATTTTTCTCTATTGTTTACTTCCTGACTCTTTCCTCTTTCATGGCTGTTTTCTTGGGGGCTGGATATCAAAATAATTCAGTTTTATCTCATGCTGGGCAATTTAAGGTTCACCAGCCTAGGTTTCTTCTACAAGTAACTTCTGCATGGTAGGAGTAGGGGGGAAGGGGGGTGGGAGGAGGAGGATAGGACGTCACAGCTAGATGTTAGGCTCCTTCCTCTCAGGCTTAGGGGAATGCTACACAGCCTGTCATACATACATGCTGCCCCTGTTCCCTCTGTTCCTCAGTTCTGGTGCTTACTTCTTATTCTGGAGAGGTTTGAGAGATCATGAGGATCAGAAAAAAAATTTAGCCCTTAAGGTTGTTGGTCACATGACCTTGAAGTCACTCTTCAAATACTATATAGAAGTATTGGAAGGCATCCATCATGCCCCCTCTAAATCTTTTCTTCTATAGACTAAACATTTCTAGTTTTCTCAAATGACCTTCACATGGCATAGTCTTGAGGCCTTCATGATCACCTGCCTCTGGACAACTTCCAGTTGCCACTGTTTTTCCTACAATGTGGTGCCTAGGATTTAATTCAGTACTTAAGATTTGATCAGGAAAATATCATCTTGTGAGTCAGATGCTCTTAATATAGCCTAGTAGCATTAACTTTTTTGGCTGTCATATCATTAAGGTTACTTCACTAAAACTGAAAAAAAATTATTCCTTTTTTTGGGATATTTCATTAATTTCTGAATTGATCCCTTCCCTTGCTCTTCTTAGCAAAATTTTCTTTATGAGATTTATAAAGTGAAAGAAGTAATTTGGCAAAACCAATCAATACACTATATCTAATAGTATATGTAATATTTATACCTATATTCCTCTATTTTTCCAATTATAGAAGGGAAATGCATTCATTACCTCTTATCTTTTCCCAACAAGCTATTATTTAGCCATCTCTCTAATTTTGTAATTATGTAGGGTGTTTTTTTTCAAGTCCAAGTTTAAAACTTTACATTTCTTTTTCTTTTCTTTTTTGTGTGTGAGGCAATTGGGGTTAAGTGACTTGCCCAGGGTCACATAGCTAGTGCCAAGGGTCTGAGGCTGGATTTGAACTCAGGTTCTCCTGAATCCAGGGCTGGTGCTCTGGCCACCTAGCCTATTACATTTCACTTTAGTGGATCTTTCCCCAACAGTTTGGAAGAAGAATCTTGTTGCTTTACTTCATTTTTCTCTTTAGTCCTTACTATTCTCAGAAGTACTTAATTGAACAAAGCAACCCTTGAAAATATTCTAGGAATGCAGTTGTATAAATTAGACAATGCTTTAGGACAAAAAAAAAGTTTTAAAAAGGGCATTCGATGGAATTTCTAGTAAATGACTGTCATTGGATTTTGTTTCCATTCTTAAAAGACTGAGTGGTGAAAAATGTATCTTGTGTTACAGGGTATGACATGATCCACAATCTATGCTATCCCAAGTTTTCTGTATCACTATTTTTTAGGACCCATATACTTGCCTGATGGACTGCAACCAAAGGGAGTAGTTTTCTCTAGCCTGTCAACCAAAAGGCAATCATTCCTGGCCTTGGTTCCTGCTCACAGTGTGTCTCCTTAGCATATTAACAGCTCCTTTAGCAGCATGTTGAAGGAATATCCCAGGTTCTTGATTGTGGTTGCTTAGAACCGGGTAGAGGCCTACACCAAATTTAGGGATGATTTATTTTTAACCATTAGAAGATGACGTTTATTCCATAATATTTAATATTTTCATGGGAAGACAGAACTACAAAATAAATAAGGTCAAGAAGTAAATTGTTAGCTCTTTGAGGACAGGGATCTGATTTCCTTTCTTTTTGTATCCCCAGCATATAGTGGGCCTTTATTAAATGCTTGAATGAATGAATGGACGGATGGATGGATGGATGGATGGATGGAAGGATGGAAGAATGAATGAATGAATGAATAGGAGGTTGAGTCCCTCAAAGTAAGTAGAACAGCATGTGGGTAAAAGAATTCCTTGTATTTGAAGACTTGAATCATTGGCAGTGTGTTGTAGTGAAAAGAGCCTTGGATTTGGAGTCCTGAGTTTGAACCTCAGTTTGAGTGTTAGCTCGGCTACTTATTACCTAAATGGCCTTGGGTAAAGCACTTTAATGTCCCTTGACATCAATTTCCTTATTTCAAATGAATGGTTGGATTAGGTGATGGATCATAAAGCCCCATTGACGTCCTTTTAGCTTCAAATTCTGATTTTTGTTGTTTTGTTTTTGTCCAAGTCGGAGGCACTTATTGACAGATTTCACTGTCATCAGTGATATAAGGAATAGAGGAATTCATCATTTATTAATAATGAAAACCCCATTCTATTTTCTAGGATTATAAGACTTGGAGCTGTAAGAAATCTTAGAGATCATCCGATTTAAAGCCCCAGTGTCAGAGGCAGGACTTGAACCAGATCCTCTGAGTCTGTTTTTTGTTTTTTGTCTTCCTTCCCCATACTGACTCATGTCCTTGAGATAAGATTTTCCAAAGTTGTTGTAGGCTCCGGGCTATTGAAAGGACGAAATGTATTGTATGACTTGTTGAAGGTTTGAAAAAAGTTCACACAAAGTATGCAGGACTTAGCCACTGACTTGATGGATTCAGGTCTGCTGCTTACTATAAAGCATTCCATATTTTATATTCCTCCTAAAACCTTTCTTTTCCTCACTTGCCCTCTTACATCAAGAATCCTCCCAGGCACTTAGCTTTGCAAATGATGCTTTGGGGAACATGATGTATTTGGAGACAGGGGGCCTGGGTTCAAATAATTATTCTGATACTTGCTCTCTATGTGACCTTGGGCAAATCTGTGGATCTGTTTCTCATCTGTAAAATGAACAAAATGGCCTCTAAGATCCCTTCCTGCCCTAAATCTATGAACCTATTTCTCTTTGATTTTGGAGTCATCACTGTTGCTAACATGCCACATATGCGATCAACTGCCAGATCCCCTTCTTCCTACTCTCACAGACACCACTCTAGTTTGGGCCCTTCTCACCTCTTGCCTGGGCATCAGCTCCCTCATTGCTCTCCCTCCCTCAGGTCTCTGCCCTTGTCCTTCCATCTGTCACAAAGCTGCCAAATTGGTTTTTCTAAAATGCAGATCTGATTGGGCCACTCCCCTACTCACGATAAAGCTTTAGCGGCTTCCTATAAGCTCTAGGATCAAACAAGAATTGCGTTGCTTAGCCTGTCTTTTTAGACTGATTTCACATTCTGGACAAATGAGTACATTTGCTTTTCCTATGTGTGACATTTTTTCTCCTTCCTGTGTGCCTTACACAACTTCTCCCTCCATGCTACAAGGCTTTCCTTTCTCACTCCTGGTTCAAAGAATGATGAGTTTCTTTCACAGAGCAGCACAGATGCTCCCGCAAACAGAAGGTCTCTCCAAGTGTTAGTGATCTGTTCTTGAAATTCTTTTTGTATAGACTGAACTGTGTTAATATTTTGTCTCTCCCCACCCCCAAATAGCATGTGAGTTCCTTGAGGGTATGGGAGTGTTTCTTTTGTGGGTTGGTTTCTTTTTTTTTTGGGGGGGGGAGGGTCTTAGCACATTCCAGGACCTAGCATGGTGCTAGGTTCTCAATAATTTCTTGTTGAATCAAATTCAATTACTACCTGTGTGATCTTGGGCAAATTATTTCTTGCCCAAGATCAAGCAGGTGGTAATACATACAACTCTCTGAGCTCTAGTTTATTCATCTGCAAGTGATTATTTTTAAGGTCTAACTCTAAATCCATGAATTATGATCTCCCACATCACTGAGTAATAGGTAACATTTATATAGTGTTAAGTGCTTTACATTTATTACCTTATTTGATTCTTATAACAACCCTGGGAGGTAAGTTATTATCACCCACATTTTACAGATGAGGAAATTGAGGCAAAGAAGGGCTAAGTGATTTGCTCAAGGTTATACAGATAGTAAGTGTCTTAGGCTGGATTTGAACTCAGTTCTTCCTGACTCCAGGCCCGGCACATGTATTTCACCACCTAGCTGTCCCATGTTGAATGGATTATGGATTTGGAGCCAGAAGGAACCTCAGAAGACATCAGTCCAACTGCCTCATTATTAAGATGAGGAAACTGGAACCCTGATCAGGGAAGTGACTGGATTTAGATGTCCAAGAAAACAATCACTATATGTAGTAAAGAACAACAGTGAGAAACAAAGCAAAAAAGTATACTCATATGGCAAAAGAGCCAGGATTTGTACTAAACCTGTGTCCTTCAGACCAGTGTTCTTTCCATTACTCCACAGAGAATCTCTAATGGCCTAACAAATTCAATTAAATTTTTTTTTTGGTCAAGCTAGTGTTTGTTGTAGTATCAAAAGGGGTTCCTATGCTGACACAATAAAATATAATATGCTTCCTTTAAGGGCACATAATGGATTGAAAGATGGTGTTAAATAGGGGAGAATAGCATGAATGTATAAATATTCTCAAGGAAAAACTAAATATGTTTTTTGGATTAAATCCACTGGTTTCCTTGTGAATATAATTAAACAATAAATTCCTTGTTTGTTTTTTTAAAAAACAAAACCAAAAACAACTCAATTACTTTTACCATAGCCTATAAAGAGAAAAAGTAAAAAGTGAGAATAAAAACTTTAGTTTACAATTATATTCTATATTAAGTTCTTGAATTTTTATGGATTAGGTGTTTTCCTCTCAATAATCTTTTTTTCTTTTTTTCTAGTGGGGCAATGAGGGCTAAGTGACTTGCCCAGAGTCACACAGCTAGCAAGTGTCAAGTGTCTGAGACCGGATTTGAACTCGGGTCCTCTTGAATCCAGGGTCAGTGCTTTATCCAGTGCACCACCTGGCTGCCCCTCCCTCCCAATAATCTTGTGTGATTTTTACTATAAGCATTATTATCCCCATTTTATAAATGAGGAAATTGAGTTTCACATAGATCAACTGAATCACATATAACCTAATGATATACAAAAAAATATGAGTCAGAATTTGAACCCAGATTCCCTGATTCAAATATGGGTCCTTTATCTATTATACCATCCTACATCACATCACTTCAGAAATGACCAAAAAAAGGTCATAGACATGCACCCTACTTTTAAAGCACCCCGACATATGAAAATCTATATTTACAAAAGAAGTTAAGGGAAGATTCTTCACTTCAGAGAATGTTCCTACTAGGCTCTTAAAATAGCAAATACCCCCAGACCATTTAAAATATGAATCCAATTACAAAATGCTTTCATTGAACATTTAAATATACTAGTTGGGTAAAATGAAGCATAGCTGTAGTTGCAGATGCCTAATTATGAAGTAATAATCATGATTCTTTGCAGCGTGACCAACACAAGAGGACAAGTGACAAGATGCATTAAAAAAGGTTTAATAAAGCTTCAACATTTTTCATATACAAAGAAATGCTTAGAATCATTTGCAGTATGCTTAGTCTCAAAAATGAAGACAGAGAAGATTTTAAACTGCAGAACCTCTGTACGTCTTGCTAAAAATAATCCCCAAGGATTTAATTTTAAAAATAAGATATTTATAGACAAAACAGTACTAAGTTCTGGGTCAGATAACCAATGGATTCAGCTCAAAGTCGAGCAATGCTGTCCTCATTAAAATTGTGGATGAAGAAGAGGCAGAAGGGTTGAGTACAAAGCATTGCCCCTTCAGGAGAGATGTGGCCATTTTTCCAAAGAAGCTTTTAATTAGAAATGTATTCCTTTCCACAGATTCTTTATTTAGTTGGGTGTTCTACTGATGTGTTTTCATAAAGAAAGCAACCAGAAGAGCTAGCAGAACCAAGCCCACTGAGAATGCCTTCAGCCCACCATCTTGCAGTGTCCAGAGGATCCGTAAGCCTAGCCTGGAACTCAATGATTTTTCCAGAGTCTCTGCAGACATGTTTGCTTTTGTTCTTGAGCCATTTTCAAGCACATGTCTGAACTCCTGTGGAGAGACAAAAGACAGTTTTAAGATGTCTACAAAGCACAATCTATGATACAGATCAAATACTAAGTAAAGTCTTTATCATATCAAGAATGCTTCCAATTTCTATACCAACAATGCCTCCCTTTAGTTCTCACTCCATATTCCAGTTGCTGAATCTAGAACAGGATGAAGAATGTTTGCTGTGACTATTAGAACAGACCCTCAGAAGAAAACAATCGCAAAATTGAGAAAGCTGTTAATCATAAGCGTACAAATCTCAGCTACAGTACAGTCCAAATGCTATTTTTTTTTCTCGTAATCCTCGGTGCTTGCACTGATATCCTGCTGACTTCCCTGCCCTTTGATTCCTTAACACGGAGGTACACAGCTGGAGAAAGAGGGGACCAATAGCACAGCAATCTTACCCACAGCAGGACACTGTCAATGTCAATAACTTCTTTAGTAGCTCGGTGGTGCCCCAAATCTGCCCATAAGGCCATCTCCCCTGTTCTAACACTCACCTTTAGCATATTGGGTCTGAGAGTGGCTGCTGAGGTTGCCATTCTCAGCTGATTTAAAAGTAGTCTTAAGCTCTTACCACCAGGCACTAAATGGCCAACCTTCTGGTGAAGCTATTATTTCAGAATATAGCTATATATGTCACCTTACTGGTAAAACATATAGCACAACTGATATTGGACCAGCTAAACAGATTTTATTTTCTTGTCCTATGTCAAAGGACTTCTTGATCTCCCTGATGTTAAGTCAAGTAGAGAGGTGATGGGGATGGAGCCAGGGCCTGAATCAGAGTCTGAAGCCAGTTCAATCAGTTCAATCTGATGATGCAAGGCACCTGACCACACTGGGTCTCAGTTTCCTCATCTGTAAACAAGAGCTGGACTGGAAGACCATTAAGATCTCTTTCAACTTCAAATCATATTATCTCATATATAAATTTGTAAAACTTGCCCTATACACCCTTAAATACAATACTTGCAATTCAACCATCTGCCAGGAGATCATTTATAACTGGCTAGACTTTCCCCAAGTGTGGCTAGCTAATTCTGAGAGCATTTAGGATAGGATTCAGTCACTTATGCTTAACTCAAAAAATTCTTCTTAAGATAGAATTAATTGGGGCAGCTAGGTGGCACAGTGGATAGAGCACCAGCCCTGGAATCAGGAGTACCTGAGTTCAAATCCGGCCTCAGACACTTAACACTTATTAGCTGTGTGACCCTGGGCAAGTCACTTAACCCCAATTGCCTCACTAAAAAACAAACAAACAAACAAAAAAAGATAGAATTAATCTTTGTAAAGACAGATCTAAGTGACTTACAAATTAGAGTGAGCTATGAAGAAATAGCAACACCTAGACAGGACCAGTAAAAATTAACTATTAAGCAAACATTATTTAATCAATGTTGTTTCCCCTCCCTACCCTCTTTTCAGGTTTGGATCAGGGATGCATCTGTGTAGCAACTTTTCCATGGAAACTTACTTCATTGACACAGATTAGCCACTCCTCTGTTACACAAAGGTTGGCTAGGGCATTGAGAAATTAGAATCCCCATGGTCACAGAGCTAGTACAGGTCAGAGGGAGGACTTGAACCCAAGACTTTTAAACTCCAAAGCCAACTTATTATTCATTACACCATATTATCTTGTCTTTCCCTTTTTCTTTTGAGAAAAATTTCTAATTTTCTCTCACTGATGCTATAAGTGTACAAGAGACCACAGATTTATTCCTGCCCTATGGCCTTTTTGCACCAAGGAGTTGCTTTTCTCAGCTCTTTCTAATTAAGCTACTGCTTAGGAGAATTTGCTAATCTACAGACTTCTCCTAAACTCACAACTACACCATTATCCTTCTTACTTTGCAGAAAACAGAAAAAAGTCATAGAAACAAATTTTAGAGCTAAGATGAAACTTGGAGTTTATTTTGTTCAACTTTCTCATTTTTAAATTTAATTTTTTTTCATAATAATATTCCCCCCACCCCGATTATATGTAAAGACAAATTTTAACATTCATTTTTTGGTTTTGTTTTTTCAGCAATCAGGGTTAAGTGACTTGCCCGGGGTCAAACGGCTAGTGTCAAGTGTCTTGAACTCAGGTCCTCCTAACTCCAGGGCCGGTGCTCTAGTCATTGCACACCTAGCTGCTCCTTTAACATTAAAAAAAATAAATAAATAAAAGAGGGGCAACTAGGTGGCACAGTAGATAAAACACCAGCGCTGGATTCAGGAAGATCTGAGTTCAAATCTGGTCTCAGACACTTGATACTTACTAGCTGTGTGATCCTGGGCAAGTCACTTAACCCCCACTGCCCAGCCAAAAAAAAAAAAAAAAAGAGTTCCAAATTTTCTTGCTCCTTCCAGTTTCCCCTTCTTAGGACAGTAAGCAACCTGATATAGGTTATATGTGTGCAATCATATAAAACATATTTCCATATTAGTCATGTTGTAAAAGAAACAGACCAAAAAAAATAAATAAACCCAAACCCCACACACAAAATAAAGAAAGTGAAAATAGTATACTTTGATATGCATTCAGACTCCATTGGTTCTTTCACTGGAGGTGGATAACATTTTCCATCAAAAGTGCTTTGCAATTTTCTTGGATCACTGCATTGCTGAGAAAAGCTACAACTTTCTCATTTTTTTTTTTAACCAAAAACTAACACTAAAGTGTTAGAGAATTTAAGTGACTTATTCAAGGTCACATAGCCAAGCTGGGACTAGCATCAAGGCCGTCTGGTTCTTAATTTAGCACTTTCCCCATTATATTTTGTTTTAATACACGTTATGTGACCTTGCCCGTATCTGAGTAAAAATTTATGAGGGAGATAAATGGTCACAGGATCTGAACAAACACTTCTCAAAATAAGAACTGCAAAATATTCATACCTACATGAAAAAATGCTCCAAATCACTAATAATAAGAGAAATGTAGGGGGCGGCTAGGTGGCGCAGTGGATAAGCACCTGCCCTGGATTCAGGAGGACCTGAGTTCAAATCCGGCCTCAGACACTTGACAATTACTAGCTGTGTGACCCTGGGCAAGTCACTTAACCCCCATTGCCCCGCCAAAAAACAAAAACAAAAACAAAAAAATAAGAGAAATGTAAATCAAAACAGTCCCAAAGTTTAACCTCACACCCTGCAAATTGGCAAAAATAACAAAAAATGGCAACAGTCAGTGTTGGAGGGGTTGTAAGAATGACAGGCACAGTAATAAATTATTGATGGAACTGTGAAATGGTATAACCATTTTGGAAAGAAATTCTAAATTATGCAAATAAAGAGATTAAGTGTCTATGCCTTTTGAACCTTGGGCTTATACCTCCAAGGAAGCCATTGATGAGAAGAAAGTCCCCATATATTCCAAAATGTTTATACTGGCACCTTTGGAGATAGCTAAGAATTAGAAATGGCATAGATAGTCACTAACTGGGGGCATGGATAAACAAATTGTAGTACATGAATGTAATGGAATATTACTGTGCTGTAAGAGATTTTGTATATGATGAATACAGAGAAGGATGAAAAGATGTATATGAACTGATGCAGAATGAACTAAGCAGAGACAAGGAAACAACACATATAGTAACTACAATAACATGAATGGAAAGAACTACATACCCTCCAAAAATCAAAAGTATATATAACAAAATTATAAAAATCAAACAGGACTTGAATGAAGAGATTATGAGAAGACATCTTCAACCAGTCCCTTCATGGAAATGGGAGGTCTGCAAGTGTTACATGTTGTACATTTTTGGACTTTTGCAATGTATTAATCAGTTGTCCTGATTTTTTTTTCCCCTCTCCAAAAAATATTATTTGTCATTTGGAATGATTTTCTGGGAGGTGCAGGAGGAAGGATACTTGGGATAACTATGGTAGTTTAAGAAATAGAAAATATCAATTAAAAACTTGTAAAAAATTCATGACTGTCTTCTCTAATTACTAGACCCTTTTCTTGGCAGCCAAGTCACTCATTCTTTCCTCCCATATAAAACTCTTGGCTTTAGTTTAAGAGTTATTTTGTATAGAATACAAAGATTACAAATTCAAACAACTCTATAACAAACAAATAGCATTTTTTTGACCTAGCTTAGTGTAAGGGCCTTTCTGGAAAGTAAACCCTTCTTTTCCCCTGTGAAAACATTATGAAATATAGAAAAATTTAAAAAATAGAATTACACAGTACATTCATCACAGTTTCTAACATGTCATAAAACCACATGAGTTCATCTATATTTTATGTGCTGACCAAGAGGTTAAAATCTGAAATGGTTACTAAAAGTAAATTGTTGCATCAAGAGAAAGGTGTATTATGGGGCAGGCCTCTTCTAGGGTAGAATGAAACAGTATGTAGTTTCAATGCTCTCTCCTCTAACCAAAAAGGTCTTGACTAATATCAGTAAAGATTATCATCTAAAAGCATTTAATGACACCGAATTTCAAGAGTACAAATTAATACAATTGTTTCTGACCAAAGAATAAACTATAGCCAATTAACTGTGGCTAGTTCAATTGTTAGCACTGTGACACTAAGGAAAAAATGGGTTAGAAAGTCTACTCTAGCAGTATCAAAGGGGTAAATACACAGCTCTGGCAAAATGATATTTTCACAGAATTAATAAGCACTTAATGGACAGATAGTTACTTAGAACTTCACTGAAGAAATAATGAGTGCTTAATATTTGTATTGTAAATGATAAAAGGCTAACTGTATGGTCATGTTTAAAAAAAAGTAGAACTTGGGAAAAGGCATCACTAAATTTCAAAGAAAAACTAAGCATGTGAAGCTTTATAAAGGAAGGTAATTAGAAACTATCCCTAAGGCACTTAAACATTAGTTATGTCAGTTTCCTTCTAAAAAAATCAAGACCAAAAAAAAAAAAAAAGGCAAGTAGGTGGTGCAGTGGATAAAGCACCAGTCCTGGATTCAGGAGGACCTGAGTTCAAATCCAGTATCAGACACTTGACACTTACTAGCTATATGACTAACTCTCATCGCTCCCCCCAAATTAAGACTAACTTGCCTTTCTAAAAATTCATAAAGTTTCACTTACTGGGGTTTTTATTACTCAATGAAACCAAAGTTTCCAAAAGCCACAACTTTACTTCTGAGACTGCTCAGAATTTTAGAGAAATCACACTTCACTCAGAAATGCCTTTCTTTCACTGATATGACTTTTTTTAAGCCTGGTGAAATATAATGTAGTGGATTTATCCAGGGGTTCATTCATCATGTAATAGAAGATTTGTAGCATACTATGATTACCCATATTACCACTAGGCAGTTGGTTTTAGGTTTGCTTACCATGTGCTACTTCTCCTTCTAAGAAAGGGAATTTCATTGCTGTCTTATTGAATTCCTAAAAAACCAAACCAAAACAAAAAACACTTCCTAATTCCTAACCTCATTGTTCATAAATGGCAGTTAAAAATTCATAAAGGAGAAAGGGACCAGGATATTGGTTTTCCTCATGTTCACTGAGATTAGGGGTCAAATTTCAACTACTTTAGTCTTCATTTTCTTCCATTAAAAAAAATCACTATTAATAGGGATTATGGAACACTGAACATACTGTTAGACTTGTTTGATGTGTTAGTTTTCTTGAGCTGCTTCCCTGTCTTTTCCATTTCTTTTGTTGTTGTTGTTGATGTTGTTGTTGAGGCAATTGGGGTTAAGTGACTTGCCCAGGGTCACACAGCTAGTAAGTGTCAAGTGTCTGAGGCCGGATTTGAACTCAGGTCCTCCTGAATTCAGGGCCGGTGCTTTATCCACTGTGCCACCTAGCTGCCCCTCCCATTTCTTTTTTATTTAATTCTTTGTTATTAGGGATAACTCGATGGGTGTGGGAAGAATATATTCAGAAATTAAGGTGGATATTAAAATAGTTATTTAAAATAAAATAAAATAAAATACATTTAAAAATCCATAAGTATATTGATAATCTAGTACCTTATTTCTTCTTTCTTTAATTAATACTATATAAGGTAGGGGAAGCAGAACAAAATACCTAAAATAGAATTAATTTATAGTCACAAGGCACTAAATGGGACCTGCAATAGATGCATTGCCCTGCATAATGATGCTGATAGAATAAGATCAATTAACCCTGTCATTTTAGCTTCTTCATACTTTTAAAATTATGACAGTATGAAAAATATGGTTTTAGATTTTGTTCAGGAAAAGGATCTTCTCAAATCTAAAATACAAAAATAATTAAGAGTCAATGACAGTTTTTTAAAGCCAGATATGTAACTTGGATTTAAATGAGCAAAACCATAATAATATAAGCTTCAGGCCAAGCAAAGTTGTCCCACCGATGAGGAAATTATCCTCTGTACATTGGGCCAGGACCCGCTACAGCTGGGTTGCAACTTAGGAGAAACAGACTCCTCTAAGTGGGAAGAACTTTTGTAGTATTCTCCTTTCTGAGACAGGAGAAGTACACTCCAATATATAGCCCAAGGTAGAAGTGTCAGACATGTAGCTTATGGTTGCCCCTGAGGGCCAACTGAACATGATTAAAAAAAAAAAAATGGAGGCACAGTAGATAAAGCACCGGCCCTGGATTCAGGAGGACCTGTGTGACCCTGGGCAAGTCACTTAACCCTCATTGCCCCCCTCCCCAAATGTAATTGGGAAATCTTTAACAACATAAATAAAAATACAGTTAAACATAGATAATATTATATTTTAAAACTAAGTCAATATTTGACCTGCAGAAATCCTCATGTGTGGTTGGGTATCCTTATGTATCACTTCTATTTGGGTCTGACACCACTAGCCTAAGGCCTCTCATGGCCACTTCACCACTGAATGTTCTCAGAGTTTTCTTTCTTTCTTTTACATTTCTTTTCCTTTGGATTTTTTAATGGACCTTCAATTAAAATGGTAGAGAAATGCAGGGAAGGAAGGGCAGTGTGAGCTTCAACAGATGCCCCACATCTAACGCATTGGACATATGGCTCAGAGTTCTATCCAATCCACTCTTGGGTGGCCCCTTGACCTCTTCTTGGGCTCCTCATTGGACTTCCGTTCAATACTTCTAAAGCTTCATGTTTTCACCTGGATGCCTCATCCCTCCACTGAAACACAGATTGGAACCTGTCCACAACTTAGTTACTGATGGTCTGACACTGAGAGGCTTATGGGGTGTGTCAGACTTAAGTATGCTCTATCCACTGCGCCACCTAGCTACCCCGATAGTCTTTTTAATCACCACAACAAAAAGATGTTTATTAAATATAATTTGTACTTCATTGTGACAAGTCCTGTGCAACTTAAGGTTTAAGAAAAGTACCAGAAGAGACTCTATATTCTCATATCGCCTCATATAAGACTCGGTCCTGGTTCTTATCCTATTCCTATCAGACTTTCAGTAATTCTTTAAGAATAACATTTGTAGTTTATCAGTATTTTTCATTGTGAAACATATGAAAAAAGAAAAAAAACATGGCAATGGACAGTGATAATAAAATGACCATGAAAATTAATAATTTTGACATAGAGATTGTATTGTGCATTTTAACTTATAAGCATCTCCATACCATAGACTGGTTTCTTTTTTTTTTTCCTTTCTAGTGCCACTCATATGCCAAACATATCATGAAATGCCATTTATTTAATACTGCATCTCATACAAAGTCATTTCATGTTCGTTTCCTTGAAATCATTGGCTACATCAGGCTTTGTAAGTATAACCTGTGGACGACACACACATGGGAGTGGGGTATTTTAGAGGAGATGATGGGGGAGAGGTTGGGGAGAAGAGACTTGATCTTACATTAGGAAATGTTGCAAAATGTGTTTTAATGAGGAATAGTTGGTCTGGTTCTGCTCAAATAAAAGATGTCCCTGGAAGAGAGTTGCCACCTGTCCTCCCATCTTGCAATGCAGACTCTAAATGAGTGCTTCTGTCCCTGATACCTGCAGGTGGTTACCACTGTCTTACAATAACATTTTGTTTGCCAGCTTGTATGAAGTTTGGCTGACTGACAACTATGGCCCCCTTATATTTCATGTAACTGTCAGAGACAGTAGGGTAAAGAGAAGTATTGCCAAACTATTTGCCTCCCCATTTTTGTAGACAATTAAATGTGATACTTTACCTGATATTATGTAATCAGGAATCCCCAATTACCCCCAATCAAAATTTCTTCATATTTTCTATATGGCTCATACAAAACACACACACACACACACACACACACACACACACACACACATGTGTTCAAACCAAACCAAAAAATGTAAAATCAGAGATTATGTCTTTACTATTGTTTTTAACATTCTACCACACATACGTAACATTAATATTCATATATACATATATACACACATATGTGTGTATACACATTATTGCCAATCTGCATGCATTACATTAGGGGCAGAAACAATTTAAAATTAAATATCCATAATTTTTCCTTCCAACAACAACAAAAAAGCCTATACCTTTAACAGTGACAGCCTCATTAAAATAAGGAAGAACACTTCTAGGTTCTAATACAGTGAAACAGTCACCATGAACTTAGCGTCACTGCCAGCTTTTCATCTTGTTTTGTTGGTAGCAGAGTAAACATAAGGTTTTGCTAATAAGGTATAGCATAAATTATTAAAGTATCTACTGTATGATCAAATGCATTTCAGATTATATTCTGAATAATTCTGCCTTGACAACTGCCAGAGGTATATATCTTATGTGCTCTTGCATAGTCTCATTGATCCCTATCTTTCTGATGCCCTAGTCATAGACTTTAACTCCGGAGAATAAAAGAAATAACATAGTCACTTCAAAACCCAAGGTCTGGCATCTGTCGATCATATCAATGCTTTCTCTAAGACTTTTCTTCATGGTAGTCAACAAAGACGTGAAGACAAGTCTTTAGCTCTGAACTGAGATTTTAATGGATTCAAAATATTTCTAATATGTAAATTTATTTCATGGCTTGGAGGCACTGTTAGAGCTTTAAGTACTAGCTAACTGCAGTGAAAAAACTATCTGATTTTGTTGTTGTTTAGTTGTTTTCAGTCATGTCCAACTCTTTGTGACCCCATTTGGGGTTTTCTTGGTAAAGGTACTGGAGTGGTTTGCCATTTCCTTTTCCAGCTCATTCTATAGATGAGGAAACTGAGGCAAACAGTGTTAAGTGACTTGCCCAGGGTCACATAACTAGTAAGTGTCTGAGGCTGGCTTTGAACTCATGAAAACATCTTCCTGATTCCAAGCCCAGTGCTCTATCCATTATGTCACCTAGTTGCTTTTTGATGGTACATACCTCAAGATATTAGAGTTTGGGATCTTTTAATTCAAGTATCAGTATAGTGACTGAATTGTATTACTAAGTCTAAACATGCTAACTTTATACAATTACAACCCAATTGAACTATAAAGTGCAACATCATGATAATGCAAATTAAATAATGGAATTGATCAAGATTTGTAATCTCTCTTTCAGCTACCATATTTTTCTCTATAAAATTTTTGTTAAGTGGAATGTAAGCTCCTTGAGGGTATGTGCTGTTTCATTTATCCATTAATAAATCTATTCTGGAGTTGCAAAGAGAATATATTGAAGAGGAGGGTAAGAATTAAAGCAGGAAGACCAAGTGGACAGTTTTCCTAATGGTTTAGGCAAGAGGTGACAAGGGATCAAACTCAGAGTACTTGGGTTCCAATTGTAGCCCTGCTCCTTAGTACCAGGTGATTTGGAAACAAGTCATAGTTTCTTCATATCTAAAAGATGGGAGTTAGACTAGATGTCCTCTCATGTCCCTTCCTGTTCTAAATCCATGATCCTATGTTTGTGAATTAGAAGAACAGAGCAGCTCTCTTATTAGCTAAATTTAATTGTACTCTAAATCAAAGCTTCTTAAACTGTGGGTTGTGACCCCATATGGGTTGTGTAACTGAATGTGAAGGTTGCAAAAAATCTGGCAGTAAATATTTGATTTGTATACCTATCTTATATACCCATATACTCAGGGTCACGTAAAAATTTCTTAGGTGCAAAGAGGTAGTGAGGGGAAAAAGTTTAAAAAGTCCTGCTCTAAATCACTTTCTCCCATGACCTGATTTTTATTTTATTTTTTCACTAAATAGTAATTTATATCTTTCCAAATATACATAAACATAGTTTTCAACATTCATTTTTGTAATATTTTGAGTTTCAAATTTTTCTCCCTCCCTTCCTTTTCTTTCTCCTCCCCAAGACAGCAAGCAATCTGATTTGTTATACATGTACAATGATGTTAAACATATTTCCACATTAGTCATGTTGTGAAAGAAGAATCAGAACAAAAGGGTAAAACCATGCAGAATAAAAGAAAAACAACTCCAAAGTGAAAAGTGTGGCTTGATCTGTGTTTAGACCCCACAGTTCTTTGTCTGGATGTGAAGAACGTTTTCCATCATGAGTGCTTTGGAATTGTCTTGGATCCTTGTATTGCTGAAAAGAGCTAAGTCTATAGCAGTTGATCATTGCACAATGTTACTGTTACTGTGTACAATGTTCTCCTGGTTCTGCTCACTTCACTAAGCATCAGTCTACTTAAGTCTTTCCAGGGTTTTCTGAAAGTTGCCTGCTCATCATTTCTTACAGCATAATAGTATTCCATTCCATTCATATGCCACAACTTGTTTGGCCATTCCCCAATTGACAGGCGTTCCCTCAATTTCCAATTCTTTGCCACCACAAAAAGAGCAGCTGTAAATATTTTTGTACATGTGGGTCCTTTTCCCTTCTTTACGATCTTTTTGCCACTTCCTGGTTTTCAAAGTCAATCTAGAAACAACTACAGAATCCTCTAAATCCTGGGAAGCCAGGCATTTCCAAGGAAATTTTACCTCGGGATATGGACACAGACACAGACACACACAGACACACACTTATGTGCAAACACATACAACAACCCTGAGCTGTGATAAGGAGGAAGATAGTCACCACATATTCTGTGGCCTGTATACTGACAGTGGCAGAAGTCTGAACTCAGTTAATTATTCCCCAGCACTGGGCCAAGAGAACATTAGCACGTTTATTTGTAGCCCAGGTGAGGTGAAGAGGAATGAAGAAAGGGTGAATGGGGAAAAGATGCTTTGCTGATAATGAAACCCTTTTGATAATATCAGAAACCACAACTAAAACCACTGTTCATTCCACTGGATGAACAGAGGAAGTGTTGCTCTTGGATGTTGCCGAACATACAATTGCTAGTATTAAGTTTAATCTTTAAGAAATCAATTCAATGCAAACTAATTACTCCTCAGGGTTTCCTCCAACTCGGTAACCATGGGAGTGTGTTGGCAGATGTTTGGTTTGTATTTAAAATGAAAGAGAAGTCATGTATGATGTTAGCTGTTATTAGAGGAGTCCTCTCATCCCCTTCTAAGTGTCATTTTCAAAGACACTCACACTATAAATATGAGTGAAATGAATGTGAGGTAGGGTTTTTGCACCATTCAGCTCCACATGCCATACAAAATTAGTATAGGAGATGACAGGTGCTTGCTTCTGTTTCTGTCACAGAATTAATTAGCTAAAAGGGAAAGCCATTTCCTATAGACCACCATCACTGGTTTCCGGCTTTGGAAATGCAGATTAACCATTTAAGATGGATTGTATGGCATGCATTTACCTGTAATTACAGTGAACCATTTTTTTTTTTTAATTTAGCCTTCTGTGCTGGGCTTATTCATATCCCAGACTGCTTTCATCACCTAGCTTCTTACATGGTTACATTATACTCTTTCAAATATCCATAGTGGGGCAAATGTGTGTGTATTTATTTTTGTCTGTTCTTATTCCTCCCATGGAGATAGCAAAAGTCAAAATGGCTCTATTAAAGAATGTTCCTTTAAAAATGGGAATCACATAGAATTTAATGTCCACATCTGGTTTAGGACATCTATGAAGTAACATATATTGACTACTACCTTTTAAACTTGGAAACGTTTAAGGTGTTTCAAAACAGCAGATTTTTACTCTATGAGTAGTCCTTAACATTGATCGAGTTATTTCAAGTCAATGGTTTCTAACTTTCAAATTCGTTTTTTCTACTAAAACAGTGTTATACATGGAGCCAGATTTTTAAACTAGCTAACAAAATCCTGTTGGGCATTTAAAGGAGTTCATAATTTTCCTCTTCCTATCTTCCTAGTCTTGAACATGACAAGGTTTCTTTGGACTGTAACTTTTTAAAGTTTTTTTCCCCCTATTTTATTTTTCAATTGATCAGCATTTCTTTCCCTTCTCACTCCAACCACAAGTTAAAAGAAATGGGAAAAAAACCCAAAGCCATGCCCACAGTGCAATAGAGACACATCAAATTAGGAGCTGTACTTCCAAAATATCACTTACTTTAAAAAAAAAAAAAGCTGAATAATCCATGTTCTAAAGAATTCTGCTGTTTTATTTCTTGACATCATGTACAAATGTTAGGCCAAAAGCCCATGAATAGGGAGCTTTTCCTCAGCTCCAACTATGGCTAACCTGTTCCAATTTGGTTTTAATTGACAGAGCATCCTAGACTCATCTTGCTTAATTAGCCTGAGAAAGTTGAAGAAGTCTCAGGTTAGAGCTGATTTCTGAATGGTCATAGTGATTACAGACCATGCCTGAGAATTTTGGCCTATGGTCAGACTGTGGAAACTGAGTAGACTGGGATCACTTTGATGTGGCTGAGTGGAGAGTGGAGCATTTTGAGTTAAAAGACCTGGGTCTGAATCTGTTTGCTCCCTATGTGAACGGGCAGCAGGGGTAGAAGGGAGATTGGCTAGAAGGGATGATTTTTAAGGTTCCTTTAAATCTGAAATCTCTCATTCTATGAACAGTGATTTGCCCAAGGTCACCAAGCCTCTAGGTGACCTTGGGTTCCCAAAGGCTCTGGGAGATCATGCCAAGCTAGAAAAGTTTCAAGTATAGGCCCAGTGATAAGCTGTAAATCCGCCCTCCAAGGACTAGCCCAGCTAAGTACTGAGAGAGGCTTATCATGTTGGCTTCAGGCCACGGATTTTTTTTGTTTTGGTTTTTTTTTACCACAGCAAATATCAAATACTGTCTGCTAAGGTTTATGATCTAGGTTGGTAGAGAGAATATCCAAATCACAGATCTTAAACTGCACTTAAGCACACAAGTAATAAGTAGTAATATCGGCATCTTTTCTTAGTGTAGTAACTAAGGTGCAGAAGGCTAAGCAACTTGACAAGTATCAGAGGTGGGAAAATGAATAAGGTCTTCTAACTCCCTCTCAAAAGGTCTCTTTAAGGAGAGCTCAGCTCAGACGTCTCATTTATCCCCTGGCTACATTACTCTGAGACTTCACCATGTCCTGGGGAAGTTCATTATTGGGATGCTCCCACCGTCCTCTAAGATCGCCTTGGTCCTCCAGTTCATCACTACATTCTGTCTCTCTGCGGGGCGGGGGGGGCCCGAGAGCCCGGAACTCCAAAGCTGCATTTAAGGAGGGAGCTTAGTCTAGACATTTCCTCACTTCTCACTTGGGACTTGTCTGTCTTCTCCACTGGGCCCCTGTATCAAGGACCCTTTCCTTCTCTGCCCCCTCTGCTAGTTGTATTCTCCCTTAGTGTCTCCCAGGGGTCCTGGAAGCCCCTAGGGTGAGTGAGATCAGTAGCTCAGTGACTGCTGACTTTGCCAAGCCACTATAACTACCTTCAAGAAGAGGAAAATCACCACAGGTAATTGTACAATTAGTGATGCAACTGAAATGAGTGCTAATGATTCTGCATCACACCACATATAAGATACTTTGGTTGGTATTCAAATGGGTACCCTAAAGATATCATATATGTACTGAATATATTTTGAACTAATGCACTAATCTTGGTAAGCACAAGAATCAATTCTGTTTTATCAGTGCTCCAAGCAAAATAAAAGTCTTCAGTATGCAACTCAATCTCTAGAGCTGTATAAATTCATAGGTGAGCCCCACAAGTGTTCAATTCAATGAAGAGGCTCAAGGAGATGCAGTTTGAAGAAAATGCATGCCTAGAACAATAACTATACTCTGTGTTTTGTTTTTAGGGCATCATTTTAAGAGGTGCAAAAAAACCCTTTCTTAAGTAAAATGCAAAACTATCCCCCAAAGGGGGGGGTCTAGAAGGCTTCCATAAAAGCCACTTGGGATTGAAGCCAATATCTTGGGGGGAGGAGTGGAAGGAAAAATAGGAAGGAACACACCCTCATTTGCTTCTAACACGGTTAGTTGATCTGTTTGAAATTAGATCCACTTTCAACTGTTTTAACTTAATTATTAAGCCATTTCTTAACCTCATGAATGTAGTTTTCATTTGCTTTCAAAACTGGTCCTGAACTAATAGACCCTCTCACTTCAGTGATTTGGGAAATGAATGTTAGATAGGGAGAAAATTTTAACAGAGCCTTTCTAAGGGTCAGAGCTTCAAAAATACAGCAGAGAGTGTACATAAAACCCAGGATACCTGGATAGCCTGCTAACCCTTTGTCTAGTAATAAGGAAAACTGGCGCTCTTTAAAACTTCTGCCCCCTTTCCAAAACCAATCTGTTCTCCTGCTGCTCCAGCATGAGGATCAAAGTGCCAGGAGATGAGAAATAGGTGGGAGCCAGGCACCCTCGGGCTCCCTTCCCCTCACTGCTATCATACAGAATGTGAAGCACAAAGCTCCAATTTACAATAGCGCACTACATAATGGGGCATGAAGTGTTAGAGAAAGTCAGGAAGGGTAGCCAGTGAGTTGCTCTTTACTTTTTGCCTTTTTTGTACCTACAAGAATGACAAAGACAAAATGCATCCTGGTTTCTTCTCATGCTTGTAAGAAACAATGGACTGATCAGAAAAAAGTAAAGTGAGGAAATTACTGGCTGTTAAATGTTTATCTTTAATGCTAAAGGTTAACTAATCCACAGTATGTACCTTAAATAGGGATTTAATATAAGAATTCTACAAAGAAAATAAGAATTTTTTTCATTGGGTCATAGATATTCAACCAGAAAATTACTGCTATTTGAAAAAAAATTTTTTTAAAGTAATGAAAATATCTACTGTCTACCATGGGTACCTAGATGGCTCGTGGGCAGCTAGCTGGTGCAATGGATAGAGTGAAAGACTCAGAGTCAGGAAGACTGGAGTTCAAATTTGGCCTGACATTAGCTGTGTGACCTTGAGCAAGTCACTTAACCTCTGCTGGCCTCACTTTCCACTTCTGTAAAATGGAAATGAGAACAGCACCTACCTCCCAAGGTTATTTTGAGAATTAAATGAGATAACTGTTGTAAAGTGTTTAGCACAGTGCCTGATACATATTAAATGCCATTTAAATATTAGCTGCCACTATATATATATATACATATATATATATATACACACATATATATAAAACATACACACACACACACACGTTAGACCAGAATGAGAACATATTTGAAGTAAACAGGCAATTTCTATTATAATTAGATGGGACAGAAAGAAGAATATCTCCTCTTGTCCTCATCCTACTAGAGGCAGAGTGTTGTTGCCTTTGATAAGCCTCAGGTGTAGATATGGTAAGATTCAAATATTAGAATGGGCTAGAAAGGAAAAGAAGAGAGAAAGGAGAGTAGTAGTGAAGCTAAAACAGAAATTAGACATGACCTTTTAGCTTTCAAGATGATGAACAAACTATGTTTGTATTCTTCTGCAATCCAAAGGCAGACTTGTAGCTCTATCATCAAATCCAATTGTGTACACAGTAAGCACTTCATAAGTATTTGTACATACTTTTAATGATATTGTATTTATCCAAACTAAATTCATTATATAGGAGGCCAACAATATCCTTCAGGAATAAAATGCAATGGATTTACATTTTCTTATTCTCCACATCTCCTCATCCCATATCTTCTGATCATTTAGTTCCTAGTAAAAGATTAATCCTTGGATAAAAGAAATAAATCCTGTCTAGTACAGGTCCATTTCGGACCTTTGTGTATTTTGTCAAAAACATAATTGAAAATACAAAAATGTTCTTTGATCCCAAAGTATCTTGGATGATTTTCAGCTGAGATTTCTTCATACTAAATGCTTTTGTTCAAGATCAAGATAATTATTACTATTTAAGAAAGAATATCAATTTGTCACACTGTGTTATCTATTATGAAATAGTAACATTACACACACATGTATGTAGAAGAGAAGCCTATTTAGCTTTATTTTAGATGGAACAGATAACCAATGTCTTTTCACAATGAAGGGATTCTCAATTTACTAATTGGAAGATCAAACAAAAGCAGAATACTTTGTGTACTTCAGCTGAATGTAAGTAACATTTTGACAGCACTGATACATTTTATATTCTTCAATATCTAATGCCTCTTTAAATGGGTCTTACAATCAGCAGGCCGAGAGGGCCTTCATTTTTCTACCTTGAAAAGTGAAGGAGTTGGGCTTGATTCCTTAGGTACTGCCAGTTATAAAGTTCAATAATTCTATGAGTCTAATTAATAGATATGAAATATGGAAAGTTATGAATCTGGGAGCAATGGGATCACAGAATGGGACTTTGCAGAAAACGGACTCTCTTGGGAGGGTAGGTATCCTGGAACTTTCACTCTTCTGGGTAATAAAAGGGAAGTAAATATATTGAACCATGTTTACTAATTTATAAAAAAATTAACTGAATGTTACAATGCCATAGATTAATGATAGGAGGGCTATGCCTCAGTTTTAGTGAGAGATGAGAATTAGCTTTTCACTCTTCCTAAAAATAATCAGTATGATTTCTGTCATTCTTTCCTGTCCTCCCCTCCCTGCTTCTCCTCTATGGAATGAATAATGTGTAGAAATAAGATGATATTGATATGTCTCTACATTGTAGCCTTTGGGGCCTAATTTCCTAGAGGGCAGTGAACATGCAATTATATCTCTGTAACAAACACTACCTCCACTCCTCCTACTCATATTTATAGAGTGGTATAAAGTTTACAAATATGCAGTCTTACACATAAATAAATCAGCACTTAATAAAGGTTTGTTGAATTGAATTTACTTGATACTAACCCTCATTAAGTGTTCTCTGTCATGAATTTACTTGATACTAACCCTCATTAAGTGTTCTAAATTCCAAAATCTTAGAAATGAAAGAACCCAAGCTTCCTAACTCACAATCTAGTTTTTCTTTCACTCTACCATGATACTTGTAATAATTAGTTCAGACATGCAAAATGGCCATCGTATAAAAAAGTGAGACTATGTCTCTGAGGCCATTTTCACCAAGACAAAGTCTGGCCAAATGACTACAGAAGACATGACTTTTTCCATCAAGAATCTTTTATCACATTGGAATGAATTTCCTCAGTATGACATTTTTTACTTCAAATATCTGTCAATAAGAAGCCCACTTACAAAATGTCCTAGTTGAAGATAGCTTTCAAAGAGCCAGGAAACCACCTGAAAATTCACCAACAGTAAGAGAATTCTCCAGGATTCTCATGGGGAGGCTGGCTCTACAGGAATGAACATGGATTACCAAGAGAAGTGACAAATTCCTTTGTAAAACCTGTGCCAAGGATATTATAGAAAGGATTACTATTAGGCGTAGGTGGATAAAACTCTGAAGTCCCTCTTAACTCCGGGATTCTCTTGTTTTGTGAGAGTGGCTGGGGCAAAAAATGGAAACCATTAACTTAAACCAGAAACAGAAATGATTTTGTGGACTCCTGTGCTCCCCACTAAGTTATGCTATAATGAAGGACAACACAGTGAAGTGGAAAGCACAACAGATTTAAAGCCAGGAGACCTCAGTCTGAGTGCCAACTATGCCTTTCAGTAGCTTAAATTGTCTCTTGATCTCAGTCTCCCAGTTATAGTAGGTGGCTTTTCAGACTGACCAAGGAATGTCTATGGGCCTGATATTTCCTTAACTGATCCTAACTTCCTCCCCACCCCCCCATTTCTCCCTGTGCCTCATCTCTCCTTAATCTATTCTCTTTCACTGATATCTCTAATCACTCCATACATAGCTGCTTTCCCAAGGCATCATCCTTGCTCTAGCTTAATTTCTTTCCTTGACACTAGTAGTTTAACTTTTTATACACTGTTCTCTGCTTTGGACTGCACTAACCCCTTGTCTTATTTCTATTGAGGTTATTTAACAGCATATTTCATGTTCAAAAACTGAATTATCCTCTACTCCCTCTCTCACCTTTCATATCTAATCAGTTGCTAAATCTTATTAATTTTATCTCTATAACATCTCTTGTATAAGGCCCCTTTTGTCTACTCACATAATAACTAATTGAGTTCAGACCCTAATTATCTTTTGCCTCGACTATTGCAATATCCTCATAATCCAAAGTCAAATCTCTCCCCTCTCCAATCTATTCTTTACGCAGTTGCCACAGTAACATTTCCAAAAAACCTAGCTATGCTTAGGATCTTTCGCACCCTAGCCAGTTTGCAGTTTTGGCTCTTCTCATCAGTAAATTCCAGTAACATACACTTCATGTTATGATACTACCTAGTTTCATTATCAGTGGAAGAGATTACAGTAAACACCAGATTTACTACATCCACGCCATCAAAGCACAAGTAGTGTCATTCTTTCCCTCCCAGATTCCAACACACAGAAGTCCCATTAAAACCACCGAGACAGTAATAAGAAATGATAATCCTAATAATAGTACACTGTCACCACCTAATACAAGCTATATTTCCCTCATTTTATGTTCATATACATATGCAATTTATTTTAAAAGAGAAAAAGACAACACACAGATAGAAACAATTTTGGAATTACATGGCTGGATAAACCATCAGCTATCTTTCTTCCATATGTTAAACCACAGCTACATACTTTTTTTTGGAGTGCCTAACAATTGTGCTGGAGAGAGGACCTCAAATGATGCTTAGCAATGTGATACACATTTTCATTTCACACTCCATCAGCTTTTACAACTGAGGCTCAATGAAATGTAAGAGGGAGCTTGGCAAACAGCCATATTTACCAAGGTATAAAATAGGGGTCATGTTACTTGTTTTTTTCATAGAAATAAAAAATGTTTAATTTTCACTCCATGTGACTTAGGCAGATACCTAGCAAAGACCCTACTTAAAAGTATTGTAAATACTCTCTCTCTCCCCCCCACCCAATAGTATTGTAAGGCATGGGAAAAAAAAATCTGTCCCTCTACGGCATCCTTGCCTTCCTCCCACTCCAAAGATCTACTGCTTACAAACATATTGGATTAGATACTCTTTGGTGTTAAATCTTTCACCTGCAAATAATGGCTTTTACCCTCTATGCACAGCCTGGAACCAGAAACAGCTTATTTCCTTTCCAGGCAGAGAAGCAAAGCTACAGGCATCAGCAGAAACATCTCTCTAATACAGATTTCAATCTGTCAGAAAGGATTAAAGCCTCATGCATACATAAAAAGGGAACTATAAATGATAACAGAAACATAGCCTGAAATCACTATGCCTGAACAGGTACAGTTTTTACTAGTCTAGTAAAGGAGAAAAATATATTTTACTCACCTCTGTTAAACCGGAAACTTCTCCCTTTGCTAATGGTTGACTGATGGATGGGGTATACACCTTGGCATTGGACACCGGCTGTCCCTTCATAAAGTGTTTTCCTGATTCATAAATGTCCACTTCAACCATTTTCCCCATGAACATGGGGTTCTTTGGCACAAGCACCTGTAAAGAAGTTAGTTACACCAAAGTTTAACCAACGGTTATACTTGCTTTTTAATTGTAAGTTGAGATTTACAAAGATAAAATGTCCAAATAAAATGGATTTTTAATTGTTTTACAGAAATGAAATTTAAAATTCTGTGCAGTATCTGAACAACTAGCATTTCAACTACTTTCCTGTCTTACCATCTTCCTGAATTGTTATAGCAAATGTTACACTAAAGGTAGATGAGGAAAAAGATAAGGGTTTTCACTCAGGGTGACGGCACTGCTATAGTTTTATGTCATTCAGTGTTGAGAATAGGTATACAAACTATACTCAAATTACAAAGAACTTCTGATGAGAAACAAAATGATCATACTCTTGATCATCTTATCATCACCCATAAATGATCCACTTCCATTTTTGTGAATTTAAAATTCCTTTATTTGGTAATCTTTCATTCTTCCACTGTCCCTTGTATTTCACAAACCCTAACCAAGTTTGTTATCCTTCCTATGACCTCTATTCCTGTGCCCCTCCTAGGGTCATCACCTCTACACTGGTTACGCTCTGAGTCCTTCCCCACCTTTGCCCGCCCGTTGGTGAATCAATTCAACTCATACTATATCTCCTATCTTCAAATCCCTCACTCCATTGTTCTATCACATATCACACTTTTCCAAAGCCCAAATCTGGATCACTGCTATCACCTGCCTCTTTGTTCCTATTCATATGCTGTTGAGCAGTGCTGGAGGAACCCTTGAAACCATTGATTGGGGGCACTACAAATTTAAATTATCTAACTTCTGCCCTCACTGTGATATGATAATCATTCTATTCCTCTCAAATCAATGGACGACCTTACTTTCCATGCTAAACATTCTTATTTCTCCTGCCACCCTAAGGACTCTGTTTCAAATTTCAGCAAAAGCATTGAGGCCATTTGGCAAGAATGCCCTCTTCTCCCCACTTTCTCATCCCACTTATCTTCCTCTACTATCTCTTCCTTTACTCTGGTCTTGGAAGAAGAGGTGGTCCTATTCATTGCCAAGACCAACCCCACTATATGCACCCTTGATCTCATCTCCTCCCATCTCTTTCAGCAGATTACTCCTACTATCATTCCCATTCTTTATCTTATCTATTTACTAGATCCTTCTCTACTGCCCACAAACATGTCTGTCTTCCCCAGCCTTAAAACAACAACAACAACAAAACAACCACCTACTTGATCCTATAATCTCCACAAGCTACAATCCTATATCAGGAGACATATAGATTCTATAAATGTGAGATATGCAAATTTAGAGACATATCTACTCTAAATGTTCATATGGACTATTTGTACCTGACCTAGGGAAGAGCCTTATGAGCTCATATTGGTCTGATCAACCACAGTGAGACACACCTTCCCTGGATCCCAGCATAGTGATGTCATTCTGGTCCTCTTCAAGAACATGGGATAACAACTAATTCTATATTTCTCCTCTTTTCAGTTAAACTCCTTGAAACTATCATTTTCACTAGGCACCTATACTTTCTCTCCATTTACTCTTCTAAACTTTCTGCAATCTGATTTCTGACATCATTGGACTAACATTGCTCTCTCCAAAGTGACCCATGATTTCAATCACCAAAGCTAATGGCTCAGCCCCCCTCTCTTTTTCTCAATCCTCATGCCTTAGGACCTCTCTGCAGTATTTGATACTTGATCACCTCTTTCCTGGATACTCTCTCCACATTTGGCTTTTGTGACATTGCTGGTTCTCTTTCTACCTGTTTGACACTCCTGAGTTTCTTCTGTTGGATCTCCATTGATGTCATGCCCTGTCACCGGCTGGGGGTGTCTAACAAGGCTCTGTGCTGAGCCATCTTCTTTTTTCTATACTAACCCATTTGGTAATCTCATCTGCTTCAATGGTTTCAATTATTGCCCTTATACATTATTGCCTAGATAATTCCAAGATCTAAAAATCAAGCTCTAACGTCTCTCCTGGCTCTAGTCTCACATCATCAATGGCCTAATAAATGTCTTGAAACACGCGTTGTAGGCAACTGATATCATATAGTATCCATTAGATTGTAATCATCTTGAGGGTAGAGACTGTCTTTTGCCTCTTTTTGCATCCCCAATGCTTAGCACCGTGTCGGGCACATTGTAGGTGTTTGATAAATGTTTGATAAACTGAACTGAAAATCAATATGACTAAAACAGAACTCATCTTTCTCTTCCTAACATTCCTGTTACTGTTAAGGGCATTACCATCCCCCCACTTACTTGGGCTTGTAATCTTAGTATTATCCCCAATTCCTCATTCTTGCTCACCCTAGATAGTCAATATTATTATTTCTACCTTTGCAACACCTGTTGAATACATCCTCTTTTTTCCACTCATGAAATTATAGGTTTAGTTCAGGTCCTCATTATCCCTTATGTGAACTATAGCTATTACCTTTTAATTAGTCTTTCTGCCTCAAGTCCCTCCTACCCCAATCTAGTCTATATTCAGCTGACAGAAATTTTTCTAAGGCACAGGTCTGCCAATGTTGCACTCCCTAACCCTACCTCTTGCTCAATAAATTCCTGTGTATCCTTAGATCTATATTGTCTCCCAAGGTCAAATGTAAAGTCTGTTGACATTTAAAGATCTTCATATTCTTGCCGGTCTATACTCCTCTCCATACACACTATGATCCAGCCATATAATATACACTGCATATTGTAGTTGTAGTAACTATTAGCATTATTAGCATTTATACAAATAAGATTTGCAATGTGCTTTACAATCTTATCTCATTTGATCCTTTTAACACTAGGTGCTATAATTAATTTCAATTTTACACTTGAGGAAACTGAGGCAAACAGAGGTTACATGACTTGCCCAGGGTCACCACTTATTAAGTGGACTTGAACTCAGGTCTTCCTGATTCCAGGTCCAACATGCTATCCATTCGTTCTGTCTTGCTGTGTCCATACAGGAAGGACTTTACAAATACTTGTTTAGTGACTGCTGATGGTTATATACAGGGGATGCTATGTAAAAGAAGGAATGATGGATTTGGATTCAGGAGGGGATTGGGTTCAAAGTCTAGTCCTTAACAGCTACATTACTTAACCAAGTAACTTAACTTCTCAATGAAGGCAACTCTAATGAAAAGGCGTTTTAGTAGATATCCTAACAGTTGTCAGCATACTAGTTTTAGTTGATCTTTTAAATATATAGTATTGCATTTTTTTTTTTTAATTCAGAGACTAGATAGAGGCAAAGCAGGTAAGAGAAGACGTTTCCAAAATCTCAGACTGGGGCATCTAGATGACTGCCATCTAGTTGTTTTCTTTTTCTCACAAAATCCCTTTGATTATCAGTCCTAGAGTCATACTCTTTAATAACCAGATTCTCTGAAGTGGGACCTCTTTTGGCTAATTCCCAGGAATCTGTCAGGATTCTTTTCATAAGAGTTGGGGATAAAAATATTTGTTTACCTCAAATACTCCCTTCTCTGACTTTGTGGTTTGTCTGTTTTGTTGCAAAGCTTTTCTAGAACAGAAGGTATTTGAAAGTTATTTCAAGTGAGTATACAGTATCAATTGAATACATTCGGTGAGTATGTAGCATAAATCTACCACCTCATATGCCGTGATTCATTGGACTCTAATGACACATTCACCTTTGTATCCTAGCTTATTTTACAAAGAATAATTCTGATGCTATCCCGGATGTGCTCAGTCATGTGGAAAAAAGAGAGACAAGCCAGATTAATCATATCCACACCAAATCTCTTTGGGGAAGACAACTAGGACTTGTATTGTCTCATACACAGTCTTATTTTGAGGAACACTGAGGATAGTGATGCAGGAAAAAAAAATGATTTCTAACCCTATCCTGCCAGGTTGTAAGACAAATTACATATCGGAAAAATGAATTAAAAAGATCTTTGATATCTGTAAATTAAATTTTTTATGCAATGGAATGAGCTATTTGTTAGTCATATGACTCTCAGAAATCACTTATTCTTTCTGGGCCTCAGTTTCCTTATGAGAAAACTGAAGGAAATAAGGAGAGGAAGTTGAAACCATTAAATTATTAATTTCTGAAACTGGGGGTGGGATTCTTCCTGCTCTAAATCCTATAGACTTTATTTAATTAAAAAAAATTTGATAGCAAACTTGAAGTTTAAGATAAAATATCTGTCACCAAACCCTTGATCTTGTGCCTTGAACTGAATGAATAGCAAAAAGCTTCCTCCTTTCCCTATTATTTAATAACTGAAAAAAGCCCTTCCTCTTTAAATGGAAGGAAACAGTTAATGAGGCATGCCAAAAGTTCCCTGCTGAGACAAAAACCCAAGTTGCAAAGGAGCAAGGGGGAAGAAGGAAGGAGCAGGAGTAATGTAGTCTTTTCTCTTTGGCCAAGCATCATTCTGGCCTGTAAAAGAATGCTGTTCTCTGGGATACATGGAGAAGATGCAGGGATGGCGATGCATCTTCAAGTTAAAACACGGAAAGGTAAGCATCCCTTTTCTATCTGCAAGGTACCCTTACTGCTGAGTGTGCCACTGCAGTCGCTCCTATGGATATATGGCCCAATTTGAAGCTCATCGTAAAGCATTCTTATTATATGGAGTTGATAACAAGAAGCAAACTCCATCTATCCTTTCCATAGTATCATTTTGTGCTGCCTATAAGGGGGCACCTAGATGACCACCAGTGCTGACTGACTGGCAGCTGCCCAGTCTGCTATAGGACTTTTAGTGACTACCACAAAGAAAAACTCATTAAAAAATACTTCTTTTCTCCTGAGAAAAATAGTAGTAGTAGTAGTAGTAGTAGTAGTAGTAGTAGTAGTAGTAGTAATGGTCATGGTGGTGGTTGTAGTAACAGTGGTAGGAGTAGTTGTAGTAGCAGCAGCAGTAGGAGTAGTAGAGTAGAAGTAGAAGTAGTAGCAGTGGTAGCAGTAGCATCAGTAATAGAGTACTAAAAGGGGTTGTGATAGTAGCAGTAGCAGTAGTAGTGGAAATAGCAGTAGGAGTAGATATAGTAGTAGCAGCAGCAGTAGGAGTAGTAGAGTAGAAGTAGAAGTAGTAGCAGTGGTAGCAGTAGCATCAGTAATAGAGTACTAAAAGGGGTTGTGATAGTAGCAGTAGCAGTAGTAGTGGAAATAGCAGTAGGAGTAGATATAGTAGTAGCAGCAGCAGTAGAAGTAGTAGTAGGAGCAGTTGTAGTAACAGCAGTAGAAGTGGTTGCATATGTATATCATAAAAGGCAATTGGATAAACATAATGTATACATAATTTCCACTGAAATAAGCCTTTTCTACTTATGTCAGTACTTTCCCCGACCTCTACATCCATATCTAAGCTACACACTGACAATTATATTTAATTGCTCTACCTCATCATAAAGCTGTTCATATCTCTGTGTGGATAATTTTAATTTTTCCTAAAACATAGAAAAGAACCACTCTGATTCTACCAGCAGAATAGGCCATTCTCCGTAGCAGGAGTAGAACAGGGATGTAAATGATTAAAGAATCTATGGCATTAGACTCCTGCCTCCAAAATAATGCTTTTTTTTTTTTTAGGCAGTTGGGGTTAAGTGACTTGCCTAGGGTCACACAGCTAGTAAGTGTAAAGTGTCTGAGGCCAGATTTGAACTCAGGTCCTCCTGAATCCAGGGCTGGTGCTCTATCCACTGTGCCACTTAGCTGCCCCATGATGCTTTTCTTTTTTTTTTTTTTGCTGGGCAATGGGGGTTAAGTGACTTGCCCAGGGTCACACAGCTAGTAAGTCAAGTGTCTGAGGCCAGATTTGAACTCAGGTACTCCTGAATCCAAGGCCGGTGCTTTATCCACTGCGCCACCTAGCCGCCCCTCATGATGCTTTTCTTAATATAAAATCTGATCTAGGCCTGTTTCCTTGAATTGATCTAAAGAATAGCCCTCCTTTTCTTCTCTGCCTTCAGTGTCACAGACAAAGTAGGAGAAGTGGGAGGCAGTATGATGCAATGGAAAGGATGCTGGGCCTGGGGGCAGGAGCCAGCTTCAAATTCTATCTTTGTTGCTTGTTTACTGCATGACTTTAGGGGAGTCACTTAATTTCCCTGGGCCTCAGTTTTCTTATTTTTAAAACAATGTGGTTAGACTACTTAACCTCTAAAGTCCCTTCTAGCTCTAAATCTATGATCCTATGATAAAACTGGTAGCTAAGAAGGAAATGGTAAGAAATCCCTGCTAATCAGGCTCCCTTTCATCCTTGTGTATTTCACAAAGACCCTCCTTATCTTCAGAATGCCTTATAATAGGTTTTCCCTAGAAGGTTATATGAATTTTGACAGTGCCCCTCAGTCCTACCTTCCATTTCACACTTAGAACTGACTAAACCCAAGACCCCAAAGCTGAAGACTGGCTCCGTCATAGTTTAATGTGAATTAATATTCGTTTACCATGTAAACTCTGCTATAAACATTTTGAGAGTAGAATAAATGCCATAAAGATTTCTATGGCTTAGCCTGGCTGGCTGGAGCCAGTCTTGATGCTATAGGTTCCTTTTTCTTCATTGATTTTATGTGAATGGTTTCACTTTTTTTTTTTTTTTGGTGGGGCAATGGGGGTTAAGTGACTTGCCCAAGGTCACACAGCTAGTAAGTGTCAAGTGTGTGAGGCCGGATTTGAACTCAGGAACTCCTGAATCCAGGGCCGGTGCTTTATCCACTGCGCCACCTAGCCATCCCCATGGTTTCACTTTCAATGCTTATTATTCTTGTTTGCAAAAAGCTCAGATTTATAGCAAATTTTACAACAGGGCTTATTACCTGTTCGTAGAATTGATTGTGTGCAACATAAAACTTGGAATCAAAAGATTCTTCTGTTACCAGCACTTGTTGTCTTTCACCAATCTGTGGGAAGAAGAAGAAAAAAAAGGAAGAATGGAAAGAAATAAGCATTAATTGCCTCTTTTGTGCCAGGTACTGTGGTAAGTACTTTAATGCTGAAAGGTGGGTAATATTATCACCCTCGTTTTACAGATGGGGAAACTGAGGCCACCAGAGAAGTGATTTGCTTAGGGTCACACAGCTAGTTAAGTGTCTGAGGCTGCATTTAAACTCAAGTCTTCCTAACTCCAGATCCAGCACTCTATCCACCGCACCACAAAGCTGCTTCAGGAAAGATGACAACAGCAAACTCCAAAAATAAATTATTAATAAGAATAAAAATCTTTTGATTAATTCAAACCAATTTAACAAACATTTATCAAGCACCTACTATGTTCTTCACAGTACACTCTCTGCCTGAATTTAAGGCAGGCTAAGATAGCTGCTAATTATTTCAACAGCTGAAACAAGGATAACCTTATACCAATTCAGATGTCCTGTGAGAAGTGTAACATGATACCCAAAATTAGCATAGCTGGAATCTTATCATTTTATCACAAAGCTGATCAGAAAATCCGATATTAGTTCCTTCCTCACCAAAGATAATTATGGCTTAAGAGAAAAAACAAAACCAAAATAAAACAAAACAAAATCCCATCCAAACATCAGTTTGTTTCTTATAACCAAGTTGCAAAATCAGCCAGAACAAACTGCTCTCAATCCAAATTTGTGGAAATATTTTGGCAACGTGAAAAGAGTAGCAATAAACATTTATTTGAGTGATGAGGGGCCGAGGAAAATGTCTCTAACTTGTAGCAGATAAGTGCTTTCATTTACAGATTTTTATGTTATCGTATATACTTTTTCAGGCTTTGTTCACTTATTTCCAAAGTTATGATGTTCATATTCCAATGTCCATCTCTGCTCCAATCATCTAGTTTTTGTCATATATTTTTGTGGCAAGAAAAAAAAATAGCAATTTCTCACATGAACATAGCACTTTAAAAGTGTGAAGATGTCAGAAATGCAGGACTACGACTTCATTGCTGTATCAAAGAAACAATGGAATGGAGTGAGAAAGGGTACAACTGAAACTTATACCTTTCAAAGCTATAATGTAAACTTAGTTAAAAAGCTGGCTAAAGAAATCTCGCCATACTGAAGATCATTACCATCTCCAAACTTATCCCAGTGTAAAATGTATCCTTTAAAGTATCAGTTATTTTTTATGGTGCTGCCAAAATGTCTAACACAGCAAATCAGCTGTATTATTTGGTTGTAGCATGAATTGCTTGACAAACTCAAACCCCCAAATTAAACCAGGTTAGCAGTCTGACTAAAAAAAAGTCCTTCTGCCAGTTATCCAGTTCCCAGATTTGTCAACATGTTCTGGCTATAAACATTTAGGAAATGTAAACAAAGCTTTACTAAGGACTACTTGTCACTAAAAAACAATAAACCAAAACCCACCCCCCAAATCCTACAAAACTCAAATTTCCAAACTCATCACAATTTGCTGATTGTAGACTTAGCCCATAGCCAAATGTTGTAAGATCTCATAGATGATAGGTAGCTATGAGAGACATCTCCATGAAAGATAAGACGTTAGATATTAGTTGTTCAAAAATCAAGATACAAACAAGAAAGTTGTTTGTTTTTTTAACTTTCTGTTTGTGTTTCAATGACCATATTCATGAAATGCATTGGGCAAGTTTGGATTGTACTGAAGTATATCTCTGTGAGAGAAAACTTAATGTTTGCACACAGTTCTCAGTGTGAGCTGCTTATAACTTAGGATAAGTACCTGTCAATGGTTCTTGAAGAAGTCTGCAATTATACTTCAGCTAACATTATTAAGTTTTCAGAAAATTAATCTAATATAATAATAGGAAATTGTTGAATATTGAGGAGTTATGTGCTTTTCCCAAAGCAACAGAATTAATGCAGATAGGTAGCTATGCATATATATTCACCATTACATATAATATATACTGACTTGTAGTGCTGTGTTCTAATAGGGATGATGATAGATGCTTGCATTTTTATATAGTAAGAGAGAGTAACCAATGTTTCCCAAGAACACTAAGTGATGGTGAGTAGATAGGTGCTATTTATGCTAATTCTTATCATGAAGAATGGTCTTGTGAAATGTGGAGGGCTACAGATAATACTGTTTCCTTGTAGTTCCATCAGAAGAGAGGAAAATTGTGGAGAGAGACAAAGATGTCTGTCAAGACATGGCTACAAGGAAGGATCTGAGAGATCATCAAGTCTAATCAACTCCTCATTTTCCAGATAAACAACTTCAGACTAAGAGAAGTAAAGTATCTTGTCAAGGCTGGCCTCCTTCCTATTCTCCTCCCTCCCCCAACCTCTTGCCAAATGCAGTAGTGAACTACTTTCATCTGCACTTCTCATCTGGGATCCCCTTTCCTTTCCTCTCCTCCAATTACATATCCTTTAAGAACTAGTTCAAGATATCCCATCTCCATGAAGCCTCCCACCTCCATGACCACCATACCCCAATGACTCAGTATCTTCAACTGTAAAACCATGGGTTGGACTCAAAGGCAGCTGAGGTCCCTTCCACCTCTAGATGGATAATCCTATGACTCTAGTTGTCACCCCCCTCTTATTCTATGTCATGTGATTCTAACTTCCTGAGAAAATCTTTGGAAAAAATGTTAGGAAGCTAGAAGTCAGGGCAAAATACATGGCTAAGCCTTTCAGGGTGACATCACCACCAGGTGATCACAAGATAGTGTCCAGAGCTCTCCTCTCAACCTTTCTATATGGGAGACAACCAATTAAAATGAACATCAAGGGCAGTCTGATGGGTACATGATGAGGGGAGAGGAATACTGAATGCAGTTTAATTCAGTTCAACAAATGCTATATGATACCAAAAATCTGGTTTGTTTTGGGTTTTCTTTTTAGACCAGGTTTCCCTATATCACCGAGGCTGGAAGTACAGTGGTCATTCAGAGTCCTGATCCCATTATGGGTCATCCTGGTAGCTTTGAGCTGCTCTGTTTCTTTCTTTCTTTCTTTTCTCAGTAAATACTCCTTTATTTAAAGTTTTGAGTTCCAAATTTTTTCCCTCCTTCCCTCCCTCCCCAACTCCTTCCCTGAGGCAGTAAACAATCAGATAGAGGTTATACATGTGCAATTATGTAAAACATTGTCATTAGTCATTTTGTACAAGAAAACTTGAATAAAAGAAAATAAATGAAAGAAGGTGAAAAATAGCATGCTTCAGTCTGTGTTCAATCAATATCAATTCTTTCTTTGCAGGTGGATAGCATGCTTCATCATTAGTCCTTTGGGATTGGCTTGGATCATTATACTGCTAAGAATAGTTAAGTCATTCAAAGCTCATCATCAAATAATATTGCTGTCTCTGTGCACAACCTTCTCCTGGTTCTGCTCACTTCACCATATATCAGTTCATACAAGTCTTTCCAGGCCTTTCTGAAATATCCTGGCTTGTCATTTCTTATAGCACAATAATATTCCATCACTATCATATACCATAGCTTGTTTAGCCATTCCCCAATTGATGGGCATTCCTTTGATTTCCAATTCTTAGGGCATGGCTTTAAAAAGAGCTGCTATAAATATTTTTGTACAAATAGGCCTTTTATTCTTTTTTGGGGATGTGTTTGGAATATAAACAGCAGTGGTTTTTCTGTATCAAAGGGTATACACAATTGTATAGCCCTTTGGACATACTTCCAAATTGCTCTCCAGTATGGTTGGATCTTTTCACAGCTCTGCCAACAGTAGATTAGCATCCCAGTTTTCCCACATCGCCTCCAACATTCACTATTTTCCTTTTTTTTTTTTGGTTATATTTGCCACTCTGATAGGTGTGAGGTGATACCTCAGATTGTTTTAATGTGCATTTCTTTGATCAATAGTGATCTAGAGCATTTTTTCATATGACTACAGATAGCTTTGATTTCTTTGTCTGAAAACTGCTTGTTCATATCCTTTGACCATTTATCAATTGGGGAATGACTTGTATTTCTAGAAATTTGACTCAGTTCTCTCTATATATTTGAGAAATGAGGCCTTTATTGGTGATACTTGTTGCAAAATTTCTTTCCTAGTTTTCTGCTTTCCTTATAATCTTGGTTATATTAATTTTGTCTGTGCAAAAGTTTTTTAATTTTATGTAATCAAAACGATCTATTTTACATTTTGTATTGCTTTCTATATCTTCCTTGTTCCTAAATTCTTCCTCTGTCCATAAATCTGAGAGATAAACTATTCCATAAACTTCCTCCAATTGGTTCAACATACCCCCTGGGCTGTCCCCATTCTAATTTGGCCAGGCCCATGTGGACATGGGGGAACTCTTAGATGGGGCTTAGGTACTTTGTTGGATACTTTGACTCAATAAATGTTCTTTGTGTTATTCAGTCCCACCTAATATACATGGCAAATCTAATCAGAGTTCCTTTTGTTTGTTCTACTATCTCTTCAAGTACACACCCATCTTTTCTTAGGCTTTTCAAGATTATATCTTTTCAGTCTGACCATAATGAAGCAAAGATGGGGTCATGGAAACCTCAAATCACAATTAAATCCTTACAGATCTTTAGGTTTATCATATACTAAATTATGACAGTGTAATTCATACCTATTTTGTTCCACTGATCCATCCCTCTATTTCTTAGCCAGTACCAGATTGCTTTGATAATTACTGCCTTATAATACAGTTTGAGATTTAGTACTAGATCACCTTCTTTTGCATTTTTTCATGGATTCCCTAAATATCCTTGAGCTTGTGTTCTTCCAGATGAATTTTCTTTTTATCTTTTCTAGATCTATAAAGTGTTTTTTGATAGTTTGATTGGTATGGCACTAACTAAATAAATTAACTTAGGTAGGATTGTCATTTTTATTATATTGGCTTACCCAATCTCATAACTCTTAAGTTCAAGAGATCTACCATGCTTCCCCAGTAGCCAGGATTCCAAGTATATACTACCACCCAGGGCTGATACTAGTAATCTTAAAATACACAAAGAAGATCTCAGCAGGTTGGGTAGATTATGGAGGATTTATAAGAGAAGAGAGTTAAAAACTATAATGGATAAAAATCATGGATGAGTTGTTTTAGAAGTACTACCCACTCAAATAAAGGAAATGACAGATCCATTAACCCCCCCCCCCCCCAAAAAAAAAGGATGTTCAAGGTTTTTTGGCAGGTGCCAAGCACACAAAGATAAAAAGACAATCCCTGCCCTCAAAGAACTTTTTAAAAAAGCTAATGTGATAAGACATATACACAAATGACTATGATAAATGGAGAAATGTGGATAAATTCAGTTAAATAAATTAAATGTGTAAGGGACTGAGCTGGATAAAGAAAATGCAAATATGATACAGCCACTGCCTTCTAAGAGCCTACAGTCTATTGCTGCAATGCCAGATGTAAACAAATACATAGAATAGAAGATAGATTGTGATGGGGCAAAGAAGAAACAAAGTATCATATAAGAAAATTGGAGGACAGAGATATGACTTTGCACTAGGAGTAGGAAGAGTAGGGGAGGGCAATTAAGATCAGTGAAGGGTTTTCAACAGTTAGGAGATGAGGAGGGACTGTATTCCAGGCTTGGTGGAAATTCTGTACAAATATACGGAAGCAGGAGATGGCAAAAAATACGCACAAATCGAAGTAATGTGAAAAAGGATAGAAAGGTATATTAGAGCCAGATTATAGAAGCCCCCCCACCCCGAATTACGTGTAAACAAAAAATTTTAACAATAGTTTTTAAATTTTTGAGTTCTAAATTCTTTCCTGCCATCCTTTCCCTCTTTCTTGACAAGGCAAGCAATTATACATGTGCAATCACACAAAACACTTCCCTATTAGCCATGGTGAGAAACACAGACTAAAAATCCAAGAACATTAAAGTAAAAAATGTATGCTTCAATCTCAGACTTCATCAGTTTTTCTTTTGGAGGTAGATAACATTTTCCATCAAAAGTCCTTCAAATTGTCTTGTCTTGTATTGCTGAGGCTAGCTAAGTCATTCACAGCTGATCACTGTATGGTACTGCTGTTACTATGTACAATATTTTCCTTGTTTTGCTCATTTCACTTTGCATCAGTTCATGTAAATCTCATGGGAAATCTTAAATGACATATTAAGGAGTCTGGAATTATTTGTGGAACAGATTGTGAGATGACTATACCATTTTATAACATTTTCTATCCCATTTTCTTTAAGTTGCTACCAAATCTTTCCAATAGTTTTTGCTGAATAATGAAATCTTTTCCCAGTGTTTTGCAATCTTGGGGTGTCCATTTCTGTTTGCAGGAGGATCTTGTCTTTTTCCATTACCCAGAGTTCAATTTCATTTTACTGATGCTTTAATTTTCAATGGTATGTTCACTGTGCATATTATTATTCTCTTGGCTTGACTTATTTTTATTCATGTTACCACAATTTCCTGAATGTCTCATGGTTGTCATTTTTTACTGTACAATATTATTTGAATTGTGGGAAGATGGTAGAATGTGGGACCTAGTAGAGTCTTGCTTATCTACAAACATTCCAATAAATCTCTAAAAATGAACCAAACCGAAAGTAACAATGATAAAGAATATTAATGAGAATTGGCTATAAACTTCTCTATACATTCCAAGACTGTGCAAAAAACTATCAGAATTTTGAGGAAGCACAAGTGGAGACAAGCTAAGGTAGGTGGAAGACTACCTCCTCTACACTGGTGTAAAACAGCCTGTTGCCACATCAGGAGAGAGACCCAGAGCAGCATCTAGCACACATGACTCCTATGTTCCATCCTTGGCAAGAAACAGGGCCAGAGAAGTGCCCAGGCCTAGAATAAAGTGATGCAGAGCCCCATCTACGGCAGGAGATAGAGCCCAAGGAGCATATAAGCAGCCCACACCTTACCTAACATCTGGCAGTCCTGGCCCAATCTACCACATAGGCAGCTTGGACCTGAATCATGGTAGAAGTAAAGGCCAGATAATGACTGCAGAAGGAAGGGGCTAGTTTTAGCCACTGAACTCAGGATCAAGCAGTTTGTTTCAAACAGAAATCCTAAATTTAGAAACTGAGCTTTACACACACACACACACATACACACACACACACACACACACACACACACACACACACACACACACACACACACACAGGAAAATGCCAAACAAGATGAATACCTTAGCCTGAGAGAAGTCCAATGGGTAAAGAAGAAACTAAAAAAAAAAAATTAATCCAAAAAAAGCCTCAGAGAAAATGCCTTAGCCACAAGGACTACAATAGTAACTAGAAGAAATTAAACAGGAGATACAACATGGAATATCAAGGGAGGAAACAGTAGCAAGGAAAATTAATATATTACTCAATAACTGAACTCTTTGAAAATGAGAACTGGTCAAACAAAACAATAAGTCTATGGTGGGGAAAGAAATAATGAAAATCAAAAGTTTAAAAAAACAGAAGAAAAAAGTGAGGTCTACCTTAACAAAAATAGCTGTCTTGGAAACCAGGTCAAGGAGAAATCATCTGAGAATCATGACCAAAATCCTTAAAATTATGACCAAAAACCAAAACCAAAATCGACAAGCATGGACACCATTATTTCAAGAAATTGACAAATTGCTCAGATCTCATAGAAATGCAGTGGGCAAAGTGAAAATAGAATCTACTAGTTATCTTCTGAAAGAAATCCTCAAATGAAACTTTCCATAAATATCATAACCCAAATCCAGAACTTCCTGGTCAAAAAGAGTGGATTCTGTCACTTTGGCAGAGTGAAAAGAAGGAATGTAAAGTTACATAAGGCAAAAGATAAAGGCTTACAATCAAAAATAACTTATTGGGCAAAACAGTATAATCTTATAGGGGAAAAATTGACCTTTAATAAAATAGAGTATTTAAAAGTATTTCTGATTTTAAAAAAGTCAGAGCTGAGTAGACACTCTGAAATGCAAACAAAGGAGACAAGAGAAATGTAGAAAGGTACACACTTTTGATCAATTAGAGGTGACTGTATGAGGATGAATTGTATATGTGCTAATATAGGAAGAAGAAACAAATATTCTCTCAGATTCCTAATGCAGGCAAAAGTTAGAGAGAAAGTTAAGTAAGACAGGAAGATGGTCAGGGAGTGGTTTTATTCCTTTTGATAGTCTTAGAAGGAAATGGGAAGAACTTTAGTGGGAGTGGAAGGGAGGAGGAAGGAGAGGCAACTCATTTTCACATCACAGGGGTGCCTAAAATGAAGAATATGAAAACATGGAGGAAGTAATATGGGAAAACAGGTGCCCCTTGGATCTCAGTTACATCTGAACCAGACAAAGGAAGAGACATAGTCACTCACACACACATGCACACACATGCACACATAGCTAACATTTATATAACACCTCTGTGTCAGGAAGAATGCTAAGTACTTTACAATTTGGGGCTCACTTGATCCTCACAATAACTCTGGGAGGTAGGTGCTGTTATTGTTTCTATTTCTCAGTTGAGGAAACTGGATCAGACAGGAGTTAAATGACTTGCCCAAGGTCACATAGCTAGTAAGTGTCTGAGGCTGCATTTGAATTTAGGTCTTCCTGATTCCAAGTCTGGTGATATATCTACTAAAACAGGGCTTCTTAAACTTTTTCCATTCATGACCATTTTTCACCTGAGAAATTTTTATGTCACTGGGTATATAGGTATGTAAAATAGGTATACATAACCTTTTAATGTTGACAAATTTTTTTCGACCCCCACATTTAGTTATGTGATCACATGAATAACGATATTTCACTATCCTTTTTTCCAAAGTTGATGTTATCTTTTCAACTTATTACCATAGCTAGCACTTCTAGAAACACATAAAAAATAATAGTGAGCTTACAACATTGTTTTATCCCTGTTGTTAATGTTAAAAACTTCTAATAGTTCTCCAAGGGAGATTGTTTTGGCAGCATATGATGGGTGAACTGGCAGGGGAGAGACCAGAGGCAAGGAGAATACTTAGTAAACAATTATAGTACTCCAGGTGAGAGTCAATAAGTGCCTGAATAAGTGATAGCAGTTTGAGGGAAATGGGGGGGGGGGGGAGGAAGGGAGAGAACTGCACCTAAATAATATTGGCAAGATAGAAATGATGGAATTTTGAAATGAATTGGATAAGTGGGACAGGGAGCAAGTGATATCAGAGATAACTTTGCTGTTTTAGACTATCTAGGGATATGGTAATCCCAATAACAGTAATAAGAACATTTGGGAAAAGAGGTGATTTAGGGAAAAGATGATGAGTTTAGCTTTGGACATGATGCATTTGAAGTGCTAACAGGCCCACCTCCTGATGGAGGTGATGGACTTCTATGCAGATCGAGACATATAATTATAGGGCATGGCCAATGTAAGTGTTTAACTATACATATTTATTTAAAGGATTTTTTTCCCCTTTTCCAATTGGAGGGGCAAAGTGGATTTCTGTTCGTTAAAATCAAATAAAAAAAATAAGGTTCTGGCAGGACATATGGGTGGAGATGTTTAATTGGGAGTGATTAGTATTATGAGGAATTTGAGGATATCAAAATCACAAGGGGGTAGGTTGAGAGTAAAGGAAGACCTCAATGGAGGAAGAAGGATCTAAGTAGGTCTTGAAATAAGTCAATAAGCATTTTAAAGCATCTGGAAGAAAGTGTTTCAACAGGCAGTGGTGCAGATGGGGCTGGTGGGGAAACCATTCTAGGCATGGGGAAAAACCATTAGCAAAGAAACTGAAACCAGAGAAAGAAGGACTGGAAAGGAACACAAGGAGTAAATAGTAAGCAGTCCAGACTTGTTGGAAAGAGTATGTAAACAGGAAAGGTAAGGGAAAAGACCCCAAATGTAAATGGAACCAGTTTATACTTTATTTAGTAGGCAATGGAAGACTGCTAGAGGGGCATAACATAGGGTGGTGTTTTAGAAATAATATTTGCCATTTATAATACACTTTGGGGTTTGTAAAGCTCTTTACATACATTATCTCATTAGAGCCTCACAACCCTGTGTATTAGGCACTACAGTATTATCTCCACTTTACAGACAAGGAAATTTAAGATCATAGAGGTTAAGTGAAGGGTGCACGCTCACAAAGCTAATGCTAGCAGGTGACACTTGAATTTGGATTCCCTAACTTCAAATCCAGTGCTTTCCCCACTATATGACACAGAAAGAGATAATCTGGGGGGAGCTAAACAAAGCTAAGTGGTGACAAAACATTCAGGTTCTGGTTTGGGGATAGTGAGTTCACTTTCGAATAAGTTGACTTTGAGGTTATGGTGGATGAGATGGAACTACTTATTAACATTTTACTCTAGGTAGTAAGCTTCATAAGTTTTTTACACCAAGGTGGAAGACCATTTGTCTAGGTTTGGCTTTTCCTAGAGGGAATACAGGAAATCTTTGCTACTAGGAATTAACAAAAAAAGCTATAACAAATTTGAAAGGAATACATCTTGTATCATTTTATCTCTGCAGTTTTATTTTAGCACAACCAGAAGCCTTATGTAAAACCATGATTACAACATGAGTGATATAATAGGACCTATTAAAAACCAGGTAAAATTGTAGCTTAAAAAGTGATCTAAAAAGGTAGCTTCAGGACACAGTAGCATACAGAACAAAAGAACTCATTTCAAAATAAAGTATTAAATGATGTTAGAATTATATGTTATTTTATATGACCTGTCACTCTTCTCCCTTTAATGGGTTGGTGGGGAGGAGAGCTGGGAAGGGATTTAAAAGTTAATTTTTATTAGCAATATAGAAAACATTAAGGTATGAACTAGACAAATTAGTAGTCACATGAATTGAACAATAACCATGAATTTTGGCATTCTATTCACAAGCATAAAAATCAAATGTGGGAAAATATAAAATATATTTTGTAGTATATCTATATATATTATTTTTTAAATCACGTGACTGGAATTTCAGGCTTAATTGATTAGTGGATACTTTGAGAAGGCTTTATCCTATATAAAGCATATAGACATAAAATTTATAATGGAATGGATGTAATATTTGAGATCACCTTTTAAGAAATCAAATATAAGTTCCTTGGTTAGGGATTTAATCATTTGTAACCCTGTTTTCATGGGAAATTCCGATTTCATTAAAATAATTTCAAGTTACAGCATAATTTCCAAGAATGCAAGCTGCCAAAAGTGTGAAGACTGCCTGAACCTGGATCCTGATTTTCTGAAGCAAGCATTTTCCATTCTCATTGTTTTTCTCCTCATTTAATCTAGGTCTGTGTGTGCCTTTGGGAGTATCTGTCAGTGCTGGGACCCAGGGTCACCAATTTTAGCTAGGTATATTTCATAATGGATACACTGGGTCTTAGTGGATGGGGATAAAGCATATACATATACTTACATTCATACATACATACACATATATATTTGGAGCAACAGCTAATTACATTAGTAGCAAATGTACCAGAGCAAAAAAGTAAAGAATATTAGTCCATATTATTTAAATTTGCTTTCTTAGAGATTTTATCAAGCTGAAATTGTCAAAAACATCCTTTAAAAATATTGCCCTAATTTTAAAGGTGGGGGCAATTTCCACAGAGGTAAGTGAAACAACCTGTTCATGGATCTCAGGCAATCATAGGTGCAGGTTTTTAGGTCAGTGTCATTAGAAGTAGCTGAGAAATATGGCACTTGACAGAGAGATGGAGAAAGGAGACCAATAACCTCATATTTTTGAAGATACAAATTGAAATAAATCATACTGGGTTTGTTTGAGTGACAAAGAAAAGAAGAAATGTTGTATACTAAATGCCTTTAGACACTTTAATATAAAAAGGGAAAATGAAGGCACAATGATATCTACAATTTAAATGATATCTACAAAACCCCAAACAGCCTAAGGATTGAAATTCAGCCATAATCAGACATAAAGTAGGGAAACAGCTGTGGTTAACAAGAACAGATTTTATATATTTAATTTTTGAAAAATTTCACTAGGCTAAATAATCAACTGTGTTACTTGTGTCACATCCATGTTCAAATGTTCCCAACTACTTTTAATTGTGAAAAAATACCAAGTTCTAAACAGATGGCCACTTAAAACACACAACTAGATAAAGAAGAGTAAGTTTCTAGTAGTACTAAGTGACTGAATGGATGTAAATGTTCGTTTGAGGGCCTTCTTTCCCCCTACTTAATCACAAACAGTATTAAATGACCATTAGGTAGGGAAAAAAACAAAACAAAAACAAAATCCCAAACCCAAACCTATAAAGAGATTTGGGGTTAGAAGATAGTCATTATCCAAATCAAACAAATAGCTAAGCTATTTAGCCTAACACCTCTCACAGGTTCTTAATCTTTGATCCAAGAACTTGGTTGTTGTTATTTTAATATATTGTGATAACTGCATTTCAATAAAATTAGTTTCCTTTGTAATTTTATGTATTTTATGCATTTAAAAACATTATTATGAGAAGGGTTCACCAGACACCAAGGGGGTCCAGGTCACAAAAGCCCTAAATCCTATAAAAAGTTGCATCTTATTTAATGACTACATAAAATCCAGGTTTTCTCTGGTAAGTTGAAAAGTTAAAATAAATTGCATTTTAACTTTGGCTTACTTGATAAAATATGATTTTTAAAAAGTTATTTTTTCTTTCTAGTTTCTTTTTCATATTTTTCAAAATAGAAAATGTGAACCCCAATTTTGGAAAATCATCTCCATCTTATCTGGGTTTGTATTTGAGAAATTTCAGCATTTCCATATTGTTGCTAAGGGTATGAATGTGACAAATTTTTTAAAAGTTTGTGCATATTTGAGGAACTCTGTAACACAAACATTTATTTCTTGATAAGAGTTATAATAAGGTAAAGAAATGAAATTTTTTTCATTGAAAGCAATTCTAACAATTAATTTTTCTGTCCACACTACCACTGGTCGCCTGGGGGAAAACGTGGAGATTAAAACACATAAACATAAAAAGCCCTCATAATTATTAACATCACGTCCCAAATAAACTTGAGTTTCATCTCTGTTTATCCTGCAAAAAAAAAAAAAATACTGACATGATACTTCTGAAGCTAAGCTTTTTCTTTATTGTAGATAATAAAATGCAATTTTTCTACCTGACTGGTTTCTGAACGCATGAACTCTGGGAAATGTCAAATGTCTTTCTTTAGCTCAGTCAAATGAGGGTTTTTTTTAAAAAAATTTTTTAAAGCTGCCTGGAACATGTTAAACACAAGGCTGTGACCTTAAACTCTGAAATAATATTTCTAGTGTCTTTGCAAAAGACTGACCTCACATACACCTTTAGACTAATTACTGCAGTGTAATGTTGCCAGTGAACCACTGTAATTACACTCGGAGAAAAGTATGGTCTTGTTCTTTCCTAGCTAATGAAAATGATAACCTTTCCATTTTGATTCATCATTCACAACAGGCAGAGCATGCGATGCAGGGTCCCCAGGGTATACAGTAATTTTCCTGACTGTTTATGCACACTTCTGTTTTCTGGCCGTAGAAAAGAGGGAATTAAAGAAGCAGGCACACTTGTGCTAAAAACAGTCAACAGGAATAGCAGCAAGAGTATTAAAATTTAATATCACTCTCACTCCATCATGCCATTCCATCATGGAATAAGGCTGCAAGGACACCTAGAATGTGTCAAAAATGAAAATGACATGAAAACAAATGATAAGTTGTAAATGGATCATGTTTAAGATACTAGCCACCAGCCTATGAAATTGCTCCTTTGGATCCCAAAGATAGTTGAGAGAATGGTAGAACATTTTGTGCTCACAGGGGGTTATCTCTAGTACCTAAAACTATCACAAACTATGATTTACCCACAGTCCCCCCCCCAATATTTCTTCAATGAAAATGTATGGATATTCTTTATATAATTTTATTAGTAGCACTAACACTATAATGTAAAAAACATTAGCATCTACTACCATATTTCCTTGAAGAGTTTTCTTACCCTCTGCAGTGCTTTAAATATTTAATTTGTGCTTACATATTAACATCTACTCATGTACTAATAGCCATGCCTATCACTAGAATCCTCACATCCTTCCTTCCAAGTAGCAGGCTTTATTTTCTTTAGCTAATTACAGTATTCAGTGATTACAAAGAGAAGACAACTTGTGTACCAGAATGTGTTCATTGATTTCAAAAGCACTAAAAATTGTGCATATTTTGCTACCAGAAAAATCGTGTGTTTAAGACTAGAACCTCCCTCAAGGTATCCAACATATAGTAGAGTTCTCTGTTATATCAAATTAGCCTATTTTTTTTTCTTTTAGTTACAGCCAACCAACTTCCCTGATGGTTTTTCTCTTCTACAGCTGCCCTCTATTTTCTTCTAGCCCATGTCTCTTCCAGTTTTAGCAGAAGACAGGTCAGGGCTGCCTCTGATCATCTGGAGGTAAAATTCTAATCTGTTCAACAAAACTATTTCCATATCCTGACAGACTGCCCATAATAGCAGTGCTTTATTGATCTGGTTGTAGCAATTCTTTAAAATAAACAGTTCTATATGACAAATGTTATCCTGATCCCTGTTCAGTATAAGAAGAAGATCTTTGTGTACTTGATGAACACTATTTAGACTGCAAGGAGGTAGAGGTAGAAGAGAGCTAATTTCTACATAGAGCTCCAGTGTTCTTCAGTAATTAACCTTTGACTCTGCTCACTCCTACTTACCTCAAACACTTCAATCCCAAAGCCCCCATGGAAACAACAAAACATACAAAGCATGGAGGAGGAAAGGTGTGTGCCACACCTCCCCATTTCCCCTGATAGGTTCTTACTTAATAATTTATTACAAAGGTTTGGTATTAACTCTATTTTACTTTGCTCCTGCAGACTGAGAATGTGTTTTCTAACCATGAACAGCACTCATTTTCTACAGGATCTCACTATAATAAAACAATCATATGTCCCATGGAGTTTGTTATAATGGGACTTTATCCTGCCAATCTCTCAGGCAAGCAGCTAATTACACCACCACCTCATTCTTTCTAGGAATTCAACACATATTTCTCAGCCTTTTAAATGAGAAGCAGCATCTCTGCAAAATCATCCTGTGGTTAATTCTTGTGGTCACTTTTCACATGCTTATTTTTTAGAATTCACGTTCACCTAGTTCAGAGCTACCAGGATGAAATTATTTAATTCAAGCTAAAAGAAATCTTAGGAAACCACTTTTAAAAAGTGCACCCAGAGATGTAAGTTTTGAATTTGTTCAATGTGTCACCATGTCTATTGATTTTTTTCCCCCTTGTTTCTATATTCCAGCCTCCCTGATGCTTAGGGTTTGATCAACTTACTCATTTCTAATAGGGAAATCCAGGCGATCAAGGAGACCTCGTCCAACTTTCTCAATCAGTCATTTCTCCTTTTGTATGGTTGTACAAAACCAAACAGTATTCAGAAACGGGAATCGATCCTTCTAGAAGCGGTTTGTTCAAATGAACATTACAAATAAAGACTGTGTTAAGTAAGATAAATCTTAGCCTACCATAGTACCACTGCGCAGTACAAAATAGATGTGGCAATAAACAACATGTGCTGTATGAACCACCATCTTTCAACCATTTGCCAGCCTGGATGGAGGCTGAGCAAGCAGAAAGGATTAGGTAGAAGTCAAAGACAGCTAGTCTCTAATGGTGTCTAATTAGCATAACAAAAGATATTCCCTCAATCTTTCCACACTGGGCAATACATCTCATTAAAGACAACTGAATAACAATTATTCTCTCCCACCACCCCCATCTCTCCCTCAATACTTCTGGCCTAGCTGGAAGTGGGGGCTGTGGGGCGGGGGAGAAAGATGCACACACATTGGGAGTGAGAGAGAGAGAGAGAGAGAGAGAGCGAGAGAGAGAGCTAGAGAGTCTGCTTTATTCACTAGGCACTCAGCTTCAGGGTAAATAGCCACTTCTATTCCTGTGCACCTGCATTTGAATGCTTCATTTTGATTTTGTCTCCTGCTGTGAAAATGTAGCTTCTTCAGGCGCATACAAGTTCTGCCATGCAGTATCTATGAATATAGTATTCAGAAATGTCAGTTGGTGACCTAAAAACAACTACTATTCCTGAAAGTAGCATGTTGTTCTAAAATAAAATCTGTTTATGATTTGTTTCTCTTTCCCTTTCAACTAGGGTTTTTTTGCCCCCCCATCCCCCCACCCTTTTCCTTTCCCCTTAACATGACTTCACTGAGAAAGATCTAATGAAGCCTGGCTGAAATCTTTCTAAATGTTGCTGTAGCCACTGATTAGTCACACTGGAAAAGAGCAGAATTCCCATTTCCCTGTCCTCCCACAAGCTTCTAAAATGAAATTTCTAATCTTCAAGGTTAGCTTCTTAGTTCAGACTCATCCTTTCCCCCCTATTTTCTACTGATCACAGAAAATTGAGAACATAGAAATGAAACACTAGAAAATCAAGGATTCAGGTAGTCTTGGAGCTGGTGTTTGTATAAGCAAAACTGGTGGAGGGAAAAAAAAAAACTTTCAGAGGGGACAATTTGATTCTTCCGGGCTGATCTGCAAGGGAGATGAAAGCTTTGAATGAGTCTTTGTAGAATGGTAGTGGTTTCCCATATCAACCCAAGTGGGAGACAAGAAAGAGGTAGAAGATTTAACTTTATAAAGCACAACGATTTTTATTATAAGCTATTATTTTTCAAATATTATTTTTCCAAAGAAGCCTTAACCACTGAAATAGATGTGATAGAGCTATATATTAAATGGTCTTGCCTGTCAAATGAAATATTATATAAAATCATATTTAAACACTTATGTTTGCATATTTCTTCAAAAAGGGCTGTTTTTCAAAGATGCAGGTAGGAACTGCTGATATTGAATATCAAAAACTTGGCCGAGACATACCCACTGAGTAGATCTGAATTTTGCAAAGTGCTATAAATTATTTGACTACATCACTAATTGATTTCTGAGAACTTGAGAAATTTCAGATTGTTACTCTTAACCTTAAGATACAGTTTGGGATTTCTTTTAACTCATATGTTTGCCTGAATATGTTTATTGATTTCAAAGGCATTAAAAATTGTGTAAATTTTGGGACCAGGAAAAATAAATATGTTTAAGACTATGTGATAATGATATCACATGTGTGATAACTTTGGAATTAATCTTGAGATAACTTGAAATACTGACTCAAATATTTAAATTGGTTGTACGGAGAAGCACTAAGGTAGCTGCAGAGAATGAAGTCTGATCAGACTGAGCTTGTTCTAGATAAAATCATTTTGTGGGTACAGTTGTCTCAGCATTTTCAGAATTTTTTGTGTGTGCCCTAAGCCCATAGAGCACTTTCCTGCAGTATAATCCCTTGTCAGACTAAAACATTAGACAAGAAAACTAGGTGGCACAGTGGATAAAGCACTAGACCTGGAGTCAGGAAGACCTGAGTTCAAATGCAACCTCAGATCCCTACTAGCTGTTAGACCCTGGGCAAGTCACTTAAACCTGTTGGCCTGAGTTTCCTCATCCGTACAATGAAATAGCAAACCACTCCAATACACTTATGAAGAAAAACCCAAATGGGGTTATTATGAGTCAGATATGACTAAAACAGATAAACAGCAAAAAAAAAAAAAAAAGATAGGCAGTTAGTATAGTGTCTGGCAGGCAACATTGTTGTGGTTGTTCAGTTATTTTTAGTTGAGGCTGATTCTCTGTGACCCCATTTTGGGGTTTGCCATTTCCTTTTCCAGCTCACTTTACAGATGAGGAAATCGAGACAAAGGGTTATGTGACTTACCCAAGGTCACACAGCAAGTAATTGTCTGAGGCAGGATTTGAACTCGGGAAGATTCTAAGCCTAGTAATCTATCTACTGGATCACTTAGCTGCCCCATGTGTTATTCTTCCTAGGAGTAAAAGGTATCTTGGAATAGTGGTTGAAAGAACAGTGGAGTAGGAGCCAGAAGACTTGGGTTCTAGTCCCGCTTTTGCCTCTATGAGACTGGTTTCTCCTCTGTAAAATGGGGATAACACTCACAGATCAGGAACCAATGAGATAATGGATATGAAAGTCCTATAAACTGTTAAGAAGGAATGCACAGTGGAAAGAGTCCTGCTTTTAGAGTCAGAGAACCTAGGCTTGAATCTCAGCTCTGTTACTTTCTGTCTAATCTAGTCCAAAATCACTTCAGTGTTCTGGGACATGGTTCCTCATCTATAAAGAAAAGGTTGGATTAAATGTCTAAGGTCTCTTTTAGCTCTTGATTCTTTTACTAGATATAAATTCTTATTGCTATTTTAAAAGAGGTTATGTGAAAAATTAGCACAAAATTATGAAGGGAATGAATGGGGGAATTTCAGGCCCCAGAGGAGATTTAGGCATCTGGGTGACTCCACAGGACTAAAAATAAAACTTCAGCATTACATCCTTTATTCTCTCCTTGCTGTTATTATTATTTCATTTCCTTCCTGTCTGTCTGTCTCTCTCTCCATATATATGCATGCATGCATGTATGTATGACTTTACAATATTTATAGGATCTTGGAGTTAGAGTTTGAAAGAACCTCCAAAGTAATCTAATCCAATCTTCTTTTTTTTACATATAAAGCAGCTGAGGTCCAGAGAGACTTTCCCATGGTCAGACATCTAATAAAAAGGCTTAGAAGAGATTTAAACTCAGATTTTCAGAATCAATGGTCAGGTTCTTTAAATTATAACAATTAGTCAAGAAATTTTGTGTTGCCTTTGATGTTCCAGGCATTGTGGGAAATAAGGTATATAAAAAAGACACTGCTTTGGATACTAATAGTCTACTTGAAAATCAGTATGGATGGTCTCTTTGACCATCTTATGTCAACCCTCTGGTGTAAAACTCAGTTTGCCCAATTTACAGGCTAGCAATAGTCCTAGGAAGTGGACAAAGACAAAGAGAAAGAAAAGCAAAAAGATGATTCCAGGGGTTTTATACTGGGAGATTAGAGGATGTTGATACCAGGGAGAGAAATAAAATTGCTGGGAAGGGAAGCTGGTTTAGGGTTGTGTGATGGGAAAGATGATGAAGCAAATTTTGAGAATGTTGAGTCTGGGGTGATGGCAGATCAATTCATGTAAAAATGTTCTGTGAGTAGCTAGAGGCAGAAGTTTAGGGAGCCAGCTCCTGTTAAGACCTCAATTTCTACCTTGGACAAGATCTTCCATGGGTGTGGAAAACTGCATTTTGCTACCTCATCAAGGGATTCTTAAATGCAATTTGCTTTTTAGCCACTGCATGCCCTTTGACTACTGAGCTAAGGAGCTGGAACTTGACTCAGCCAGTGATAAGGAACTACTGACTATTTCTGAGCACAAGCAAGACAAGATTGGATCTATTTGTCAGGAGAATTAAGCTGATGGTGGTTTGAAAGATGGATTGAGGGGAAAGAGAGTGGAGGTGGGAAGACTGGTTAGAAGGCGATAGTCTGAGTAATCATGATAGGGCTGTTTTGAAGAGATAACCTGAATCTAATAACTGTAGTGAACCCCCGAAGTGAAAAGACTGACTGGCTGTGTAGGGCTCATTCATTTATTCACTCATAAAACATCTATTAGATACCCACCGTGTAAAGCACTGTACTAAGCAATGGGGGAGACACAAGGTTTAGGCAAGAAATGGTCAGTGGCTTATAGTCTTAGGGGGGATCAGACAGAAACATAGATTTATATGATAAACAGTGTTACTTGGTAAGTCTACTAGCAACGATAAAGTCTGAGGAAGAAAGCTCTTTCCAACAGGGGAAAGTCAAACAAGGCTTCATGGAGAGGTGGCAATTGACTTGTGCTTTAATAGATATGTACAAATTTAACAGGCGATTATGAGGGAGGAAATTCTAGCCACAAAGAATAGCATGATTTATGAAAGCTTGGAAGTGAGAGAGCACACAACACATTCAGGAGATGAATGGTAGTCTACTTTAATATAGTAGGCTGTATTTGAAATCGTGTCTTTCTGACTACAGGCCCAGTGCTCTATCCATAGGGAGCCATTAGAGATTTTTAAACAGAGAAGTGTCATAATTAGGTCATTTAAAAAAACCCCAATAATCTGGCTGCTAATGCCCACAAATGACCTAGAAAAACTTGATCACTGGGCTTCAGAAAAGCTTGCCTAATATTGGTGACACTGACTCCAGGTAATAGTGTCTCCAGAGCTGTCTAACCATTTCATTTTTTCAGTCCTCGGTTTAACTGGAAATCAGTTCTTGTCCTCATCTTCTACTTATTGTTACGGCGAGCTCCAAAAATTAACACTCATGTATCATAAAACAGCTAGTGGGTACACTCAAGCGGTTTAGGAAGATTTTAATTTTAAGTAGGAAATTGTCTTGGGAATCTTACCACCACTTGCTGCCTCTGTCCAACATTTCATTAAGGAGAAGGCAGAAACTCCACCTGTAGTGGATTTAATCGACAATATACTAACTGAAAATCAGGATATTTCTTATGCAATGATATGTTCTAGAAATCCTCAACTGACAGCGTCACTACTGAAACCACTGAGTAATTTGCTGCTTGCAAGTGGGTTTCATCACCCCGTTGACTGATTAGACCAACAGGCATTTCTAAATACTGAGTGCTCAGACGTGCTAAGCCTGCTTAAAATTTAAAAGTGGTTAGAAAAATTAGACTATGGAACATCATATGGCAACTAAAGGCTCCCCCTAGACATGATGAAGTCCTTTTTTTAAGGGGAAAAAAAAAGGATCTTACTAAAAATAAAAGTCTATTCTTGGGCTTTCCTGTCAAAATCACAAGACAGTAGAGTAAGAAAATCACTAAAGAGGGTGATAGAAGGAAACAATCTGAAAACTGATAAATGTGTAATCTACTTCCTTTAGACCTTTTGGAAAAGCAAAAATGCTACCCCAATTTTAACTGCAGCATACTGCTTTGAAGTCCTCTCATTTCTAAAATATGACTGCATAGCATCCTGAAAGAGTTAAAGCTATATGAATATTTATCATCTTTTTTTTCAAAAGGATAAGTAAAACTCCTTTTGCATATATGAATTTCAGATTGCTAACACAAACATGAGAACATGGTCAGGGGGCCCATCATCTTAATGAGGATATGGTAATGATAATGATTTTTAAGGCAGCTTATATATAATCAAAACCCAGAGACTTCAGTGTTGTTCTAAGACATGCTAAGACCCAGGAACAGCTAATGCTTTTAGAAGCATATGGTTGAATGACAAGAATACCATCAAGGGCTTATGGTGGTACCAAAGTGAAAGATTCATTAAAAGTGATAAATGGGATGTGCCTTTCTTAATGTTTTGCAATTGCATGTTCCATACCCAGGCCAGTGGCTATGCATTTTAACTGCCTTTTTTAAAAAGGAGAGCTGCCAGACCTTAATTATAGATTAAATAGTTATTTGCAAATTAGAACTTCTTCATTAACATACCAGAAAAATAATTATGAACAATTCTCTAGTACTAAACAAAACATTCTAATGGAGGACAATAAGAAGTTTGAGAACATTATGAAAGTGTGGAATGAAGGCAATGAAAAATCATTTAGGTCACAGTGAACAAGTTAATTGGCTCTCCTTATACATTTTAAAGGGAACAAGAGATAATTAGTTCACCATAATGCATATGTACAATTACAGAAACTTCTACCATGTTGTCATGTTTATTGTAGACTGGTGGTTTTTTGAAAAACTAAAATATGGTAAATTGGATTTTTCACAAAGAATCTTTACTTTTGAAACTTTATTTTAATATCTCCACGTGAACCAAACTTGCCTGTTACAAATTCTAACAGAAATACTTCATCCACATAAACTGTCAATTAACACAATCATACCACTACTTCGATTTAAATTTTTTAGAGCATGTCCACTGATTGAGTGATTCAATCATTCTTTCAATAAATTTTTGTTAAGCACCTAATATGCATCCAGGATTGTGCTAGGTGTTGGGGATGCAGAGAGAAAGATTAAAAAAACACCCCACCCCATGTCATATTATATCCTTATGGTGACCTCACAAGGTAGGACACGTATTTTAATTAATTTTACAGAAAGAGAAACTGAAGAAAAATCAAATTAAGTGACTAATTCATGAAAAAATCAGAACTAGGCCCTGTTGTAGGGTCTTTATTCCGCTTTCTAGCCCATTTCTTTCTAGCCTCCTATATGATGCTGTCCCATTGCTGTTCCTCAGTAATGCTTCCAGGGTCATTTGTTGTTCAGTTTCAAATTGTGACCCCATTTGAGGTGTTCTTGGAAAAGATACTAGAGTGGTTTGCCACTTCCTTCTCCAGCTCATTTTACAGATGAAGAGACTGAAGCAAACAGGGTGAAGTGACTTGTCCAGGGTCACACAGTTGGTGAGTGTCTGAGACTGGATTTGAACTCACAAAAATGAGTCTTCCTGACTCCAGGCTGGATTCTCTATCTTGCCCTAACCAGCATCATAGGAGCATAGATTTAAAGCTCGAAGTGATCTCTGAGGTCACCATGTTCAAATCACTCATTTTAGAGATGAGGAAACAGGATAAGGCCAAGGTTATGAACCTGGGAGAGTAGAAGGATGGTGGTACCTTAGACAGAAATAGGGAAATTTGCAGGAGGGAAGTGGTGAAGTGGGATGAGGGGATGGGGAGAGTGTAGGAGTTCTGTTTTGTGTGTGTTGAACTGGAGAGGCATGCCTGTTGGATATCCAGTTGAAAATGTCCAATAGGTAGCTGATGATGTGGACTGGAACTCAGGAGACTAAAGATGAATAAATTGATGATAAAAACACTAAAACTCAGAGAGGATAAATGACTTGCTCAATGGAACGTGGGAAGTGGAAAAAACTGAGACTGCTATTAAGGCTTTCTAACTTCAAATATAGAGCCCTTTCTTTAATATTTACTGACATTAGGGGGCAGCTAAGTGGCACAGTGGATAAAGCTCTGGCCCTGGATTCAAGAGAACCTGAGTTCAAATCTGACCTCAGACACTTGACACTTACTAGCTGGGCAAGTCATTTAACCCTCCTTGCCCTGTAAAATGAACAAACAAACCAAAAAAAAAAAAAAAAAGGGAAAAATATTTACTGACATTATATTTACTATGAATAAACCAAAACAAGAAACACAAAGATAGGAGATAGAAAAAGAATCCTCATAGTATTTCTATCATCAAACACCATCTCAAACCCATTTTAGAATTAGGCTGGCTATAAATCCTAAATAGTAATCAACAAAAATTAAAGTAATTGAAATAGTTCAACGATTTGATAATAATACTTCTCTAAAGAATTTTGCTTTTCACTCTTTCAATGCATAAGGTAGCTCAGTGTTGTTAAAAATCACAATTTGGATGAGGAAATGTCAGCTTTTAATATTGCCTTTTTTATAGTCATCTGAAAGTCAACAGGCAGGATTGGGGATTATGACTCTCATTTAATAGTAATAAAAAGAGTTGATATTTATACACACATTAAGCCTTAGAGAACTCTTCAGATACATCGTCTCATTTGATCCTCATAAACACCTTTGAATTAAGTATCCCAGAAGCAGTTTTATTGTCCTTCTTGTATGGAGGAAGAATATGACACTCTGAGATGAGTGACTTGCCCATGATCATAGAGGCAACAAGTATCTGAGACAATAACTAGCTAAACCGGGTCTCCTGATTCCATGTCTACCTCTAAGTACTCTATCCACAAGGTGTTTCTCATTTTAACTTCTGAAGGATGAAAAATATACTTGGGCTTTTCTATTCCAGAAATTACAGCAGGAGAAACCACACATCAAGTAGTGCTCTACACTACACTGGAGAGACTACCTCCATTGATTGGATCAGAATCACTGAGGTCTGGAGGTTTTGTACAGTGTATTCAGGATGATACAGTATTTGAATAATCAGCTGATAAGCTTCTCTAGAAATAAAGATAGTCACAATCTCTTAATAAAATGCTTATAAGAGTATATGTAATTTTTTTCTGCAAGCTAAAAAAGGTAAGACTCTAAAAGCATTTAAAGTCTATAAAACTCAAAGGGTGATTAGTATCCAATGGCCTTTCCTCAGTCCACGTCCTCTTGACCTCTCTGCAGAATTTAACACTGTTGATTACCTTCTCCTCCTAGATATTCTCCCCTCTCTGAGTTTTTGTGTTATTTCTTTCTTGGTTTTCTCCCTATCTATCTGACTGCTCCTTTGAAGTCTCCTTTCCAGCCTTATCATCAAGTTCACCCCCTCACAGTGGTGTACTTCCAGGGTCTGCCTTCTTTTGTTCTTTCTCTACACTCTTTTTCTCAGTGAATCCCTTAGTTTCCATGGGTTTAACTGGCCAACAAGCACTTGTTAAGTGTATACTATGTGCCAGACACTGTGCTAAGCATGTGGGGTATGAAGAAAGACAAAAACATACTTTGAGGTAGAAAGATAATGAGTCTTGTTTTGGACGTGTGTTGAGTTTGAGATGTCCACTAGGTACCCAGTGCAGATAGTTCTTAGATCAACACCTAGTTCTAGTCTCTCTCCTAAGTTCCACTAGTACATCTCCAGATATTGGACACTTAACACTGACTATCCTATAGGTAGGTACCTCAACCTCAAAATGTCAGAAACAGAACTCAGTATCTTTCCCCACCAACTCACCCCATCTTCTCATCTATTCATTCCTTTTGTAGATGCCACCATCCTTCCAGTTTCATTGGAACCATTCTGAACTCTTCACTCTAATCTCACCCTACCTTCACATCACTCATTGATTTCATTTCCTACACTAACCTGTCCACCATTCCAGTTAGAGCTTCATTACCTCCCAGATCACTACCAAAACATTGTAGCTGATCTTCCTGCCTCAGATCTCTCTTTTGCTGATCTATCATCCATATCTGCAAAAGTGGTACTCCTAAATCATAGGTCTGATCAGGTCACAGCATTGCTTTAAAAGCTCCAGTGACTCCCTTTTGCCTCTAGGAAAAAAATACCATCTCCTCTGTTTGGCAGTTAAAACCCTTTATAACCTGGCTTGGGCTACCTTTTGTGATAAAATAATGGGATTTAGCAGATACTCAAAGGCCCACCTGGAGATTAATCTAAACTGATTGAATTAAGTGAGTGATTGACTGCTGATTAGCCTACTTCAAGTTAACTAGATTGTAAGCACACCTGCCTAGCCCTTAAGAAGGTATTGTTCTCAGAAGCTAGACTTTGAACTCAACTCAAGACCACCTTCAAGTCCAGTGAACCAATGGATTTGGATGATGCTAACCAATCAGCTTGAAGCAGTGTGTAAGGACCGCCCATGCTCTGGACCTATAAAAAACTTCCACATTCAGTTTGAAGGGAGTTCATGATTGAAGCAGGCTTGTAGCGGGAAGACTTGAGGAAGAACTGGACTAGGCTGAAACTCTAGGCGAGATAGGCCTTTTCTTAACTTTCTGAACTCCACGTGAATACCTGTATACTTTAATAAATGTTTAATGCCCAAAGATTGGTGCTAAAGCTTCTAATTTAAGGCGACCACACAGTTTAGATTTTAAACAACACACTTTCAAGTCTTCTTACACATGATTCGTTTTCATGTACCCTACTGTGTAGCCATTCCTCATACATGAAACAAGGTCTAGGTTAGTACTGGAATATATCTTAAAATAACAGAGCTTCTTTCAGATCTCAGCTCAGACTCTCCATTCTACATGAGGCCTTTCCTGAGCTCCCTAGCAACTGATTTCCTAACCTGCAATCCAAAAGTGTCTCCACATTCACTTTGCATATATACTGCAGTGACTGATGTACGTGTTATTTCTCTCCAATGGAATATAAGCCCCATGAGGGCAATGCTTGCCTCATTTTTTCCTCTGTATCCTCAGAAGCCATTACAGTCTCCTAGCATGTTGTAGGTACTGGGAGATAAATACAGAAGTGAGAGTCCCTCCTTTCAAAGAGCTTTCATGCTACTGGAGGAGTTAAGCTGTTGTACCATGTCAACAGTAAAGTAAATACAGAATTTACAAATAGACAAATCAAATACATGGAGAACGGCCAAGATGAAGGAGCAGCAGGAAGAATCAGAACTTAGCTCTCCCCCTACTCCGTAAAGATCTAGAAAATGTACCAGACTAAGTCTTGATCAGGAAATTCAAGGAAAAAAAAAAAATCAGTGTCATCTGTCAAGGCCATGTGTGCATAGGGATACAGAGGTCTGTTGACACTGGCTAAGGGGTACAACCAGGAACAGCCATACAGAGTATCCCTGGGGAAGGAAATGAAGGAGAGGCCTGGCTTTGTGTGGGGAGCAGGAAGAGGCACCAACCAGCAGTACTACCTAGAGGTGGGTCACAAATCCAGTGCAGAATGAGAGGCTACATGTATCTACATGTAGTAGTCCAGGGCAAGGAAGGGAAGCAAGTCCTAGCCTGTCAGCTAAGTGAGGAGCAAGCGGGGAAGCCAGGAGCATTTGTGTGCCTCTGACCCTCACTTTGGCCCTGACACCAAGACCAGAATCTGGAATTAAGGCTGGAGGTATAAGCAAACAACAACAAAAAAAGAACCCTACATTAGAGAGCTATTGTGGTGACAGGCACCCTCAACACTCAAATGCCTCTGAATGCCTCTGAAACATATGTAAGCAAAACTCCATGGAAAAAACATAGCTTGGGCATGAGACCATTTGAGAAAACAAGTGGAAAAGAAATGAGAGACACTGAAGAAAAAATTGGAAAGACTATTACCAGCTTGGCACTAGAGGTCCAAAATCTTATTCTTGCAACAAACTCTTTGAAAATTAGAATGGACCAAATAGAAGCTAACAGTCCCCTGAGACAAAAAGAAATATTAAAACAAAGTCAAAAGGCTGAAAAAAATGAGACAAAGTATAAGGTATCATATGAAAGACAAATGAACTGGAAAACAAATTAAGGAGAGATAAATTAAAAATCCCTAAACTACCTAAAAGCAAGGCCAAAAAAGAAAAAAAAATCCCTGGTAAATACATGCTGGACATATTTTGAGAAAACATAAAAAAGTAGAAATATATCATTTAAAATGCACAGGATAATGATAAGAAATATTTTAAAAATGTATCCCTTCAATGAGCCATCAGCAATATTTTCTCAAGCAATGCATCTTGGCAGAAAAAGGTACTGGATTTAGAACTAGGGGAACTGGGTTCACTGCCACTTACATCCTTTGTGACAGGGGGCAAATCACTGAACTTCTCTGGGCCTTAGTTTTCTTGTCTACAAAAAAAAAAATGGGTGAGGGGTGTTAGACCAGAGTATTTCTATGGTTCCTTCTGGCTCCAGCTCTATGATTTGGAGAAAACTGATGAAATGATAAGCTATTAAGCTACCTAACAGACAGCATTAGAAAACATATCTCCTAACATCTTTATGTTAAATCTGTGGACAAAAATAATCCTTCTTCATGTGTTAAATAAAGCAAAGGTGGAAGACTCAGAACTAAAAAGAAAACTTGTAATAACAAGAGCAGTCACTGATTCAGAGCCAATCATTTTAATCCTTTGTCTGCACAGTGTGTGTGTGTGTGTGTGTGTGTGTGTGTGTGTGTGTGTGTGTGTGTTGGGAGATACAGCATTGGATTATTTATGAAGTCTTTCCTTTCCACTTCTAAAACTCCATTCTCTCTTTTACTATCTAAGTAGGCAGCAGATAGGGTGCTATTTGGATTTAAGTCCTACCTCTGAAACATAGCTCTGTGACTATAATAAAATCACTTAAATTCTCAGGGTGCTCCAAATAAGTCAACAAATCCATTGGAGAGCAGTTGCTGACCTGCCTAGGTGGATGAAGTATCCATAATGGGTCTCTGCCTTACACTAAAAATGGTAAAAACATTTATATCAATTCACCTTACAGTTTGCAAATACACCTGCCTTCCTTCCATAAGAGACGGTCCTTATTCCTGAAAAAAAAGTAGTGAGGAAAAGGAAATTGGCATCCTAAGAATGGGGAAAATAGCATTTTCCTTCTAATGTTCAATTTAGTTACTGTACCTTGAGTAAGAGGACATTGGCAATGGTAGAACGTGTAGACTGATCAAATTAATCTTATAACTCTTCTAAAGGAGAAATTCTGTGGCTTCATGACAAGTTTAAAAACATGGGGCTAGAATACATTTATAAGATGTTTGGGGGTGCAGCTAGGTGGCGCAGTGGATAAAGCATCAGCTTTATTCAAGAAGACCTGAGTTCAAATCCGACCTCAGACACTTGACACTAGCCGTGTGACCCTGGGCAAGTCACTTAACCTTCATTGCAAGGGGGAGAAGGAGGGAGGGGGAAGATGTTTGGGGCTTTTGCAAACTACCAAATATTAGATAACTCAGGTGACAATAGTAGTGGATAAAAGGTTGCCAAGAAATCTTTTCTGTTCTAGTTAATTTCTTTGCTTTGGCAATGACCTATAAAGGATTTCACAGTTCAATGATTAATCTTTTTTCTATTAAAAGTATATGTAATTTTAGGAAATCTGTATTTAAAAACAAGTAAAAACTACCTGCTTCCACATCTGTAAGTAAATATTTCTTCCCTGATTTGATTTGGGAGTTAAATAGCACCTATAATATTAGCAATACACTTATAATTTCTTTTCTTATCAGTGAAATGACATCACAAGCTATAATGTATTTACCAGGGAACTGTAATGCACTGGCTTTGTGCAAATATTGTATAATCCAATAATATATTTCAGAATAATTTCAAACCTGTCATACAATTTGCAACAGTGATAAGAAATGTAATTTTACTATTTCTTCCTTTTCCCCCCTATATCTCACTTTTAAACATTCGTACCACCCTTTCCCTAACATACTGTGTGATTTCCCTTTAAGTCACATCTGCTTTTGCCTATCCATGCAATACTGATTAGCATTTTCTTTTCAGTCACATTTCTTTGTCCTGTTCCTGTAATAGACAGGGAGAATGGTTCAATGGACTAAGCAATGGATTATAAAATAGGATGGGTTCCAGTGAGGCCCTGACTCTTGCTTGGTCAAGTTGTTTAATTTATACTTCAGTTTGTACCTGTAAAATGGGGATAACGTATACCTTTTCAGTTTTGAATGAAAAGAAGTGAAATGTGTGTATATGCTACTAGTAATTATATATTAGAGAATTTATGCTTAATAAAATATTACTGCTCTGATACCGAGTTATGCAAAACAGTATATAGGATAACTTACCAAAAATATGCTTCTAGTTTATATGTTTAATTTTCTTAAATGTATGTTTATTTTAATGTCATTTTAAAAAGGCAAATATATTAATAAAATGCTGACTCTTCCATTAAAAGATCTTGTTTACTGATCATATAAGTGGTTCTAGCAGTTGTTATTTAGACTCTGTATCTTCAGCATGACACAGATGGGAGGAGAGATCAAATGGACCTTAATGAATATTTACCACTGTTTACTCCAAATTCAGCTGTGTTGAATATCACAACACGTTCTTTAAATCAGGTGTTCTGGTTTTGTTCAAAACACATGTTTTCTCATGTATTCATTTGTAATAGTTATTGAAAAGAGAGAAAAAACCCTTTAACTTATATTTTCAAACAACATCATATTGTGTAGATCAATTCCTAACTTTTAGAAAACCAAAACTTCTTTCATTGAGACTATTAATAAACATTCCTAACAGCAAAAAAATGCTTTAAAAATAATAAAGACAAACATACTTATTGGATATGATAAGATTAGGAGAAAAATATTCAATTTCTCAAGTGAATAAGTATGAGGCTACATGAAATAAGAAATATCATACTAAATAAAATAACAACATGGGCCCTATCAAACTCTCAAGGAGGAGTTAAGAAATGACAACTTTAAAAGCAATATGATATTTTGGAGATTTTAATTCTGTTTTAGTGTCATTAAAAAATTTAAGAGTGGACAAAAGATTAGAAAACATTTATATGACCTGACATTTAAGGAAAAAGATACTCTGTTACATTCATAACACTTCTGGTGTATGACATAATTTATCTAATAATAATTCTACTCTAATAGTGCAGAACTGTGTTTTACAGGACACAGAGGAAGGCTTCAGATAAGTGCCCTCTCAACCAGTTGTTGCCACGTTAGAGATTGAATAGTAAAGTGAACAGATCTCCAACATTTCCTAAATTTTCATGTTAAGCTATGGATATAGGTTATCCATGGCTATTCATATTCAATTTTCTGAGAGAGATAAAAAATTAATATAGCTCACATTCTGTTTAGCAAATCCATTTGACTTATTTGTACAACTTTTAAAATAACAATCTATTCATTCACTCATTTTAGTCTTAATTTAGGTCACTGTTAGGCCTTGCAATTACAAAACTAAAATTAATCAGACACCTACTTACCTTTTGAAGAGCCCTCATAAAATCTATCATCTCAAATTAATTTATGCTAAGAGAAAAGCTCTTGTGTTTTAGGAGTATACTTGCAAAAAAATATAAAATCAAAATCATATCTTTAAACCTATAATCTTTCCTGAATGGAATATTTTCAAGATAACAACTATTTTGTTTAAAGTTGACAATAAAGGAACTACATTTGAAAAATAATCTTACAAAAGCTAAATCCACCTTTTAGGTCCAATTTCCTCAAAGCAATACTTTGAATGCTAAGTGGAACCAGACTTGTCCTAGTAATGTCACAAGACATGAAGAAACAATGTTGCACAACCAGGAACTTTGATAAGTTAGACGTATTTCTCTTATTAACCTGTAATTACTGTGAGAACTATAGTTGAATACATTTGTCATCTACTGCAAAGAGCAACCCATTTATACCCTATCTTATGTGACTGTTATTTATGTCTGCTCATAAATGCTCTATAGAAGGGTCTACCCAATATGTGGGAAGTCTTCATCTAGGGAAGTAGAAAAGCACCCGGCCTATTATTGATCTTGTCCATCCAACTGGTCAGATGGGCAACTTGGCAGCAACTGGAAAAAATGTATTACTTGAATATTAATAGTTAAGGGTTTTGGTATTATGTATCATGGAGCCATTTTCTTAAATTTGCATATTGGTCTTTCACATTACTATGACAAAATTTATCTAGTCACACAATGATCAAATCATGATGAAGTAAATTGAGGGTATTATGTATCTAGAATTAAAAAATATATATTTTGGGTTTTTTGTGGGGCAATGAGGGTTAAGTGACTTGCCTAGGGTCACACAGCTAGTAAGTGTCAAGTGTCTAAGGCTGGATTTGAACTCAGGCCCTCCTGAATCCAGGGCCAGCCCTTTATTCACTGCGCCACCTAGCTGCCCCCATGTATCTAGAATTTTACTGACGGAAGAGTATAGTTAAATAGATCACTGTACTCTCTTTGGATTCTAACTATATTATTTTGACTTTCTACTATTTAGCAATGAAATTCAATTTCAATTTACCTCATCAGAGAGGAATAATTGGGCTGGCATTCATCACCACCAAGTGAAGCAAGTAGTATGCTGTGCATAATGCCCACAGCAGCAGAATTTTGACTATTGGGATTAGTCTTTCTATTTGCACCTTAATGGATTTTTAAACTCGACCAGTTTTAGAAGCAAAGATCTTAGAGAGTGGAAGAACAGCAGATGCAGAAGAAAATGGACTCTATCAGCTACTAATTGTTAAGGTGCATAAATGGAAAATGTGGCAGGAATAATTAAGAATATCTTATCATAACTTAAGGAATATTCAAAAATGTTTATTAACTTTCTTTTTAAAGAAAATTAAAATGATTAAAAAACTTAAAAAAAAGTTTTCATCTTGAACATTGCTATAACTAATGAATTAATTGGTTCTAGTGAAATAATGGTGAAATAACAATTCATCTTAGTTTATTAGATGAACTAATAGTGAATTCATAACTTACCTTTAACCACTAACTATTAAATTTACTCAAAATTAATGAACTATGAATTGCTATGACTAATGAATTGTTCTTTTTGGACAATACTTTCAGCCAGTTACTGAGTATTTACAGAATGCCAGCATTGTGTTAAGTTCTGTTTATACAATGATGAAATAAGACAAAGTCCCTGCCTATAAACAGCTTATACTCTAGTGAAGAGGAAGGTAGAGAACATATACAGAAATAACTATAATACTTTTAATGCTTTGCTGGGTTTATGATTTTATTCATGTGGGCACTCTCTTCAACTATAAAGATCCCAATTTCTCCAGACTTTCACATCTTGTACTACTCTTGTCCATATAATCCTGTAAATTTTCAACAGGGGGTTCACTCACCATTCTAGGGGTGGCCTCCCTCTAGCCTTTATATTACATGGATTGCGATAGAGCTTAAATGTTATCAGCTATCCCTCTTTTTCCTGAAATGACCAGTTTATCTCTCATTTTTGATCATATCTTTCTTCCTTCCTGCCACATTTACCACACATTTAAAAATATCATTGATGGATTTAAAAAATACCAGTCATTGGGCAGCTAGGTGTCGCAGTGGATAGAGCACTGGCCCTGGAGTCAGGAGTACCTGAGTTCAAATCCGGCCTCAGACACTTAACACTTACTAGCTGTGTGACCCTGGGCAAGTCACTTAACCCCAATTGCCTCACTAAAAAAAACCAAAACAAACAAACAAACAAAAATACCAGTCATTTCCATGTATAAGCTAAAGCCTCCACTTTAAGAAAGTTTAGGAAAATCAAACATGTCTAACAAAAGTGTAAGACAACAGTCCCTCATATCTATGAAAAGAGTCACAGGATTATAGTTTCTAAGCTAGAAAGGACGTTAGAGGTCATTGAGTCTAATTACTTCATTTTACAGATAAGGAAAGTTAGGTTAAGAAATATTAAGTAACTGACCCAAGAATATAGAGCTATAAAGTATTGAAGCAGGATTCAAACCCAGGTTTTCCTGACACTGTCCATTATGCCACAGTTTCATTATTTGCTCTCAAGTACCAAGATTGGTCATTGCAATTAATTTGTTTTATTTAGAGTTGTTTTTGTTTCTTTTATCATTTTTGCCAATTTGATGGGTGTGAGGTGAAATCATGGACTATTTTAATTTCTATTTCTCTTGCTATTAGTTATTTGGAGAATTTTACATGTCGTTACTGATAGTTTTCACTTCTTTTGAAACTTGTTGATATCCTTTGACCATGGTTCTTTCTAAGGATATCTTCCATGTGTCTTCTCTTGGGAAACCCTCAAATTTAAGTCTTTGGAGCCTGTGACACGTCATATAGAGTGTTACTAGAATTTTGTTACAAGAAGAAGCTAAGGATCATTAAATTCCTAAACAATTTCCTCAAATCAATACAAACTTCTCTGTTCTTTTCCTTTCCAAATCTGAGTCTACTTAACTGCCTACACAGCATCTACCTTATACATAGATGTAATATGGGCAGGCTATTGAACTGTATATTCTGGTCTGGACGATAGGCATTCTTCACCCGTGTGTGTGTGTGTGTGTGTGTGTGTGTGTGTGTGCGCGCGCGTGTGCACGCTCACGTGTACATATGTGGATTGCTAGACTCAACTCTTATGAGTGATTATAGCTCTTTCTTAGGAGACTCTTCACTGTGCCAGGCCTTGAATCAATCTGAATGATGCCATTCAAAAACAGGAACATCTGGAGGGCATCACCATCTGTAAGGCATCCCTCTTCTACCTGGACATCTTCCATGATATTGGCAAAAAAACCTTAAGCAAGAATATATTACCCTGTTTAATACACTGTTTGATATGAGTAATCAGAGGGGCATTGAACAAAATTATCTCTTATTGTCCAAGGGATCTTATATAATTTTTACATATGAATAATGCTCCACCTTGTTGGAGCATAGCCTTACAGGCCTGCTCATCAAATCAAATTGGTTTTGCTGTTTTAATAGTTAACAAACAATAAGCACAGTGGGACTTTTTCTTCACTTTTTCAGTCACTTGTATATGTATGGTGGAATTCCCTTACAGAGGTACAGACTAGGATTTCTATCAGGAGCTGACGATAATATGGACCATGTCCTAAGGACCATGGCCTTTCCTCTTGATTTTTCCATAGTAGGTCATTCTTGTAACACCTGCTTTATTAGCAATGACTTGTTTGTTTTTTTTTATGTATGAGGTATTTTATTTTTTCCATTACATGTAAAGATAGTTCTCAACTTTTGTTTATACATGCTTTACAATTTCAGATTTTTCTCCCTCCCACCCCTCCCTCCCCCCTCCCCTAGACAGCAGGTAATTTGATATAGGTTATATCTATATATCTCTATACATATACATATATATATACACACACATATATATATACACATAATAACATTAATCCTATTTCTGCATTAATCCTGTTACAAGAGAAAGAATCAGAGCTGTGATGCAAAACCTCAAAATAGAAAGGAAAAAAAAAACCAACAGCACCCAAAACAAAAGAAATAATATGGTTCAATCAGCATCTATACTCCACAGTTCTTTCTTTTTTTTTTTTTCTTGGATTTGGAGATCCTCTTCTATCATGAGTTCCCTGGAACTCTTCTGTACCATTGCATTGGTGAGAAGAATATAGTCCATCACAGTAGGTCAACACTCAATGTTGATGATACTGTGTACAATGTTCTTCTGGTTCTGCTCATCTCACTCATCATCAGCTCACATAAGACCCTCCAGGTTTCTCTGAACTCTTCCTGCTCATCATTTCTTACAGCACAATAGTATTCCATTGTATTCATATACCACAACTTGTCCAGCCATTCCCCAATTGATGGGCACCCCCTCAACTTCCAATTCCTTGCTACCACGTAAAGAGCAGCTATAAATATTTTTGTACATGTGGGTCCCTTTCCCCCTTCCATGATTTCTTTGGGCAAAAGACCTAAAAGTGGGATTGCTGGGTCAAAGGGTATAGCAATGACTTGTTAGGGTGAATAGCTACTCTCCTCTAGTTTGGGGAAATCTCTGAGAATATACTATATACAAAGAAGTAACACACAGGTACTGTACAGAGTCAAATTTTTTTTTTCCATGCCATTTCTTAGTCCCAGTTTTATTTCAATATCTTATGGTTACAAGAACCTTCTCTGAGCAAGCAAGCAAGCAGGTGTACCCTGTATCTTGTATGTGCCTATTTCTATATTGGTTTTCTCTTCTCTTAGAATATAAGCTCCCTGGGCCAGGTGTCCCACATCTGTTGTGCCTGCCACTCATTTCACTGGAGGAGGCTGAAGGTGGTGGATCACTTGAGTTTAGGGTTTTTTACCTCCAGTAAGGGGAGGGAAGGGTGTTGGAGACAGATCCAGCAGATTATTAAATCTAGGACCTGATAGTTAAATTTTCAGCATAAGCATTTACACGATGGAAATTGGCAAATACTACGAAGCAGGGCTCAATTTTTTATTGCTATTTATTTAGACTTATGAAAGGGATGGAGAAAATGTTAATAGGGCAGATTAAACTTAAGAGTGTATTGTGGGCACAATCTTTTGGAGAGCCAGATGGAAAGCCAAGGTATCTGCATTAAGCCCATCACTAATATGGGAAGTCCCTGGGTGCTGAGAACCACCACGTTGCCTAAGGATGGGAAAACTAGCTCAGGTCAGAAAAATGAGGAAGGTTTACACTTCTGTACCAACTGGCAGTGAGTAGCTGCTGCCTTTCCACCCCAAGCAAGATAAGAAGATCCAGTCTCAAAACAAAACAAACGAAAAAGGAACATAAGCTTGTTGAGAAGAGGAGCTGGTTTCGCTTTTTCTCTGTATGCTTAGCAGAGTGCCTGGAACATAGTAAGTGATGAATAAGTCCTTGTTTGTTGATTCCTCGCATACAATATTACACCTTCTGTCTCCATGCTTTAGCTTTTGTCATCCCACATGCATGTAATTCACTTCCTCTTTACCCATCTCTCAGAGTTCCTCTCTTATTTTATGACTAAGCTCACGTACCATCTTCTGCATGAGCATCTATTGGTCCTTACCCAAACTACCTTGTATTTAACAACTTTGTATTTATTTACTTAATCCTGTGTGTTTATATGTGTGTGTGTGTGTGTGTGTGTAATTTAAGATTCTAAATGTGGATTCTAATGTGTTCCCCCAGTTTGGGGGAAACTGACTAAAAATCACTGATAAAACGAGTTTAGGTTTTTAAGGGTTTATTGGAAAATAGAAAGAAAAAGATTGAGAACAGAATTCTAACAGTCTGGCATTCCTATCTTTCCTCAAATCTCCTGTGAAGTCCTCTGCCGCCACCACCATCAAGTCCGGAAGCCAAAAAGGCCCGCGCTCTCTGCGCAGGCTCCCTTTCCTCCTTCCTGTCTCCTCCCAGACCATAGGAGGCTCCTCCAGTTGATTGGCTGGTAGACTTGATAGACAGCACCCATGAGCAAGCGTCATTTCCTGACGCCAAGGAAAAGCCACAATGCCTCTGAGGCATTTTCCTCATGGTGGAGCTCTCCACAGCAAGTCTCCAGTAGGTGGCGTCATTCCAATCATTACAGTGTGTGTGTATGGATGGATGGATGGATATATATATATATATACACATATTTGTTGTTTCTTTCATTAGAATGTAATTTTAGATGGCTTTTAGTTTTAAAGACTGAAACAAAAACACAGGTTCTGATTAAACAAAGAATTAGAGGATCTCAGATTTAGAGCTCAGAGGGCCCTTAGAGGTCACTGAGTTAACAGATGGGTAAACAGAGGTGAATTGTCTAGGCTAAGGTCAGTCACATAGGCTGTAAGTGGCCAAGCTGGGATTCAAACTCCAGTCCTCTGGATCTAAATGCTATTGCCCTTTTAATTTTTATTTATTTATTTTTTTGGCAGGGTAATGAGGATTAAGTGACTTGCCCAGGGTCACACATTAAGTGACAAGTGTCAAGTGTCTGAGGCCAGATTTGAACTCAGGTCCTCTTGAATCCAAGGCTGGTGCTTTATCCACTGCAGTGCCACCGAACTGCCCCCATACTACATAGTCTTAAGTATAGCTTAAGTACTACATGTATACACTAAAAGAATGTTAATCCCCATAATGGCCAGATTGCCCTTCACAATTCATTAAGAAACTCTACTTGTTTTTGTTATAATGAGACAAACCCAAAGCATAACTGCTAGGATTTAAAGTTATCTAGTAAATTAGACTAATTTAAAATATGTATTTAGAGTATGAAGCTACTCCCTCCCAACACCCAAATCTCTGCCTTCTGCAATTAACACTATTTCAAGAAAACATCATCATAAATTAATTCATGCATGCAACACTTGTGTGACTTATTAAAAGCTTCATGCTAGGCACAATAGACACTTGCATTCAAGGGCTCAATTAATGAAAATGGCATTTTGTTCTTCCCATTCAAAGACTTCTTTTCTTTGCACTGTAGTTTAGTTTCTCTCTAAATGTGTCTTTTAATATAAAATGACAATAATTATGAGCCCTTTGAGATTTCAAATCTGAATCTCAAATGATCAAACCTTAATAAAGGCCTAATAAATTCCTTTATGTGCCATATTGTGTCTGCTTAATTACTGCAGACACATAAAGAAAGCAATACAGGACCACAGCCTTTATATTAGCTTTATACAAGAGTGGTTTTAAAGATTCTTTTCTCCAAATAGAATTTTTAAGGTATACAATATTTAAAATAGATATTCAAAAATTTTCTTTTGAATCTGGAATTTGGATCACCATATAAATACTCTGACTCCAAAAGCTGTGAGGCATGGTAGAGAGCTAGCTTCTGAGCCAGAAAGAAATGGGTTCAAGTGTGTCTTCTGACACATGCTGGCTGTGACTGGGCATTTTCCTTTGGGGCTCTAAATGTTCTCAGCATTTAGGCCAGGCAACATTTTCCATAAGAGGCTAGGTAGTAAACATTTTTGCAAGATCAAGGATATTACGTAGTCACTTACATTCTGTGTGGTGCAGTGGATAGAGTGCTGGCCTGGGCCTGGAGTCAGGAAGACCTGAGCTCAAATCTGGCCTCAGACAACCCTGGGCAAGTCACTCAACATCTCTGCCTTCCCCAGTTTCTTGAACTGGAAAATGGGAATTATAGGAACACCTACTTGCAGGGTTGTTATGAAGATCAAATGAGATCTGTAAAGTGCTTAGCACAGTGCCTGGCACATAGCAGGTACTAAATAAGAACTTGTCTCCTCTCCCCCTCCTCAAGATGATAAATTGCAGAGAAGGTGCCAATCTGTACTAATTGCAAACCATGCCGTATAGAGCCATTCTCCCAATATGATACTTTGCTTATAACTTTACCTAAGTATATATCTGATATTCTGGGAATTCATGGAAATGTCTAACATAGAGCCTGGGTTTTCTCTCCACCACTAGAGAGAAGGTGTGCTGCACACAAGTCTTTGAATTAGCCTGAGATCATCAGCATGTGTAGAACAACCATAGAGCTGCATTCCCATTACATGCCCTCAGAATTTCCCAGACCAAATCAACACTATCAGTGGATACTAAATCACTGGAAAATTAATAGAAATAGTCAACATTTATATGGTGCTTTAAGGTCTGTAAAGTATTATTTGTATTATAATACACTATTTAACTTGAGCTTTATAACACTCTTGTGGAGCTGGGTGCTAGAATGATCCTCATTTTACAGATGAGAAAGCTGAGGTTGAGAAAAGTTAAGGGATTTTCCCAGAGTCACACTGCAAGTTGTCTGAAGCAGAATTCCAGTTCAGGACTTCATGCCATGCAGCTGCTAAATAAATGCATCAGGACTTAATTCTAAATGTTTCTAGCTCCACACAGACAAATACAGACCCACAAAGGAATCATATCCTCTTCAGCAGACATTTTTTTAACCCACAGGTCCATGAAATTTTAAAATAAATATCCTTAAATGTATTTTAATATTATTGGTTTTCTTTGTAATCCTTTGTCAGTCAATATACATTTCCTAGATACCAGCTATATGTCAGGCACTGTGCTAAACCATTAGTGGTACAAAAAGGGGCAGGAGATAGTCTCTGCCCTCAGGAAGCACAACAAACATGTACAAACAAGCTGTATACAAGATAAATGGGTAATAATTAAAAGAGGAAAGGCACTGGAATTAAGAGGGGTTAGGAAAGGCTTCCTGTAGAAGATGGAGTTTTAATTGAGATTTGAGAGAGGCCAGGAAAGCCAGGAGGTGGAGATGAGGAGAGCCTGCCAAGGATGGAGGACAACCTGCCAAGGACAGAGAAGAAGTGCCCAGAGCTAGGAGGTGTTGAGTATCTTGTTTGTGAAATAGCAAGGAGCCCATTGTCACTAGACCAAAGAGGAGTGGCTTCAAGTAAAGTGTAAGAAGACAGGAAGGGGGGAGATGGAGCTTAAGGTATGAAGAAGTCTGAATGCCAAATTAAGCATTTTGTCTTTGATCCCAGGGGGGCAATAGGGAGCCACTGAAGTTTACTGAGCAGGGAATCAGGGTGACACAGGAAATTCACTCTGATGGCTGAATGGAGGATGGACTGCAATGGGGAGGGATTTGAGGCACCAGCAGGCTCTGACAATAGTCCTGGTGTGAGGTGATGAGAGCCTGGACCAGGGTGGTCTCGGTGTCAGAGAAGAGAAGGAGGCATAACTGAGAGATGTTGGCAAGGTGAAATTGGCAGGTGCTGGCAACAGATCAGATATGGGATGGTTTGAGGGAGTGAGGAGTTAAGGATGACATCTAGGTTGTGAGCCTGAGAAGAAGTCAGATAGGTGAGAGGAGAACCAGAGGGGTGTCTCCAAAACCAAGGGAGTTTCAAGGAGAGGAGGGTTATTAGCCATGTCAAAGGCTGCAGAGAGGTCGAGAAGAATGATGATCAAGAAAAAGGCCACTGGATTTGGCAAATTAGGAGATCACTGGTAATTCTGTAGAGCAATTTTGGTGGATTGCTGAGGTCAGAAGCTGGCTCTTAGGGGTTTAATAAGAGAGGGAGAGAAGGGAAGTAGAGGCACTTTTTAAATAAATGGCCTTTTCAAGGAGTTGAGCTGTAAAGAGCAGAAGAGAGAGAATAATAGTTGGCAGGGACAGAATCATATAAGGGTCTTTTGAGAATGGGGAAGAAAGAGGCAAGTTTATAAGCAGTAGGGAAGGAGCTAGTAGACAGGGAGAGATGGAAGATAAGTGGGCGTGAGGGTGAGAGGGGACAGTCTGTTGGAGATGGGATAGAATGGGTTTGTTCAGGTAGAGTAGTTTGCCTTGGTAAAGAGTAAGGCCACTTTTTTTGTGTGTGAGGGAGAAGTGAAGGAGGAAATCATAGCAGAAAATATCTGAAGAGTAGGAGATAAGAAGAGGGGAGAAGAGGGAGCTCATGGTGAATGGCCTCAATTTTTTTCTGTAAGATATGAAGGGGGCAGTTAGTGTAAGATATGAAGGGTGGCGCAATGGATAGAGCACCGGCCCTGGATTCAGGAGGACCTGAGTTCAAATCTGGCCTCAGACACTTAACACTTACTAGCTGTGTGACCCTGGGCAAGTCACTTAACCCCCAATTGCCTCACTACAAAAAAAAAAAAAAAGATATGAGGGAAAGTTCTCAGCTGAGAGGGTCAGGGTAGATGGGAGTTGTGAGAAGGGAGGAATGGGTTTGGAAGAACTATCATGGAGAGCAGAATAGTAAACTGATAAGGCAAGTATCATAGGATTATCCAGTGGCAGTGAGGGCGCACTTGCGGTAATGTAACAAAACTGGCTCTTTTCTCAAGTGGCATGATTGATAATACTGGTCAGTGCTTTGGAGAGCAGGCCCAGGTTCCTTATCACCTGCTCCAAAGGGCACCCTCTTGTGTTGAGCTTCAGAGCTGTCACTGTGCTGTGCCTTCCTGGGGGTGCTATGATCTTTCTTGTATTGAGGCTGCAGGTGTGGGTCTCATCACATCCACATGGTTACTCCATTGTCCTCGGACCAATCTGGAGCACTGGGTCTCTTTTTGGGCTAACCAGAAACTGGAAACAGATGTAGCAGCACCAGTTTATTGTCATTGATTGTGAAGTCTCAACATACAGATCCGACCCAGGTGGAGTTGGAAATTATCTCATTTTTCCATCTTCTTTCACACTCAAATACTCTCTACAATCCACTCAGGCTGGGAAGGTCTGGAAAAAGCAAAGTCTAACCTCTTTCAAACCTTCTAGGGGCCTGACTCAATGTCTCTAAGGTCCCTTGCAGCTTTAATAGTCTGTTTCTGATTTCCAAGAACATGGGGCTGAAAGCCATTTAAGCACTTGGGTTTCAAAAAGTCTTCTTCAGGCAAAATAAATAGAAGATGTAGAGATGTCATTAAAGTGTTTTAGTTACTACACTCAATACAGAGTGCCTATAACATCAAGAAAACAACATACAGAAGGTGAATTTCAAAACAAGATTTAGAGTTAATGTGATGATAATCAACCTTTTAGATAATCTAGACTTGCAAGTATTTTCCAGAAATAATCAGTACGGTTGAAAAAATAGAGACTTTCACATTTTATCCTTTGTTTATGTATACGAAGGAAGGTATAATCTAACTCCAAATTTAATTTACTACATTGTCTACTTTTTTAATGACACCACAGAAACTGCTCTTAAGAGATATCATTAGAGAATTTATGAATTAAAAATCATTTAAAAGATTTATTTTAGTGCCAATAATTGATAGAACTAACAAATAGTTAAACATCTAAAAATCATGAAACATAATAAAGATTACCATCTTTATGGGTCCACTTTGGGGAAAGCTACTTTTTTTTCACAAGACAACATTTTAAATCCATTAATCCTATAAACACAGATAGAATGTTAATTTATACATTTTCTCTGACTCGAAAAAAGGAAGAAGACAACGTGAACAAAACCCCCTGAAATTTAAAACTGGATGTAGGAATAATTTTTATCATTTTCAGATATGTTTTAGTGGGCAGAAAGTTAATGTCCCAAACTAACTGTGAATAATATTTCTGTTCTTTCCCAGTTAAGTCAGTGTTGAACATACACTTGTATTTGATGACGAAATTCACGCTCATGCTTCTACTTACATTTCAGTACTTCTAGGAAAACTGTCACATTTACTTTTGCTTAGAGTCATTTTATTTTGAATGGTATAGGTAAAAAGCAAAGGACAGACAGCCACAGGTGAATCAGGCTTAAGAAATTAAATGACATCTCGGTAAAGTGTGGGAAACACTATTTCCAGTATAAGGCATTTCTTATAGTAGTAAAGTAGAAGTTACCAGTGCCTGCAGTTGTCTGGCTTGTAGCCTTCATCATGACTGTTTGATGTTTTTCCCTTGTGTAAAACAGGGGTAGCATATCAGATCCCTGCAGATGCTAAAGCTGAAGGCAATGGAAAGAAAAGCTTTGACATTCTGTCATGGGGATGACAGGACAGAATGGACTGTAATAAACAACAGCCTGAGCAGGATAATTTGATGCATTGGGTCCTTAAGCTTCTCCAGATGCTGAACTCAGCTTGGGTTAGGAGATAAGAGGACAGCATTGACTGTGCTGAATAGAGTCTACTTGTGTGGAAGCAGAAAAAAGAAACCCCTTTATGTAAATAGAAAATAGTCCACCAACATGCTATTTTATTTTTTTTTTGCCTGTTGTCTTTAAAGCCAATAATGAAGACTGAAAGGCAATACAAGTGTTAGTGAGATATCCTTAGGATGGAAAACAACAACAATAATCCAACATTATAGCAATATTTTTGGTCAGCTTAAACTCACTTAATACTATATTGCTCCACAACTATTACACATAAATAAAATGACTTTGAATAACATTTCTTTTCCAAATAAACAAACACATGCAACTCACAGATTTTGCCTGTGAAGATTTAATTTTCAACAGAAGGATGTTGCTTATGGAGTGAGAAGTGAAATCGCAGCCCCTCTGGGAACATCTAGGTGCTTTGCCAGCTTTCCATCAGAAGGCTGAATGATTTGCTTACATTTCTTGAAATCTGTTTTCTTTCAGAAAGGCCAGTTTAGGTGACTAGAAGATGTCATAATTAAACTGAACTACTACCCAACCTACTTATTTCGGTAAGGCATGACAGAGAAAAAAACAAGATCCACTTCCACTGATGAGCCATTTAACTTCATTCTCTCCATTACTTAGGCTGTAAGTGTTAACACAACTAAATTCATTACAAAGAAATGACAAAATGTAATATGCTTATGCAATTGGGAAATTTGAAATAAGAGTTTTATAACATCACTGAATTAACAAAGATCAAACTGAGGGAAGAGGTAGAGAAAGCAAAGAAATTCATGTATAAGTGCAAAGAAAAGTTAAAGATATCCCTCAACTTTACAATGAAAAAACGCATCCAGGTTTATGGTGTATATTTTTGGGCACATTCCCAGGAAGACAGTCAGGGGTTGATGCTAGGCCTGCCTTTATCCTTTTGCTCTGGCTAGCCCAGTGACCTAGAATGCTGTGTCCCTTCCTTCTACCTCTCCCAATGTTTTGGGGTTCTGGCTTGGATTTCTTGAGAAATTCAGTCAGCACTGCTCTCCCATTTTCCTGTGTGTCTACCTTTGTAGTCCTCCCTATGCACTCTGATCTTGGCGTGCCTGGGGTTCCTTACATCTTCTGTCTTTGTTCTTTTGCATTGGCTGACTCCCAGGCTTGGAATGCTCAGCCTATTTATCTCTTCCTCTTTGTTTTTCTGGCTTTCTTTAAGCCTTAATTCAAGTCCCACCTTTGGCAGGAAGCCTTTCCTGGTTCCCCCAGTTACCCATGTGCCTGGTACATAGTAAGCACTTAATAAATGCTTGTTGCCCACCTACCCGACCCTATTCTGATTACATCTTGTATGTACCTAGTTATACCCAAGCTGTCTTTCTTATTAGAATGTGTATCACTTGAGGCCAGGGCCTGTTTTTTCCTTTTATTGGACCTTGAGCACTTTAAGACAGTGCCTGGAACAAAGTAAGTGCTCAATAGATGTTTTTTGTTTTGTTTTGTTTTGACAGAGGAGATTGTGTTTCTAAAGAGCTTACTAGGTCCCAAGCACTGAGCAAAGCATTGGGGATACAAAAGGAAACAATCAAGATAGTCACTATCCTCAAGGAGCTAATTTTTTTTCTTTTTTAGTTTTGTTTTTTGCAGGGCAATGAAAGTTAGGTGACTTGCCCAGGGTCACACAGCTAATAAGTGTCAAGTGTCTAAAGCCAGATTTGAACTCAGGTCCTTCTGAATCCAGGGCTGGTGCTTTGTTTACGGCACCACCTAGCTGCCCCCAAGCTTATATTCTAATAGGGGAAGATGAAACATAAAGGGGAGCTGGAAGTGGAGGAAAGAGCATGCCCGTGGTCTCATGGGGTGGAGATAGCCAGGAAGTACTATAGAATCACGGAGTGTTAAGCACGTGAAGGGATCCTGGAGAGTGTCTATTTCACTTCCTTTAAAATCACCAATCTATTTGTCCAGGTGTAACTTCTCCCCGGACTGCCATAGCCTCATGTCTCCAGCTGCCTGTTGGTTGTCTCCAACTCGATGTCCTGTCTTTGACCCAACATGTATAAACTGAGTTTGAATCTGTTCCCTTCAAACTTCCCATTACTGTTGAGGGTGCTACCATTCTCTTTGTCACCATAGCTTAAAACTAGATAAGATCCTTTATTTCTGACTCCTCCCTCCTCACCAAGTTCCCCTCTCATCTGATCAGTTTTCCCATCCTTTTGCTTCTACCTTGGAAACATTTCTTGCATATGTCCCATTCTCTCCTCTGAGCACTGGATTTGCTTGGTGGAAGGAGTCCAACATTGACAAAACTTAAAGACTTTTTTGGTGGGGGGTGGGGGGTGGGAGGGGCAATGAGGGTTAAGTGACTTGTTCAGGGTCACACAGCTAGTAAGTGCCAAGTGTCTGAGACCAAATTTGAACTCAGGTCCTCCTGAATCCAGGGCCAGTGCTTTATCCACTGCGCCACCTAGCTGCCCCCAAAACTACAGATTTTAAATTTAATCCTTGAATAAATGTATTTGGTCTGAATGGATTTCACATCACACAAATTCTGTGTAATGATGGATGAGCAATCACATATGAAAACAATTTACATAATCAATCAGTAAATTGATCAAATGAGATAGAATTTGTAAAGCACTTGGCACAGTGCCTGGCACATAGTACTATATACTTATTACTACCATCACCACCACCATCATCATCATTTTTGTTGTTATTATTATTAAATATTTATGAAGTGCCAAGCACAGTGTTAAGTGATAGGGATATGAGTACAAAGAATGAAACATTTCCTGTTCACAAGGAGAGACAGTGGGAGATAATAACAACATATATAAATATATACAGCATAAATGTGAAATGAATAAATACAAATAGAGTAATTAAATACAAGGTATTTGGGGGGCAGAAGTTGAGGATGATCAAGAAAGGCTTCTTGCAAAAGAAGATGCTACAGCTTGAGCTTAAGGACAACAGGGACTGCCTGCTAAGGGAGACAGATAAATGGGGATTTTTCCAGTTATGACAGATAGACAGTATAAAGACACAGAGAAGGGAAATGGAGTGTAATGTGAAGAACAGAAAGAAGGCCAGTTTGTCTGGATTCCAGAGTGTGGGAGGGTGAAGGCTGGAAAGATAGTTTGGGACCAGATTGTGCAGGGCTTTACAAGTTAAACAAAGGAGTTTGGATTTTGTCACAGTAGAATGAGTGCTGGACCTGGGGTAGGCAGAACTTGAGTCCAAACTTGGCTACAACCACTTACTAGTTGTGTGACCCCAGACCAGTCACTTAACTGCTATGTGCCTCAGTTTCCTCAATTGCAAAATGGGGATAATGACATTAACCTCCTAGGGTTGGTGTAAAAGTAAGATAGACGATATTTATAAAGCTGTTTTCAAACCATTAAGCACCATATAAGTGCTAGCTATTGCTATTGTTATTATTATTAATAATTTATTGCTAGAAGCAAAAGGACCTTATATCTAATCCTGAAGGAACCACTGGAATTTACTGAGTAGGGGGCAGCATGCTTTAAGAAAAAGCACCTTGGGGGCAGCTAGGTGGTGCAGTGGATAGAGCACTGGCCCTGGAGTCAGGAGTTCAAATCCGGCCTCAGACACTTAACACTTACTAGCTGTGTGACCCTGGGCAAGTCACTTAACCCTAATTGCCTCACTAAAAAAAAAAAAAGAAAAGAAAAGAAAAGAAAAAGCACCTTGGCAGCTGAGTGGAGGAAAGACTGGAGTGGGAAGAGACTTGAGTATGAGAGATCAATTAGAAGGCTTCTGAAATAACAGCTCAGGGGAGAGATGAATTTGGGCAGTAGCTGTCTGGTGAAGAGGACAATAGAATGGGAGATGCTGTGAAGGGAGAAATGATAAAACTTGCCAAATGGCTGAATATTCTGTTAGTGAGTCGGTAAGCAGTTATTAAGTGCTTACTAGGTTCCAGGCACTGTGTTAAATGCTGGGCATACGAAAAGAGGCAAAAAGTCCCTGCCCTTGAGGAACTCACTATCTAATGGAGGAGACAGCAAACATACATACATACATAATACACATACAGACATAAATACATACATACATATATATATATATGAAATAATTAATAGAGGGAAAGCACCAGAATTAACAGAGGTTGGCAGAGAATTCCTGTAGAAGGTGAAATTTTAGTTGGGACTTGAAGAAAGTTGAGGGGGGTGGGGGAGAATGAGGTGGAAAGTATTCCAGGCAGGGGAACGGTCAGAGAAAATGTCTGGAGCTGAGAGATGGAATGTCTTGTTCAAGTTCACCGAACAGCAAGGAGGCCAATCAAAGAGTAAGTGGTTGGGAGTACGGTATAAGAAAATTGGAAAGGTAGAGGGGGTGAGGTCATGAAGGGTTTTGAAAACCAAACAGATGATTTTGCATTTGATCCTGGAAGTGAGAGGGAGCCACTGGAGTTAGGGGTGACATAGTCTGAATTAGGCATTAGGGAAATCCCTCTGGTAGCTGAATGGCAGATAGATTGGAGTAAGGGTAGACTGGTGGCAGACAGACCAATCAGCAGGCTATTATTGAAATAGGCCAGGACTGAGGTGATAAGTGTCTGAACTAGAGTGGTGACAGTGTGAGAAGAGAGAAAAAGATGTATTCAAGAGATGCTATGAAGGTAAAATTGAGAGACTTTGGAAAGAGAATGGATATGGTTCATGAAGAATAGCGAGGAGTTGAAGATGACATCTAGATTGCAATCCTGGGACTGGGAGGATGAGGGGTGACCTTGAGAGAAATAGGGAAATTTGGAAGGGAGACAGCTTTAGGGGGAAAGATAACGAGTTCAGTTTTGGACATGTCCAATTTAAGATGCCTACTGGACATCTAGTTCTGAAAGGCAGTTGGAGATAAAAGACTGGAGATCAGCAGATAAGTTACATGAGGATAGTTAGATCTGAGAAGCATCAACATAGGGATGATGATTAAATCCATGGGAGTTAATGAGATCACCAAATGAAGCAGAACACAGAGAGAACAGAAGAGGAACCAGTACAGAGCTCCTAGGGACATGGTTAGAAGGCATGATCTAGATAAGGATCTAGCAAAGGAGACTGAGGAATTGTCATATAGGAATAGGACCAGGAGAGCGTGGCATCTCAAAAACCTAGAAAGAAGAAAGTATTAAGGAGAAGAGGGTGCTCAACAGTGTGTATAGAAAAGTCAAGAAGAATGAGGACTGAGAAAAGGCCATTGGATTTGACAACTAATCACTGGTAACTTTGGAGACAGCAGTTTTGGAGGTCAGGAGCTGGCTTGTAAATGGTTAATTAGAGAGAGGGGGAGGAGGTGGGATAGAATGGGATTGCTTATTCAGGTGGTCAAAAGATTTGCCTTGGCAAGGAGTAGGGCAACAGAGGTTGTGAGATAAGGGTGAAAGAAGAGATAGTGGGTGAAGGGGAAGGCAGCTGAGTGATGTGAGATGAGGAAAATGGGAGAAGAGGGAGTTAATGGAGAATGGTCTCAATTTTTTTCTGCAAGAGATGAGGCAAAGATCTCAGATGAGAGGGGAAGGGGAGCCAGAGGAAGTTCGAGGAGGGGTGAACAGGTTTGGAAGAACTGCTGTGGAGAGTGGGGTAGTAAGTTGGTAAGAGGGTCGCAGAAAGACTGCCCAGTGGCAGTGAGGGTCCTGTAGAGGTTGTGTAAAATAAATTTTTAGCGAATCCAGTCAGAAGAGTCTGTGATTTTCTCTACTTTGGTTCAGCAGCATGAGAGCAGGCATGAAGGCACTGGGTCATGGTAGCGATCCACGGCTGAGACTTTACAGGGTGCAGAGATAGGGAAAAAGTGTCCTTTACTAAAGAGTAAAGAAGTGTGTAGAGTCAAGGTGGTTCACAAAGAGGTCAAAATGAGGAAAAGAGAGGTGAAAAGGCAGTAAATTATGGCAAGATAAGGGGATTGTGTGGAATAAATATAAGTGATTAGTCAAGGATGGCACTGAGATTATGAAATTAGGTTACTGACAAAAGGGAGGTTCAGAAGAGAGGAGAGACCACAAGGGAAGATGAGATCTGTTTTGAGTTGGAAGTGCCTATGGGACATACAGCTCAAAATATACAACAGGCAATTGGTGATGTGGACCTGGAGCTCAGAAGAAAAATTAGGGATTAACATATCTGTGGAAATCATCTGGATAGAGATAAAAATTGAGTGCATGGTGGCTAATGAGATCAGCAAGTGAGGGTATTGATTGTTCTTGTTTCCTTTCTTCTGGAAGAAGACCATGACATTGGAGTGATGTCATGACTTGGACTGAGTTGGATTTAAGTGAGGCAAGGCTGTGCAAAGTCAGCAACCTCACTCTCTCCTCCAGAGCTATTTGGGTCCAGTCACAAGATATATATCAGGACAACTGGATAGGGCCCTGGATGTTTAGGGGAATTGGGGTTAAGTGACTTGCCAGGATCGCATAGCTAGTAAGTATCTGAGGTCAAATTTGAACTCAGCTCCCCCCAACTTCAGGGTCAGTGTTCTATCCACTGTGCCACCTAGCTGTCCCAAGAGAGTATATAGAGAAAAAAGAATAGGGCCTAGGACAAGGCTTTGGGGGATACCCATGATTACTAGGCATGACAGTGATAAAGATCCAACAAAAGAGACTGACAATGAACTGTCAGACAACCAAGAGAATGGTGATATACAAGCTCTTAGAGAATAAAGCATACAAGAGGAGGTGATCAACAGTGTCAAATTCTACAGAGAGGTCAAGAATAAAGATGAAGACTGAGAAGAAGCCATTAGATCCTGCAGTTAGGAGGTCATTGCCAACTTTGGTGAGATCCGTTTTGGTTGAATGGTTAGAAGTATTTATTAAGCACGTACTGTGTTCCTGGTATTGTTCTTAGCACTAGGGCCACATAGGCAAAAAGACCCCCAACAACAACCAAAAAACCAGTCCCAGCTCTCAAGGAGCTCATAGTCTAATGGAATAGACAACAAGCAAATAACTATGTAAAAATAAGAAATATATCGAATAAACGGGGGTAATTTCAAAGGGAGTGTGTCAATATTATGAAAGACTGGGAAATATTTCTTGCAGAAGGTGGGATTAGTTGAGACTTGAATGAAACCATGGAAAGCAGAAGGTAGAGATAAGGAAGGGGTGATGGGAGCCACTGAAAATGCCCAGAGTCAGGAAACAGTATTTTGTGGAAGGAACAGCAAGGAGTACAGTGTCGTGGGATTGAAGAACATATAGAGGTGAAGGAAAGGAATAAGGACACTGGAAAGGGAGGAGGCTGGGTTGTGACCAACTTTAAAAGTAAAATGACAAAAGATTCAGAAGAGACTGAGAGGCAAATAAGTGGCAGCACCAAGTTTACTGTTTTCTCAAAGAATTTAGCCAAGGACAAGAGGAGAGATAAAGGACAGTACTGAGCACAAATGGATCGAAGGTTCCACTGAAAGTTCTACCTTACTCCACACAAGACATTCCTTATCCTGAATCCCAGCTTTTCACTGACTGCCTCCTTTCTTGGAACTTTCTCCCTCCTCATCTTTACTCCTGGCTTCCTTCAGCTAAAATCTAACTTTCTCCAAGAAGGCTCCCCCCCCCCCGCCCCTTTCTTTTGGCAGAACAATGAGGGTTAAGTGACTTGCCCAGGGTCACACAGCTAGCGAGTGTCAAGTGTCTGAGGCCGAATTTGAACTCAGGTCCTCCTGAATCCAGGGCTGGTGCTTTATCCACTGTGCCACATAGCTGCCCCCAAAAGGCTTTCGTAAGAAGCTCCTTATACAAGGCTTAGGGGGATACCTATGATTAGTAGGCATGACAGTCTATATCTTGTTTGTACATAGTTGTTTGCATGTTGTTTCCCCTATTACACTGTGAGTTCTTTTGTCTGTTGCATTTAGCACAGCATTTAGCACAATGCCTAGCACAGAGTAGGTATTTAATAAATACAGTTGATTGATTTGACTATTTTAGTCATGCATCTCCCATCTTGTACTTCTGAAATTGATTTTTTGAATTCAAGCACACAATTTTACATTTAAACAATTAAATTTAATTGTATTAATTCAGTTCAACCATCTACACTATCAACGTAATTTTTTAGAACCTGTTAGTCAATGTATTTATCCATGTACTTTTCCCTCTCATCTTTCTGTTATTCACAAGTTAGTTAAAGGCTCCTTTATATAAATTGAATATAGGTACATTTGCAAAAAGTCCTTTCCATCTCTATAGTCTATGAAACAATATAACACATTCACTCTATATCCAGCAATAATATTCCATTGGGAAGCTGTAAACCAATTGACTTTGTTCTCAAAGTCTCTGCTCTCATTTGGATTCACTGACAGAAATTCCTGGACTGGGCAGGGGGTAGGGACTTAGTTAAAATTCTCTTAATCTAATAATTTTCTGCAGTATCCCTAGAATTTATCAAAACCCAAAGACTCCAATATTCTACTAAGACTTCTCCCCCTGTCCAACAATGTCAGGGTTCCTACAAAGACAACAAAATTGGATCTCAAAAGCCAGGATTCAAGTCAAATAAGTGTTATGGAAAACTAGACATTCATTCTTTTACATTTTCAGATAACATTATATTTACTATGTTTTTTAAATTTATTTTCTTTTACATTTAACTTTATACATATTCTTTGTGTTAGCAGTTAATTTCATTGTGTTCTTTTTCTATTCAGGAATAGTAATGTTACCAGTTGTCTCTATTGTCTACTTATTTGTGAACCAGTTAGCTTCCTGACTACAAAATAGGTCCTGAGGGTTTGGTGGAATTCAGTCATTGTTCTTAGGTAGGTGGGATGGATTTTTATTTTTGCATAAAAATCCTTAGGAGAGCTACAGGTATGTTCTCTAGAGTTACAGAACAGGTAACAACAGTCATTACTATGGTCCTGCCCTCATGCTGGAGCAGGGTCGGAGGGAGTTAAATTCAAAATCAAGTTACTATTCCTTTTCCTTTGGTACAGTACAGCTTTCCTATAATTCTCTGGAGCTAGCAGTTGACAGCATGGATTTTTATTGAAGAAATGCTATGACATTTGTTCTAAATGTCACATTTCTTCCCCACTGTCTAAAAATAGTACACCACCATGCCCCTACCCCTAATAAAATTGTTGGCTTGGAAATGACACCGATAAGCAAAATGAAGCATATAACCTTTTCTATCTCTTTTCTATAAATGTTTTATTTATCCCTGAGTCACATTTGGTGTCTTTTGTAGATGTAGATCAAAGGGACAAATCAGTAAATTTTACTACTGAAGCAGTCTTAAGAGTACAGGATATGTCATTTCTAAAGCATGTTTCAGTCAGGCAAAGTTACCTGTCACTTGAGCAGTGATCTGGTGATGGACAGGAAATATGTAGAAATACTGGGAGCCCTCAGAGTAATGTGACATTTTATGAGCAGTTTGACTGTTTTCATTACTTTGATTTTGGGCTTGTGAAGAATAAGTGAAAAAACTGGAAATGGAATACAAAAGCAGCCTGACAGGATGAACGTGATAGGACAGCCTTGAAATTGGGCTGCTGTATTTAATAAGGCTTTGTGACAATTACCTGAGAACTTTTAAAATATAAATTGTTATTTATATGCTCAATGTTATCAATTCCAAGGTCACTGATTTTATTGACAATGGTGTTTGGCTCATCCAAAAAACAAAACAAGGTCTTATGTCAACTTTCCACATTTTTTGGTGATACAGTATACTTGCAACTTAATTTCTATAATTTCATTTATAAATGTGAGTTGTACACAAAAACTCCTATAATAGTAATCCCTAGATCCAAACACTCTTGCACTAGAATTCAGTGATGATTCTTGCAGATTGTTCCCACAATCATACTTCCCTTCTTAACCCCACCCCTCAAGGCTTAAGTGTCGATTTATTTATTCTTTCCCTTCTACCTATAAACATGCCTAGGTATGTCTCATCCTAAAAAAAAAAAAAATTACTTGATCTTGCCATCTGTCTATCAAGTCCTTGACATATAAATTCCTAAAAAAAAAAAAAAGCCGTCCACACTTATTGTCACCACTTCCTTTCCTCTCACTTCTCAAACTCTTGCAATCTGGCTTCCAATCTCGTCACTCTATTGAAGCTCCCATTTCTAGAGTTACCAGTGATCTATTAATTTCGAAGTCCAACGACTCGACCTCTGTGCGACATTTGACACTGCTCATATCTGCTCTCCTCCTCTCACTTTGGCTTTTTGTGATATTGCTCTCTTGATTCTCCTATCTGAAAACTCCTGTCTCCTCTGTTGGAAGGACGTCTACACCAAGTTCTTTAAATCCTCTTTCTTCCTTCTCCTTTTCTATCTCTCTCTTGCTTCCTCTTTTTCTCTTGCCTTCTTCTCCTCCATGATATCATCAATTTCCATGGGTTCAATATAATGTCTATGCTCATTCCTCCCAAGTATAGAACACTAGCTTCTCTCTCCTGAAATTTAGTCCTGTATAAGCAAATAATTATTGGGTTGAATGTTCTGTAAAAATCACCATCTATATGTTGTGTAGAAATTTCAAACTCAACATATTTAAAATAATTTGTTATCTTTCTCACTAAACCATGCTCTTCTAATTTCCATATTTCTGCTGAGGACACCATGGTTCACAACTTTAAGGTCACCCTCCACTCTTTACTTTTTGTCACCCCCTATATCCAGTCAGTTACCAAGTTTTGTGGATTCTATCTCCACATCTCTGGAATCCCTCCCCTTCCTTCTACTCACATAGTCACCAGTTAAGATGTTCAGCATCTCTACTATAGCCTATTGCAAAATACCATTCTAACTGATCTTCCCTGACTCAAATTTCCCCCCACTTTAATCTATCCTCCATGCCACTGTCAACATGATTTTCCTAAATCACTGGTCTGGCTGTATCATTCCCTTGCTCAAAAGGCTCCAGTGGTTCTGCTGTTCTCTGGATAAAATTTAGATATCTTTGTTAATCATTTAAAGCATTTTACTATGTGGTTCCAAGTTACCTTTCCACACTTATTACAAACTCAACATTCCAACCAAACAGGTTTATGTGCCATTTCCTATATAGGATGTCTTATACCTTTGCATAAACTCTTTGCTATACTTGGAACATAGTACCTGATCAACTCAGCCTCTGAGAAGTCAAAGCTCAGCTCAGATGCCATCTTTTCTTATTCTTCCAGCTGCTAATACATCCCCCTTGTCTAAAGAAAAAAATTCCTTTGAATTTATTATGCATGTATTTTCTATTGAGTTATACATGTTTTGGCTTTCCCTAACAGAATTCTCTTTGAGAGAAGGGAGTATTTCACAACTGTCCTTTCCTAGTACCTAGCATGGTCCCTGGTACACAGACAGTGATTTTAATGATAGGCATGTTTTGCTCTCATTTGGAAAAGTAGGTGGGAACCAGGCATACTCCTTACCTTTCCTTCTTCTATGGGGGTTAGACATGGTTTAGGAGAAAGATCACTGGAATGGACTCAGAAAACTGGAGTTGAGTCCTGACTTATTATTGTGATTAAAATAAAACTGACAGAAAAGAGTCCAGGAAAGGAAGATGTCACTTCTGTCTAAAGTAACAGAGAAGACATCACTGGAGGAGGTATCATTTGAATGGGTCCTTGAAGTGTGAAAATTTTAAAAGGCGAAGTTGTAGAGATCACTGTAAAGGGAAGAATACACTTCTGGATACAGCATAAGATATTGAAGGATAGGTATATAGTGGAAAATAAAGTTGGTAAGCTAGGCTGGTATAACGAGAATAAGTATGCTAACTTAGTATGTCTGACTCCATTTTGTTTTATGCCTCAGGCATTTTGTGACTGGGGTGTTTTGAGTTGTTTTGCTATTAGGTTATTTTTCTGTAAGTTGATTTTCAATAATAAGATGAATATGTGTGGCATTGTTTGGTAAACAACATGTGTGTGCTCCTAAACAAGGAAGGAAAGAAAGAAGGAAATAAGCAGTTACTGATCACCTACTTTGCCAGGCACTGTCCTAAGTCATTTACAAACATTATTTCATTAATCACACACACATTTAATCCTCCTACTTGAGAGGTAGGTGTTATTGTAATCCTCATTTTACAGTTAAAGAAACTGAGGCAGACAGGTTAAATGACTTGCTCATGGTGACACAGCTAGTAAATGCCTGATTTGCATTTGAACGTAGGTCTTCCTAACTCTAGACCTGCTATCTACTCTGCCACCTAACTGCCTCTGATAAACATAAGTGATAGAACATAACATCAATAAGAAAGTATTTTGTAAACAACTTTATCAATAGCTTATATAATTACCAGATAATTCAAATTATTGGGAAACAAATTAGATAACAGATCATCAATCAAAGTTTGAGTGTAACCAGCTAATGTCCCTAGCTAGAGCCATCAAACAGTCAGTTGGAGGTACCAGTCATTAACCAGCTCCATAACTGTAACTAGGACAAACCCCTGTATTTCTCCAGCACTTGAGACTTGAGCACCCTGCTGCCATTTGATGGCAGTGTGAATTGATAGGGACTTGCCTGATGACCACCTCACAGGCAGATACACAGCCTCCAGAGATGCAAATGGTGAATGTGTTTACTGGGAGTTCTAGGAAACAAATCGGTGGTTTGTTCCAGAAGGGTTTAAGTCTCTAATGTAAGAAAAATAATTTGCATGTCGTAGATGAATAAAATTTGACTCCATGTATTGATGAGTATAAGTATGATTTAATGTTTCTGTTGCACTGGTAAATATGTAACAGTAAATTGGTTGGGCACATGCACTTATGTTACGGCTATGTTACACTATTAGGTGGTACAGTGGATAGAGCACTTGGCCTGGAGTCAGAAAGACATGAGTAAATGACCTAATTCCTGTTTACCTCAGTTTCTTCATCTGAAAATGAGGAAAATAATAGCACCTATTATCTCCCAAAGTAGTTATGAGGATTAAATGAGATAATGATTGTAAAGAGCTTAACACAGTACCTGGCACAAAGTAAATGTTAATAAATTTATTATTATTAATATTATTTTAGGCCATATTATGGAAGGATCTACATGATAGGTTGAAGAATTCATACCTTACATGGTAATACTAATAATAGGTAGGCAATGGAAGTTCATTTGAAATTTTAATTTGGGGAGAAAAATGATCAAAGTGGTGGTTTGTAAGATTGATATGCTGACAATATTGCAGAATGGACTGGTTATGAAACAGGTGGGTAGGAGCAAAACGAATGAGTTAGTGACTCTGTGCATGTGTGCACACATCCGTGTGTGTGTGTGTGTGTGTGTGTGTGTATGCAGAAACAAGGTGGCTAGTTAGGTCACTATAATAGTCAAAGCTAGAGTAGTAGTAATGAGGGCTTGGAAAAGAAGGCATGGGCATGAGTGATTCTGCAAAGGAAGAATTAATTGGATTTTGTGACTGACTGATTGGATGTGGCAGGGATAGGGCACCAGAGTGTGAGAGCAAGAAGAGGGGAGAAATCCAAAATGATTCTAAGATTTTGATCCTAGGTGACAATGGAAAATGATACTGCCACACATAGTATTAAAGTCAGAAAAACTAAAGTAAAGTAATGTAGTGATATCCATATGAAATTGTTTAGCAGGAAGCAGCTAATGTTCTAGAAATAAGTCAAGGTAGAAGATACAGGTGTAGGAGTCATCCATCTAGAGATGATATTTAAAGTGATTGCAGGACACACAACTATTTTGCTGTATGTGGCATAATGCAGTTGATCAAGCAATGTTTTTAAATGTAACTCTTTCTTCAATGCAGATTTGCCTGCGTGATGACCATGAACAAGATGTAAGCCTGGCAGAAATCCAAGATTGTTGAACATAGGGAACATTGTTGGAAAATACTGTACCAGCTCCACTTATCTCTTATTGTTCAAGATCCTGAAGAAACCATGAAAAAGTGAAGAAGCAACATATCAATGGAATGTATTCAGAATTCTACCCTTACTCCCCACAAATGTATAATAGAAAATTGAACTAAAATCAAAAGAAAAAACTAGAAGATCTTATTACTTATCCTTTTAAAATATTGCTAAAAATAAAATCAAAATACTTGTACTGCAGTAAACCAATATCCTCTCAATCCCACCATAGTCCAGTCTGAGTCACAGTTTTACAGGATTTCACTTTATATTGGTTTTTCTTATTGTATCCTACACTAAGAAATCTAAATGTCTGTCTTTGACCTTATTTCTTTATTTTTTTCAGGTTTGTCTGTCCACAAATGCTTTCATATGCAATTTTGTAGCATCGATTAAAATTATTTTTTTAAAAAAAAAACCTACTTATTATGAATTTGTATAAGACATCTAAAAAACTTTTAAATATTTGTATTTTTTGCCTATTCTCATAGGCATTATTAGCTAACTGACCTTTAATTAGATTTATAGCTCTATTCTTAATCCGATAATTTAATTCTCTATCTTTCTTGAAATACAGAGTACTAACCTGATGTTGAATATTCAAGTACATATCTTACTAGGTTTGAATATTAAGGAATGGGTTTGGGTAATCATTTGATTTTTATATTCCATACTTCTATCATACCACAGCCTTGTTTAACACAACTGTTATACAATTGAACCAAATTAACATGGAAGACTGTCCACAGATGTTTAAATAGTACCATTAAAGAATTCTGACCTAAATTTTAGTCAAAATGGTATATTATGAACTACCTAGATAGATTAATTAAATCTCTGACTCTACTGACCATGCTACCATGTAGAAGGGGAGTGGCTAATGAGTTTGAATGGAAATCATCATAGCTGGAATAATTCATTCCCTCTCTCACTGATTCATTCTACATTTATTGTCAATTATGCTTTGGAGTAGACACAAAAAAATAAAATAAAATAAAACCTGACCTTTGTCCTAAAGAAACTAGTGGTATAAATGAGATTAGATAACTACACAAATAACTGTACTACATTCTTTAATTTTCCTACCATCATATATGTAGACAAAGTTTGAGATTTTTCCAGTAATGCTTAAAGATGTGAGAAGACATGTGACAAACTAGGCCATCTATAAATGTGTACTGTTGCCCAGTCGTGTTTCTGATGGGTACTAAGGCATAAGTCATTGGAAAACCTGATGCCACCTTCAAAGGTTAGGGACATTCCAAAGGATGTCCTAATTTTCCTAAGTAATACGCAGTGGAAAAAGCTATTTTGAATTATGTATGTTTTTTAGTCTATATCAGTTCTAAGAGAAATTAGTTTTTGGCTTCTATTTTATAATGTGTCCTAAATTTAACTTTTTTCCTCAAAGAAGTCCCTTGGTTCTGGTACTCATGATTATGGTGAAAAAAGTTAATATTCAGACTTAAGAGATACTGTTGCCATTCCCCACCCCACCCCATTCTATCTCTTCTTAGCACCTACTTTTCTAGATAAGAATGCTTAATTTAGGCAATGAGAATAGAGATAAAATTTTACAGTTGTTTCTCTTTTAAAATTAAAGTATGGTGCATTTGTTTCTCTAGAAAAAGAATTTTCGAATTTTTTCAAATGAATAATATTTTGTTTTCCCCCAATTACATGTAAAAACAATTTTTAACATTTAAAAAATTTTTGAGCTCCAAATTCTCTTCCTCCTTTCCTAGTTTCCCCCTTCCATGAGAGAGTAAGTAATGTGATATAGGTTATAGATGTGCAATGTAAAACATATATCTATATTCGTCATGTTGTGAAAGAAAACACAAGACCAAAAAAAAAAAATCCAAGAAAAAAATAAAGAAAATGAAAAGTAGTACGTTGTGGTCTGCATTCAGGCCCCATTAGTTCTTTTTCTGGAGGCAGATAGCATTTTCCATCATGACACCTTTAGAACTGTCATGTATTGCTGAGACTAGCTAAATCTTTCACAGGTGATCACTACAGAGTATTGCTGTTACTATGTACAATGTTCCCTTGATTCTGCTCACTCGACTTTGTATCAGTTCATATAAGTCTTTCCAGATTTTTCTGAAATCATCCTGCTTGCCATTTCTTATGGCACAATAGTATTCAATTAAGATCATATACTACAACCTGTTCAGCCATTCCCCAACTGATGGACATCCTCTCAATTTCCAATTCTTTGCCCCCACAGAAAGAACTGACATCTATATCTATATATATGTATGTGTGTGTGTATATATACATATATATACACACACACATGTATACATATATATGTATATATATATACACATACAAACACACACATACACACGTATATAAATATATATGACAAATATATGCATAAACAAATAGGTCCTCCTCCCCTTTAAAAAAAATCTATGTGATCTTTCCTCTCTCTCTTTGATCTCAGTGGTATTGCTAGATCAAAGGGTATTCATAGTTTTATAGCCCTTAGGGCATAGTAGAGTAAGAATTCTTAACCTGGAATCTGAACTTGTGTGTGTGTTTAATATTTTGATTCCTCCATTTCAATATGATTGGTTTCATTTATAATCCTATATATTTTATGTATTTAAATATATTATTCTGAGAAGGGATCAAAAGGCTCCATGAAATAGCCAAAGGGGCCCACTGACACAAAAAGGTTAAGAACTCTAGTAGTAGAAAGTCATCAATTTACAAAAGCCCTTTAAAATTCTAATCAGATACCAATTAGCATACTCTCTATTAGGCAAGAGTAGTTTAGCTGATTTTTCTTATAGCACCATATCAGGCTTTTATATTTATCCCAGTTACCAGCCCTCGCAATACTGCATTAGCCTGCAAAGGGATATCAGCATTATCTGATGAGGTGATAATTTCATTTGTGGCTCTGGTTTCTTGAGACAATGTAAATAAAGTGTTTTACAAATTTAAAAACCCTATCTAAATGTTAGCTTTTTTTTGCCCCTTGGGCTCCAGTTTCAAGTGTAAAATGAGGGTGCTGGATTTTTAAGATTTCTCCTAGTTATAAAAATCCCATAATCCTATGATCCAAGAGGGATACAGTAGGGTGAAGCAACATTGGTGGTACTGGAAACTGGGTCTGCAGTTAGAAAGACCCAGATTCAAATTCTACCCCAAACATTTACTAGCTATGTGCTCTTGGACAAGTCACTAACTGCTCTGTGCCTCAGTTCCCCATCTATAATATGAAGGTCTTGCACTCAATGGTCTCTAAGGTTCCTTTCTGGCTTTATGATTTATGATTTATGATTTTTTCCCCCTCTTCTATCTTGAAGACTCTATTGAGAACAATCTTGATATTAATCCCCTGAAAGGATATTAAAGAGATCAAAAATCTCAAACTGGTAGGGAGTGAGTGAACCTTATTCTCATTAGAATTTGCTCAAAGAGGGAATAACATACACACTCAATTGGGTAAAGTAATCTATCTTACCCAGCAGGAAAGTAAGAGGGGAAGGGGATGGGGGGGGAGGGGGCAGGAGGCGGAAGGTGATAGAAGGGAGGGCATATTGGGGGAGGGGCAGTTTAAATTGGTTTTACAAGTAATTGGGGGAAAAATAAAATTCTAAATAAATGGAAAAAATAGCAGAAAAACAAAAACAAAAAATCTCAAGCTGGAAGAGACCTCAGAGATCATGTAGTAAAACTTCTCATTTTACAAATAAGGAAACCGAGGCCTAGGAAGGTTAAGTAATTTGTCCAAGGTCACATGGGCATTAAACTTATTTTGGGGGGGGGTTGTATGATTGTATATGTGTAATAAATAATAACAGAATGACTATTTAGGCATTGTATTATTACCTCAAGTCTAAGAATGCTAACCAATAATACCATCCCATTATTAAAGTCAAACCTTGAGAGAAGATTGATTAATCTACTTTGTTAAGAAAAAAAGCCTGGGGGCAGCTAGGTGGAGAAGTGGATAGAGCCCGCCCTGGATTCAGGAGGACCTGAGTTTAAATCCGGCCTCAGACACTTAACAATTACTAGCTGTGTGACCTGAGGCAAGTCACTTAACCCCAAATGCCTCACCAAAAAAAAAAAAAAAAAAAAGCCTGAATTCTAACCTGAGTAGGTACCAGGTTCTTTTCATAGTGGACTGGAATGCATGGGATTTGTCAGCACAAAAGGTAAGGGTTATAGGTTTGTTTAGAAGTAGGGGCAATAAAATCCTTTAAACTATTAAATGTCAACTAGAAAGTGTGACAATAGGAATGATGCCCCCTGCTGGAGAGATACTGTAGGAAAGCTCCGCCATGAGGCAAGTTTGAGGGCAAGCCATGTGGCTTGGAAGGTCAGTTCCTTAGCATCAGGAAGTGATGTTTGATGTTTCTGGGTTAGACAGGAAGCTTGTGGGATGAAGAAGGGGTGCGGCTCTATCTTTTGTCTGGACCTCATGGAGAGCGGAGCTAGAAATACTGGCTCCCTGAGATAGATAGATGTAGGCATCTAGGCCTCTTTCTCTCTCTTTACCAAATTCTTATGCTCCTTAATAAATACTTAAAAGTCTAAACTCTTGCTAAAACTTCTAATTTATCAGCGACCACTCAGATTTTTAGACAGTATAGCTAGATAGCAACTTTACAAAAGGAAGATTGTGAAACACAACAAAGAATGACCTACCTTATTACTGTGATTGAGAAGGAACCCTTAACAAAATGGGGCATCATGCAGAATATTTTAAAATGTTGAATAACACAAGATAACGGACAAAAATGGATAAGAATAGCATAGGGTTAACTCTGGGAAACATTACCAGTATGCTTTTGTAATAGCATAAAATAATACTCAATAAATTCAACTACATTAGATAATTGTTCAATATGCCTTTGATTATTAGGGGTCAAGCAAAGTATAAACAAGGGAGGTATGTTTGTCAATGTCAGGGACAGCGTTCTCTCTAGGGTCCAAATGGAAGAGAGCTTGCCTACAGGTGGTGAGCTTGTCTAAGATGTTACTATTTATGGATGGTGTTGTGCTTAACAGCATCAAATCCCAAAACATTATAGAGTGTCTTCAATTAGATCCCAAATTACTTAAAAGACATTTTCCTAACAATCCACAAAGGAAAAATCAAATGGATAAACAATGTCTATTGGCCAGATTATGACATATAGTTGAGTGCCCAGGCCACGGAATGGGAAATTAAAAACAAAATTAAAAAAACAACCCTGCATGATAAAATTATTAATTTATTATAGGCATTCAAGAAACTGAGAACTATTAATTAATTCCTTGGGTCAAGTATCTATCTTGACACATTGGGAGTCTAGGGAAATTCCTGAAACCCTAGGGAAAGGTCAGGCCTGAGAGGTGACAGCTATACCATGTAAGCAAATTTGGAAATTTAGCAGGCAGTGCTATTTCATTGTTTCATTCCAATGTCTATCATTGTCAAGGACAGACCTTGTAGGTCTACTCTGGCCTCCAGCCAGCCCGGTATAAAAGGATTATAGTAATTTACATATATATCTTCTATTGTGCCTTGTCCTAGGCAAACTTGTAGAAAGATTCAGGATCATCTCCTTTTTCCTTCCCTAAAACTAAATTTTAGAAAAGAATGTCTTACCATCCATTTCCATCACTCTCCTCCAACTGAACTTATTTGGAAACTTTGATTTATATTAGGATTTTATTTGTACTGGAAGCCATTTAAAAAAAGAATCCAACATCTTTGTATAGGGACAGGATGGTTTTGGATATTAGGAGACAGTTTTTTAATATCAGTCTTAAAGGCAGTTATACTCATTCTTAGCAATTGTGTGTAAATGAGTAGTTGTTATCTTTCCCAGAGGATGGTCCTTTAAGGAGAGAGAATGGCTCAGGACTAGAATAGGAGGAGGGCAGGAGGGATAGAAGGTCCACTGAAAAGACATCTCAGGGTATCCGACTAATTCAGCCGTGTTTCATTTCCTTAACTCATCCATGTACTATCCTATCTCTCCCACTTCTGCCTTCCCATCCCCCTCCAAAGCACATTTATTAACTGATGCTTCCAACTGTGACAGAAATTACAGTCATTTTAATGGTACAGATGGTGTAAAAATGCAATCTAAAAACATGATTAGAAAACTCTGGAACTAGGTAACCCAAGTTCATATTTGGTATGGCTGGCCAGACATCTAGGAAGAACAAAACATATTTTTTTTTTGTTAATTAGTTTGTTTTTATCCATCTCTATAATTAGGACATGCTTTCTCTTCATTTAATCTTAAAGCAGTCATTAGATATAATAAACCTTCTTAAATGACCATAAATGAGAAAATGAATTACTTAAAAGTAAGTATTAAGCTAGCTATAGCATTATGATTTTATTAACACCCTCTAAAAAAGATACATACTCTTATAATTATTAAGATTGGAAATTAAAGCAATTCTGAGACTTGTCACTTTTTAGACTGTAAGTGAATACTTTATTGATTTCCTCACCAAAGTTAGTTTATAAAATAACAAAAGCATCGTCTATCCATGATTTTTCTAAGATCGATGAGCTTATCATTTCTTATAGCAAAGCAGTATTCCATCATGATCAAATTATTTGTTTTCAACATTCTTTCCTTTTAAAATTTTAAGTTACAAATTCTTACTCTCCTTGCTATCCCTCCCTCACACAGAGAAGGAAAGCAAAATGGTATCAATTAATTATATATGAAATCATGCAAAACATTTTCCATATTACCAATACTGAAAATAAAAGGTCAGAAAAAGTAAAGAGAGAAAATTGTGCTTTTTATACACTCAGAGTTTGTCACTTCTCTCGCTGGAGGTTGGTATCACTTTTTCATCATGAGTCATTTGGAATTGTTTCAGATCATTGTATTGATCAGAATAGCCAAGGCTTTCACAGTTGATCATCATTACAACCTTTGCTGATACTTTGCACAATGATCTCCCAGTTCTTCTCACTTTACTTTGCATCAGGTCATATAGGACTTATCATGTTGTTGTTGTTTTTTCTAAACACCCCTCCCTCATAATTTCTTATAGTACAATGTTATTACATCACAACCATATACCACAATTTGTTTATTTCCCAATTGATGGGCATCCCTTCAATTTCCAATTCTTTGCCACCACAAAAAGAGCTGCTATACTTTTTGTGGTGACTAAGAATTGAAAATCAAAAGGATGTCCATCAATTGAGGAATGGCTAAACAAGCTGTGGTATATGATTGTAATGAAATATTATTGTGCTGTAAGAAAAACCTGGACTTACATGAACTGAGAACATTGTATGTAGTAACAGCAATATTGTTCGATAAAGAATTGTAAATGACTTAGCTATTCTCAGCAATACAATGATCTAAGACAATCTTAAAGGACCAATGATGAAGCATCCTATTCTTGATTTTCTTTCATTTTTCTTTTATTCGAATTTTCTTATAAAAAATGACTAATATAGAAATGTTTCACATAATTGCACATATAAACCCATATATGATTGTTTACCATCTCAGGGAGGGAAGAGGGAATGGAGGGAGGCAGGGATAGAATTTGGAACTCAGAACTTTAAATAAAAATGTTTTATTAAATAAAAAGAGTTGCTATAAATATTTTTGTACATATAGGTTCTTTTCCTTTCTCTTTGATCTCATTGGGGGTACAAACCTATTAGTGGTATTGCTGAATCAAAGGTTAGAGTTTTATAGCCCTTTGGGCTTAGTGCCATATTGTTCTCCAGAATTATTGAACCAGTTCACAGCTCTAATTAGTGTACTTTTTTTTCCTCATCTCCTCCATTTCTGATGGGTGAAGTGGTACTTCAGAGTTGTTTTAAGTTGCATTTCTCTAATCTATAGTGATTTAAAGTATATTTTACATGACTATGAACCCTTGCTACTTTGCTTTCCAAAATATAATATTACAAGTTCTCTACTCATTTAATATGGAAGCTGCTAAATCTGGTCTGATTCTGACTGTGGCTCCATGATATTTGAAGTGTTTCTTTTTGGTAGCTTGCAATATTTTCTCCTTGATCAGGGAGCTCTTGAATTTGGCTATAATTTTTCTGGGAATTTTCATTTTGGGATCCCTTTTGGGAGGTACTGGTGGATTCTTTCAATTTCTATTTTACCCTTTGGATATGAGATATCATGGAAGTTTTCCTTTGTAATTTCTTGAAATATGCTGTCTACGCTCTTTTTTTAAATCATGGCTTTTAAGGAAATCCAATAATTCTTAAATTATGTTTTCTAGATATATTTTCCAGGTCAGTAGTTTTTCAGATGAGATACTTCACATTTTCTTCTATTTTTTTTTCATTGCTTTGACTTTGTTTTACTGCTTCTTAATTTCTTATGGCATCATTAGCTTGGACTTGCTCAATCCTAATTTTTAAGGAATTATTATTTTTTTCAGTGAATTTTTGAATCTCCTTTTCCATTTGGTCAATTCAGCTTTTCAAGGAGTTGTTTTCTTCAGTAAATTTTTGTGCTTCTTTTACCATTAAGCCAATTCTGTTTTTTAAAGTGTCACTTTCTTCAGTATTTTTTTGTGACTCTTTTAACATACTGTTAATTCTTTTTTCATAATTTTCTTTCATCACTCTCATTTCTTTTCCCAACTCTTCCTCTACTACTCATCTCTTTAACTCTTTTAGGAATTCTTGTTGGCCTGGGTCCAATTAGCATTTTTCTTTGAAACTTTGTTTGCAGCTATTTTTTTTATACATTGTCATCTTCTTCTGAGTTTCTGATTTGGTCTTCCCTGCCAGTGTAGTAGTTTTTTATAATCAAGTTCTTTTTGTTGTTGTTTTCCCAGCCTATTTTTTTGTCCTTGAACTTTATGTTAGCATGGACTCTGCTCACTTTAGTTCTGGGGATGTGCAAGTCTTTGGTGCTTTAAAGGTGGAGTAATCTGGGAAGAGGTGTGGTCACTGCTCTCTTGGTCTGTGCTCTGGTCTTTACCCAGAAAAGGCCCTCGTTTCTCTAAAGTCACAAACAATAGTTCTCCTTGTGGCCCTGGCACTGTGACCAGGTCCTCTGCTCTCCTGTAGCCACAAGTGTTAGTACTCCTCTTTGCCTAGGAACTGTGATCAAGGACACTGTGATAAACAACAGGTGCTCCTCTCTGCCCTGGAGTTTGGACTTTAAAGGGGATGTGGGCAATGGAGTTGCCAAATAGCACCCTGTCTCGCACCTAGCACTAACATGGGTATATCTTGTAATCTCTTTTTGACCAACTGTCAGATCCCCTTACCATCTCTGGCTTGAGATCTCCTGAAACTGCTGTTATGGATGCTGCTATTGTATCTGTCTTCAAGGTACACCACTGGTGCTTCTGCAAAGCACCAGGCCAGCTCCCAACCTGGTGCCACAGACCTCCCCTGCTGACCTCCTAAATCGTCTTAGGCTGGTAAAATGTCTCACTCTGACTTTTTGCTGGCTGTGCTACTCCAAAATTTTATTTGAGGAGTTATTTTAAAGTTGTTTAGAAGGGAGTAGTGGGAGAATTTGGCTGGGTTGCTGCCTGTATTCTACCATCTTGGCAGAATTTAGTCTTGTAAAACAATTGATTATAGGTAGTTATTTTTAGGTGCCCCTAGGTTAAGAAAATGGCACTTCCTAATATGGAAACATTTAATAATGGTAGCTGTGCTTTTATGCTAATTTCACAGCAGGAAAGAAAACAGACAAGAAAGGGTAATCAGGGGTGGAGCTGAGAATGATGACTTTCCTGACTACCAAAGGGATGCTCTATTCCTCAGTGCTTCCTGTTTACCTTATTCATTCATCCTTCAGTATCATGAAACAGAGAAAGAAATTGGACTGGGAGACAAAAGACCTGGATCCTAGTTCTGATTCTGTCACTAACAGGCTATGTGACATTGGAGGAGTTATTTAATCTCTCTGGGCCTCAGTTTCCTCATCCTTTAAAGGAGGGAATCAAAACTGGGAGACAAAAGACCTGGATCCTAGTTCTGATTCTGTCACTAACAGGCTATGTGACATTGGAGGAGTTATTTAATCTCTCTGGGCCTCAGTTTCCTCATCCTTTAAAGGAGGGAATCAAAGTGGATGACCTGTAAAGTTTCTTCCAATTCTAAAATGTTATAACTTTATTCTATTCTTTAACATACCAAACCACAAATCTACTTTCCTATTCCTGAGATTAGCATTGAACATTTTTTTTTTTTGATTTTGTGTGGGCCAATGAGGGCTAAGTGACTTGCCCAAGGTCACACAGCTAGTAAGTGTCAAGTGTCTGAGGTCAGATTTGGACTCAGGTCCTTCTGAATCTAGGGCCAGTGCTCGATCCACTGCACCACCTAGCTGTCCCCAGCATTGAATATTTTTAAAATGATGCTAGGAATTATGAAGAATAAACTGTCTTTTTGCAGATAAAGTGAAAAGAAAGAGGTATGTGCCAAAGTAGATGCTTGACCTAAGGATTGAGAGTCCTCAGTTGCTTGGATGCTGGTAATAAAATGTCATGCAAATTCTAAAAATCTATATGAAAGCCTCTGTTTAAAAAACTGAATTTATGAGTTTATTACAAATCTTTAAGAGCTACTGAAAATAAGATTTATTCTAATTCTTAAAAGATCATCTTGATAATATTTTCATTGTAACAATTTTTAAAATTTCACTTAATCACTGACTTTTAAAAATCAAATCCTGAAGAGATTATGCAAATTACCATTAGGATAATAAATAGAATGAGGTATCAGATAGGAACCTCCATACTTATTTCAACAATGATATAGAAGGCTGTGGTATAGTGGAAAGAGTACTGAATTTCATGTCAGGGTAATTGGATTTAAATCACAGCTCTGCTACTTATCTAAGCAATGTGAAACTAAGTAAGAGGCTGCCCTTCCTGGGTTTCAAATTTTCTTATCTACAAAATAAGGGAGGTAGACTATAATTTCTAAGGTTCATTCCAGTCTAAATGCTATTGTAGACCATGTACACTCTGAATACCTCCATGTCAAGTTCCACTTTCACTGTTAAGTTGGGTTCCAGAGCTAGGATGACTTCATCAACCCTCTAGGGTACAAGGTACAGTACTGAGGGGTCAGAGGCAATTTGCTAATGTCAAAGAATGATTCTAGACCCCAAAGCTGTGCTCCCAAGAATATGTACGTCAGCCAGCCTTAAGTACATTAAGAACAGTTGTTCCAAAACATCCTTCCCAAAAGTCTGTCTCCCATTTTCCCGTGAGAAAGTACATACATTCATGAAATGTCAAGGGAGAAGTGGGCTCAAGCCTAGAGAGCACATGGCAAGGGGCTAACTCACAGCTCTTGGCTGCTGTGAATGGCTTTTCTCCAATTTGTAGGTGCTCAGGAAGTTCCTGTTAGGCATGGTGTAGTCTGTTTGGTGGGCTACTTGTCAAGCCAGGAGTCCCATATGCCTTTTGTTCCCAATGATGCAGACATGGCTGACAACTGATATGGGATGATTTTTAGGACATAGAAGAGAATGTGGCAAATCCAGAATCCCTTTCAGGCTGGAAAATTGTTTTCTGGTCAAAGGGGGAGAGGTGGTGAAGGAGGTCCTACAAAAGCTGAGGCTAAGGCATCTCCTTCACCCTCAGGGGCTTCTTTCTCAAGGATGTACTGCAAAGCCACATGCTTCAATTTCTATAAAAGCTTCCAATTGCAGCTAATTCAATGATTTTTATACAGGACCCAGATGGTAGAACAAAATCCCACAGCCATTTGGAACTGGTCTCTTGTTAGGTGTCAATTCACCACAACAAATGGCTTTCAAGGACTTTTCACATTTGGTCTAAGGTCTTTTGAATGACTGTTTGAAACAAATGTGTTCTCATCTATTTAAGGTATCAGAACTAAAGTGGGATAGGTCACTTTTAACCCTATCCTTACATATTCTTCCCAGTTTTAATATTCTCTGTCTTCAGGATATCTACTAGAGTGTTTTTGGCAACGATCAAATCCTGGATGTTCTTTAGCAACTTGAGAAGATTCTGCACTATCTGTTTCAAATGTCTCCTCCGGTGCCTTGTACTAAAGAGTGTGAGGAAGAGTCTATTATCAGGGGGGTGAGAGAAAAACGTTATCTGTGGTTATATGTTTCAAGGAATCTTGAGTAATTTTGAAGTCTGAATAGGAGAGATCATGTTGGAAAAGAGCCTTTAAGGTGATGCTTTGATCTACTGAATCAAATGCTTTCAGTAACAAACAATAAGCTCAGTGGAAGGGATCTTGTATTTTCTATAACTTTCAGCCCATTGCACAATAGAAAATATGTGGCTGACTATGTTTCTGAAAGTTTAGCTATTCCCAGCTTAGTAACCTCATAAGGGATGTCTTTGATACATGGGTAGATGCTTCTCCCAAAAACTTAATGGAGATGGAAAATATCATTAGTTGTTTTCTCAAATGCTTTTTTGGGTTTTAATAAAGTGTGATATTTTCTTACACCTTTAGTACTTTCCCTCCCTCAGAAACTTTTGGATTAAATTGCTCAATAACCTCACAACTGAGATCCAGCAGAGAGCTCATCTGTGTACTCTTGGTTTAATTAATTTGCCTTTCTCATCTTTACTCTTCTTACTGTCGTTTTTCTATAATAGTTGGACCACTCCAGAGTTCTACCAACTGTATTAGTGTTATTAGTGTGCTTATCTTCCCACTGCTTTTCTGACACTTTAAAAAAACAAACAATCTTTGGCATTTTGGTATGATATTGTATTAATTAAATTATTGGTATGCTAGCTGGGTTTAGCTAAATTATTGCTACTTATAAATTAATGGCTATTGCACCCATTTAGGCAGTAAGCATTTATTATTAAATTATGTTAAATAATAGTAAAAGCATTGACCAAGTGGTATTTCCCCTCACTTCACCGATCAAAATACAAAAGAGTCTTATCTCCATTCCTTGGACCTTGACCTCCCTCCTACCTTTGAAATGGGGAACTTAGAGAAACTGGACTAGAACTGAGTCCCTGGGTCCCCCCAAAAATCCATTATTAATAATTATTTTCTCACAATATAGAGCATGAAGTATAACCTCAGTACTATTTAACTTGCATTTTTCTTGTTAGGTGTCAATTCACCACAACAAATGGCTTTCAAGGACTTTTCACATTTGGTCTAAGGTCTTTTGGTAATTTGGAATATTTTTTTCATATGGTGATTTGTTGATACTAAAAATAAATAAGGGAAGAATAATAACACCTTGATGAATTTAAGTCACCTAATTAAGATAGATTATATCCTCAGGTACCTAAACAACTGGAAAATATTATTGCTGAGCTAGTGGCAGTGATATTTTTAAATACTAGGGAGAATGGGAGGGTTTCTACAAGTTTAGAAAAGGACAGATATTAGAATTTTCAAAAAAGGGGAAGAGAAGAACGTCTACAAGATAATAGAGAATTAGCTTGACTTTGCTTTCTGGGGAAAATATAGAGTAGACCATTAAAGAGGTGGCTGGTGAACACCTCGAAAGGCACACAGTGATTGCAATGGGCCAAGATGGCTTCCTCAAGAACAGCATTCTAAACTAACTTCATTTCCTTTTATGATAGGGTGACTAAATTAGTAAATGAAGGAATGTTGTAGATATCATTTACTTCTGTAAACAAAGCTTTTGATAAAAGTATCTTGTACTATTTTTGTGAGAAAATGAAAGCAGTGGACTTTGATTTTGCAAGAAGTGGTTAGATGGACAAATTTTAAAAGCAGTTAAGAATTCCATGTAAACATGGTCTTCAAGCAAGAACTCCAGGGATCTGACCTTGGTGTTTCCCTGTTTAAGATTTTTATTAATGACTCAGATAAAGGCATAAATGTAATGCCCATAAAATCTGCAGATGATAAAGCTGGGGAGGATGTCTAACACAGTGGATGGCAGTCAGGATCCAAAAAATCTTACTGGGTTAGATTAGAGCATTGAGCGGAATCTAGTAAGATGAAATTTAATAGGAATAAAAGTAAAGTCTTACAGTCAATCTTACCAGCACAAGATGGAGGAGGCATAGTTAGCAGTTGTTTTGAAAAAAAGGATTTGGATATTTTAGTATACTGCAAGTTCCATATAGGTCAGCAATATGAACTACCTCGATCTTTGCATTAAGGGAGAGACAACTTTCAGAAGTATGGAAGTGATAATCCGATGGTACTCTGCCATCATCAGACCTCACCTAGAATTATTGTGATGAGTTCTAGTTGCTACAGTTTCAGAAGGGAATTAATATACTGAGGAGTGTACGGACATAGACAACAAAGATGGCAAAAGGATTTGAGTTTATATCATATTAGAATTGAAGGGATTATGGATGTCTGGCCAGGAGAAGAGAAGACTCAGGGGAATGTTATAACTGTCCTCAAGTATATGAATGGCTCTCAGGTGGAGGGATTTAATTAGGTCTGTTTGGCCCCAGAGGGGCCAAACCTGGAGCAGTGAACAGTGAACAGAAATTGCAAAAAAGCAAATTTAGGCTTAATGAAGAGAAAAACTTCTAACAACTAGAGATGTTCAAAAGCATAATGGATTATCTGGAGAGGTGGTGGCTTCCTCCTCCTTTGAGGTCTTCAGGCTGAGGCTGGATAACCCTATGTCTTCAGTGCTATAGTGGGGATTCCTCATTTGTATGGGTTGGCTACTGAATTTACTTCTAATTCTGAAAGGCTATGATTCTATGATTTCTGTCTTCTCTATAAGCATACTTGGGATTATGATGTTAAATTCAAGATTGGCTAAACTGTATTTGGTGGTTAAAAAAAAATTCTTATAAAAACCTTTGCAGGGGCGGCTAGGTGGTACAGTGGATAGAGCACTGGCCCTGGATTCAGGAGGACCTGAGTTCAAATCCAGCCTCAGATACTTGACATGTACTAGCTGTGTGACCCTGGGTAAGTCACTTAACCCCCAACTGCCCAGCAAAAACAAAAAAACAACAACTTTTGTAGCTCTTTTCATTTTTTCTTGTTTGTTGACCTTCCATTCTTATTATTAAATGCCCATAAAATATCACCGAAATGGAATGTTAAGAAATTATAATGACCAAATTTGGTCCTGAACAAGAGATATGAGAAGATAACTCCTGCTCCTTTGTAGAGGTAGAGAACTCTGGGTATGGAAAAGTGTATATAATGTCAGATTTTTAGATATGTTGGTTAATTTTGTTGAGCAGTTTTATTTTTGTTTTAATGCTTTTTCTTTGTTAAAAGGAATGGGTCTCTAAGAAGGAAAGGGTGTCTTGGGAAACATAGGTGACATGAAACCAAAAGATATGAAAACCAATTTATACTAAAAATAAAATGTTACATAACTGAAAAAATTGGACATATTATTAAGTACTCTTAGAAATAAGAAACAACATAAACCTTTCTTTGAATATGTCCCTACATGAAACACAGACTGTTGGGTAGGGTGGTTTCGGGGATGGGATTGGCATTAAGAACTGTGTTCAGTAGAAAGAAAATACTATTAACCAATTATAAGATGGCACATCAGGAATTCTGTATTATGGTAGATGTGACCTTTTAATATTTTAATAGTTAGTCCATTTTCCCTAAAATGTAATACAAATACCTAAAACATCACAATTTTATTTTGTCAGATTTCAGTTCATCAATGAATTCATTTCAGTAAAACTGTATAAAACTGAAAAATTTCAAAAAATTAATTATTTTAAACTTTAAAAGCATAATAACAATCTAACTTTTGGGAAGTTATCAACTATTGATCCCTCAAGATGATATATATTAAATAACATGAATAATCTGGGGGTTATGTTGCTAATGCACAAGCAATTTATCAAAACATTATTATAGTTATATAAAATGGTCATAGGTCTATGGTCCATTTTGTACCAAAGGTGCTTATTTGATCATAAATTATTTCAGAAAAACACAGGATATGTTTTAAACAATTTAAAAATACATTTTTAAAAAATGAAGGCCAACAGAGATGCTAAGAAAATTTGAGAGGAAGCCAAATTCGAAGAAATGTAATACTCTTGCCATTTCGTTAACCTTCCTAATTCAGTGTACTATATCGTATTTTTCTCTTTTGGTACAGTTGTGGGTTTAACTTGCAGCAAATGAGATATGACTGAATGAAATATGAACTTGCAGAATTCTATTTAGCTCTTTGAGATTAAGGATTAGGCAGAATCAGCAAATTAATTATGCTTTCTACTTTTTGAGAGTAGTGTAATGAATGTTTTTTAGAAACATGCTGCATATATCATACATTCTTCTGTGTTACATGGCAAATTGAATATTTATGCCTCTCTTCCAAACAAAGCAGACATAGTGTCTGGCAGGATTTTTATTTTCCACACTGGTTCTCAGCTAAGCAAAGTTTTTGAGTTATATTATGTGGCATTTCCACTTTGTTATTCATAAAGTATGTTTATGGGGATCACAGTGCTTCTTTTATTTTAACAGAGTCAATAAATGTATAATCACCATTACCACCTCAACTGCCTACAATGATTTTATTAAAAAAAATTTTTTTCTCTCTGAATTTAGATGGATTTTATATCTGGATAAGTGAAGTGTTTTACAAATCTCAAAGCACTATGAAAGAGTTATTAGTAAGTCAGTCAACAACACTTATTAAATGCTTAATGCTTGAGTACTGTAGTAAGCACTGGGAATAAAAACATAAACATTATTATTATTATTAATTATGATGATGATGATGATGACAACAATGATGTCTTTTGCCTTTGCATACTCATCCTGTTGGTTTTTGTTTGTTTGTTTTTGGCTCAGGTTTTAAGTCCTGAACAATAATGGTAGAGAAATTCAATTCTCAAAAAAAAAAAAAAAAGACCAAGTCATACCAGGTTTAAAAGAAAAAGCAATAGTGCTAGTGTTCATGGCATACCATAAATCAGTTCTATCTTCTGGGTAGAAAAGAGAAAAACTTTATCTCAGTGGTCTCTTCTATGTATTACTCAGGGATGAAATTTAAGAAAGTAGGAGGTTTTCAAGTAAACTGGTATGTCAATTTCAACTTAACTGAATGTCAAATACTTAAATGTGCCATACAATATGATACATGTTATGGGGGTAGGGTGTATATTTGAAGGTGAAAAATACAGTCCCTGCCCTGAGGCAATTTACTGGGTGGAAACAGGGCAAATCGAGTAGTTAGAGAAGTAAACAAGAAAGTAAATGATGAAGTAGTAAATTAGATTATATACAAAATATAGCTTATGTTTAAATATAGACTGCCCCAAATATAGGTCATTTCTCAAAAAGGCAACCTCTTTGGAGAAAAATAATGTAAGCATCCAATGAAAAATAACACTAATTATAGGCCTAATGGTTTGATGAAAATTATATTTGGCGGAGGATGTATGGCCCATATTTGGAACAAATGAGTAACATGGGTTATTAGAGTTCATAACACTTAAACAGATCTCTCTCTTCTTCTGCTCACTAGCCATTGTAATTGACCTAAATCACCAACTAATAATATGTAACAGAGAGAAAAGACATATATAAGATCAGAGGAAAGCTGGGGCTAACAGAAACATTTGGCTTCAAATCACAGATTGGAAAAAAATTTTTTTTAAAGATCTGTCACAATTTAAAATTAGTTGATGACTTAGCTGACAGGCATGACAATTACCTTCCTATCTGCAAGAGGGTAGACAGGGTGAACCTGTTTGTCTTCCTGTGAGAAAATAATTACTAATAATCGATTAATTGATTTCTTAGGGGGCCCTGAGATCTCCCTTTCTTGTTTTTGTTTTTGTTTTTGTGGGGCAATGGGGGTTAAGTGACTTGCCCAGGGTCACACAGCTATTAAGTGTTAAGTGTCTGAGGCTGGATTCGAACTCAGGTACTCCTGAATCCAGGGCCAGCACTTTAACCACTGCGCCATCTAGCTGCCCCCGAGATTTCCCTTTCTTAGTTCTTTCTCTACCTGACTCCAGAAAGTACAGTTCTCCTTGAGAGACCTCATCTGGGTACAAAAGGAATAGAAAGAGATCCTTTGTCTAGATTGCTGAAGGACTGATGAAATTAAGCCTTGCCTAGATGATATACTTTGCCCTGACCAACTTGTGTGTGTGTGTGTGTGTGTGTGTGTGTGTGTGTTGTGGGGGGTGTCTTGCATTCCTTTCTTTGATGTCATCCCTAGAGGTCATTATAATACAGCCCACCTTCAAGTCACAACCAATTAGATTTGAACAATGCTAACCAATTAAATTTGATTGATTAACAACCTGCCTCTTATCAAAAGGGATAAAAAACCTGGATAGGTAGCTATGTTGGCTCTCTGGGACCACATGGTCTCTCATGCTCTCTCTTGGTTCTCCATGGGACCATATGCTGTCTCTCTGGGGGACCACATGTGTCTTTTGGGGGCTTTTCTCCTGCTTGTGCTAAATGGCAAGCTGAACCTCTCTCTGCCTCCTCTACCACATGGCCTGGGACCATAAGAAGTTAGGGAGACAATTGGTCAATCCTTTACAGGTATAATATTGATAAATTAATATAAGCTTATCCAAAACTTGTATCTATAGTCATTCTTTTCAATGTCACATTCCTTACTTGGGATTGTGGGAAAAGTGCTATTTAAATGTATTCGATAAAAATGGAGATATTCTTGTCACCAATATACTTTGTAACAATTAGTAGTTGTGGAAACAGCATGTTCAAGTGTTTTAGCAAAACACTTCAAAAGAGTGGAAGAAGCAAATACTGTAGAGAAAATGCATTATGAAAAAAACAATTTTCACCACAGTAGTGGAGGCTAATTTCATATGATAGTTTATTTTACATTTTTAGTTACAGTTTGCTGTCACTGTCTATATAAATCCCCAAACTGCATAATTGGGATTCATGATTTCACACTCTTATGCTTTCATTATTCATATCTACTGCCTACAGTTCAGGAGCACATACCACATTCTTAAAATAAAATCACTCAGAAATACAATCTTTCAGGTGAGGGCCATTTTAGATCAGGAAACAGTCAAATCTAATTTATAAAAAGGAAAAAAAAGTGACATTTTTGTCCCTAACATTATATACATAAAGAATTTTTTCAAATATTAAAAAGTATAAGATTTTAAAAATATATTATTTTAAGCAAAGGAATAAAAAATAAACAAATATTAACAAATTAATATGTTAATTAAAACAGCATTACCCCAAATATTAATACCTCCCTGTATATGGCAAATTTGTCATGGACATATAGCAAGCTGATTTTTCTCACAAGGGCAAACCAGAAGTAATGAAATTATACTCTATCTGTAGGTATCACATCAGCTCTCAGCACTTCAAATAATCAGTTAAATAATGATATTTACCTGGATAAGTCCTGAAACCACCTCATCCTCTATGTAACATCTAAGATTTGACCCAAGACTTTAGGCAAACATGAGAATCTGATTGCCAAAGGGTTGATGAATAAGGGACAACCCAATGGGGGAAAATGCCTGAAGATCTTGTGAGACAAGCAAAAAAATTATTTTCAAAGCTTTAAAGGACTAAATAAATATGAGTCACTACTGTGACAAAAGAACTTCAAAAAATTTTGAATGGAATCCATTCCATAACTAGAGTAGAGCCACCCAGTGTTTTGTCCTATGGAACTGAGTTTAGAGGAGGTCTTCTTAAACTTTTTCCACCCGTGACCCCTTTTTAACTGAGAATTTTTTATGTGACCCTGGATATATAGGTATATGATAGGTATACATAACCTTTTATTGTTGCCAAACTTTTCAGGACTCCCACATGTGTATGACTCCATACAAGGTCATGACTCAGCTTAAGAAGGTTTGGTTTAAAGCACAACAATCCCTAGTTACAGCTCTGAATAAAGCCAGACAAGATTAAGAAAAGAACACCTCAAATAATAACAACAACAATAATCAACAACTGCACAGCCATTTTCAGTTTACAGATGTAACGTAATGTAATCTTAGTTGATCCTTACAACAATTCTGTGAAGCAGGTAAAGCGGCTACTATCATTATTTTACAATATGCAATTGAGACTGGAGAAATGAAATACTTACTCATTCACACAGCTGGGAAATGGCAGAGATGGGACGAGAATTGACTCCAGAACTTCTAATTTCAGATCCAGTGTTCCTTTTCACTATCCACAGCTAACATGGGACTATCTCCTAACACTTGGGTCTCAGTTTTTTTTTGTTTTATTTTTAAATTTTTGCAGGGCAATAAGGGTTAAGTGACTTGCCCAGGGTCACACAACCAGTAAGTGTCAAGGGTCTGAGACCGGATTTGAAGTCAGGTCCTCCTGAATCTAGGGCCAGAGCTTTAACCACTGCGCCACCTAGCTGCCCCCGGGTCTCAGTTATGAAAAGAGTAAAGCTTGATTTCTGGAATCACCTATGGGTAGGGAAACCATGGATTTATTCATCAAATCCAAGAATATTAAAATGTGAAATGTGAAGGAGGTAGTTTTAGGAAAATACATTCCCAACATTTTTTGGTTCCTGTACCTTTTCCTTTTCAATAAACCTTCCCTTTCACTAACAATGCAACTTCTGGAATATTGCAATGTGATAATATAGTTTTTTACTGAATATACTTCTTACCTCCTTGATGAGTTTTTGTATCCTCTAGGGATACTCCATGTTGGGAATTCTTGCTTCAGAACAATTTTAAAAAATAGTATGCCTTTTACAAAGCAGGCAATATATTTAGAAATTTCTTGACCCCCATGGATACATAAGCTGAAAAAATATACAGGTTTGAGGAGGTATCAGATAATTTCATGGATGATGGGTTAAGAAGTTTTTTAAAAAAGGGATTTATGATCCTGGAGGAGATTAGTCTTCTATTATATCAGTTTCAAAAAGTTAGGCAACCGGGCCTTCCCACAAAATGATTCTTTGTACTGCTGTCAGAGACAGAAACCAGGACTAGATGGACCACTGACCTGAATCAGTAAGGCATTTTGTATTTTCTTATTAGCACCAAAAATCTACTGGGTTAGAAATGAGAGTGGAGAAGGAATTTAACGCTCCCAAATCCATGGAGGGAAATGAAATAATATACAATATGGTCTAAGATTTTAAAAAGTAATTGAAGTAGGACTTGGAAGGAAACAGAAGCACTATGCATGAACAAAGCAATAAAGAGGAATAACAAAAAGACCACACCTTCAATTGAAAAGTAAGGACATCTATTTTTTTGTGTACTTTTAACTTATAATTTCAAATACCTTATGTATTTTCCTTAAAAGGGAAACAAAGGAAAACTATTAAATTTGAAAAAAATTGTGTATGCTTGATATATAAAGCATGAAAGATTTGTATATTTTATACTGGTGTACATGTATATAACTATAATTGAGATCTTAAATAATTTCATGGATGATGGATTTATAACAGTATCTAGATACACATGAAAATGTATATATACACATACAAAGAAAATAAGTAGGATGTTTAAAAATGTAACAAGATAACTTAACAGCTATGATTTAACTGGGTTGTTAGTGGTTATTTTATGAAAACAATATGCACAGTTTTTATAATGTAACTTTAGCTGATTGGCTTGTTATTGAATAATTCAAACAAGAAAATATACCATATTTCTTCTATACAGTGCCAATGTTCTTCCTCCTCCAATATTAATGTATTTATCACAGCTTTGAACTGGACCAGTGCTTAGGAGTAAGTAGTCTGATTTTGCCTTCAAATATTCTGCCCACCCCGCCACTGGCTCATTAACTTTCAAAATGCAACAATATAAATTTATTCCTTTAGTTCAAGATGCTTTCTTATTTTAAAATGTAAATACCTTAGGAGGGTTATATTAAGCCTAATCATGACTTATACTCTGGTAGGATATCATAGGAGGTAGAATCTGGAAAACTGTAAGTATTAGGCACAATACTGTAGAAACATGTTGGACTCTATATAAAGGGAAGGTTGACAAGTATGGTAAGAGCCCTTAAAATTGGCATATGATATGAAAATAGGATGAAGGAAATGGAGATTCCTAACTTGAAGTAGATGCAGGACCATGTTAACCATCTTCAATTACACAGAGAACTATCATGGAGAAGAGATACTGAATTTCTTTTATTGGTCCTAAACTAAGGGTGGAAGCTATGGCTCAGGAGATTTTAGTTCCATTCAAGGAATAACTTTCTTCTAGATTAAGGATGCCCCAAAGTGAAATGGACTGCTTCAGCAGAGAGTGACCCCTTTACCTCTGAGAGACTCTAAGCAGAGGCTGGATGACCACTTTTTTTTGGATGCAAATGAAGGAATTTATCCAAATATTGATTGGACTAGAGGGTGAAATAACTGAACAACAAGAACAATGATTCCATTTGGAATAAGATAAAGTACATATTATTAATGTACATTTAAACATTGAAGAAATGGGGTCAGAGAAATTATGAGTCTAAGGCTTGCTCAAGACCATGCAGATGGAAGGATTCAAACACATGTCTTCCTGACTCCAAGATCAGTGCTATTTCCATGGCTCTTAGAACTGTCTTATACAATATTTGCTATTTTCACCCTAAGGTAGTCTTCTCCTAAACTTTCTAGTTCACAATGTAAGATATAGCTTGGGTAAGAAAAAAAAATACATGTAGAAACATAACATTTGCACCGCCACACACAGTCTTCTCTCAAACATTGAATATTTCATGATATTTCCAAGTATCTGGCATATTGTGAATACTAAATATTAATAAAGAGAATGATGACATAAACATCAAAGAACATACAAAGATATTTTAGGAAGCTTTCATTGTACAAATATAAGGAATGATGTAATGTTCAGTGATGGCTAGATTTTCAAAAACAAAAACTCTGGTCATGTGTTAAGCTTAGAGATTGTGCTGAAACAATTAGTGATTAAACACACACATTCATTTAATTTGACAACCATCTATTAAGCACCTACGGGTCTCCTGTATAAAGTCCTGTATCTTCTGAGGAAGCTACAAAGCTCTGAAGACACTATTTCAGACCTCACGAATCTTATACTCCCAGTAGGCAGTTTTGAAACTTAAACCAATAGCCATAAGAAAGATAATGTATAAATGTTTAAGAGAGGTAAATACAAAGTGCAATGTGAGGTCTGAGGAGAGAAAAGCCATTATTAACTTGTGAAGGGGAGAAGGTGGAACTTAAATGGCTTCCTGGAGATGACATATGGGTTGGACTTTAGGGGATAAGTAGGAATTCAGGAGACAGCAAAGAGTAGGGAAAAGAAGCTGTTCCAGGCATAGGGAATAAGCACTGGGTGTGTGAAGCTGGAGGTCATTAGTCCAATTTGGCTGGATGATATGAAGGTGAGTCATATGAAACAAGGTTGTAAAGTTGGGGTATCACCAAATAGTGGAGGATCCTGAAGGCCAGGCTAATAAGGACCTTGAATTCAGTAGGAAATAAACAGGAAGCCACTGAAGGAAGAGATGAAGGGGGGAGAGAATGGATGAAGGAAGACTTAATGGGAGGTTATTGCAATAGTCCAGGTAGATAGTGATGAGGGCATGTCCTAAGTAGCAACAGGAATGGACGTCAAAGACATTGCAAAGGTAAAATCAACAGGATTTGGCAACTATTTTGTGTATGAGAAACACAGAGAAAGGGAAAAGCCAAATATAACATTAAAGTTCCAAATAATGAAGATGAGTTGAATTGTAGTACCACAGGAGGGAAAGAGACGCAAAGCAAGGGTCAAAATCATTGAATATTTTGAATATAAATAACATAAGTATATCTACTTTTTCATTAAAAATAAAGTTCAAATCAAAGGCAACAAAAGTAAAATTTTTTGTAAGGCAATTTACTTCCACTGGTTGACAAAAGGGGAATCATCCTCTCCAGACATATAGGCAATGATGGGTAATTCTCCTATAGCCCAGGCAACCATCTCCTCCAGTTCTTGGGTCTTATCTCAGATAGGGAGAGTCAGGGACTCTACTCTGGCAGGAGAGAATATGTGCTTTTGGAGACCCTGATGCCTATCAAATAGACACTACCCTCCCTGCCAGCCCACTTCTGTGCCAGACACACTGTGCTAAGTGTTGGGAATATAAAAAGAAGCAAAAGACAGAGCCTGACCTCATGGAGCTCACAATCTAATAAGGGAGACAACAAGCAAACAGATATGTACAAAAAGCTTTATATAGCATAAATAAGGAAATAATTAATTGAAGGAAGGCACTAGAATTAAGAGGGGAAAATCTTTCTGCAGGAGATGGGATTTTGGTTAGTACTTGAGGAAAACTGATAGGTAGAGATGAAGAGAGAAAACATTCCGGGCATGAGAGACAGCCAGAGACAATTCCTGGAACACGTCAGAGCCCTCTGATGTTTGCCTGCTGTGCACTGGACCTAAGACTCCTAGGCTCCACTGTGGTAAAATTTTTCTGCAAGGTTGGGTCCAGGCCAGGCTGGGTAAGGGCCATAATTTAAACACATTATGCCTACTTTCCTCATCCCCTTACCCTTGGTCTAAAGTATGCAGTGCATCTTGGCTTTGATGTTTAAAGACTGGAATCTGTCTACTGTTATCTTTTACCCCCCCCATCACCTCTGAGAGGCAGAATGGTACAGTAGAAAGAATAATGGATTTGGAGTCAGGATAAGGAACAGGGACTGCATCTGTGATATCACTAGCGTAGGCAGAGGTGAATTGACAAATGTTTAACAACCAGCTTTCCAAAAAAGAAAAATTGTGTGCAGGACATACTTTTAAGTTTATCTGCATTATTAACATGTTCTCCATTACTTTTTTGAGTCTACACAATCAACAAAACAAAAAATTGAGTCTTGACTTATAGATTTCCAAGATGTAAATGCCCATACTTTAAAACTGAACAACAGGCTCTCAAGCCAGTTTTGACTGGCTCCAGCAATACTCCTGGGTATAGGGTACTCTCCAAAAACCCAATTCTTTCTTTTAAAATATTATTTACTTAATTTTAACATTCATTTTTTTCTTCTAATTTTGAGGGTTAAGTGACTTGCCCAGGGTCACACAGCTAGTAAGTGTCAAGTGTCTGAGGACGAATTTGAACTCAGGTCTTCCTGAATCCAAGGCCAGTGCTTTATCCACTGTGCCACCTAGCTGCCCACAATATGCATTAAAAAAAAAAAACTTGACTTTTTGACTTCTCTCCCTCTTTCTTACCACTCCCCAACTCGTTGAGAAAGAAAGCCATGTGATGTTAATTGTATATGTGAAATTATGCAAAAAACATTTCCATATGAGCTATGTTGAAAAAAAAAAGCAAGAAAAATGATGTGAAAAAAATTATGCTTCAATCTGTATCGAGAATTTACTAGTTTTCTCTCTGGAGGTGAATAGGACTTCTCATCCTAAGTCTCAAAGAAACTCTTTCAACCAATGTAGGTCACTACCTTAACTGCAAGTTACAGTCAGTCTTAAGAGTGGTCTATGGAAATGAGAGCTTAAGTGACACATCCAGGATCTCACAGAAGAGCTTAGAGTGAGAGAAGCTTAGGCCAAATCCTAGCTAGTTCATTTACAATCTGTGTGCAAGTCACTTAACTTTTCTGTGCCTCACTTTACTCAAGTATAAGATGAAGAAGTTGAATTGGATCACTAGACTTTTCCACCATCTATTAATTTCTGATTTTATGACAATGGATGCAGAACAGTAAAGTTATTTCTGCTATGTTAATTGTACATTTAAAATATTTTGTGATGTTATAATAATGCTAATAAATACTTAATTTTGTTGGAATAAAATACCAGCTAAGAAAACTATTTGTATTCATTGTTTCATGAAAAGTGTGGAGGGCATGATGATGTTTTTTTTGGTGGGAAAAGTTGTGGTGGGGAGGAATTCTTCCATAAAGTTTGGAAACTACCACCTGAAGCAGTAGACATGTATACATATGTGCTAAAACGGCATAGATACTGAGCTAGAAGGCATGTTAGAGGTCATCATCTCTTCCAGTGGCTTAGAAAAATATGACAGTGGTTGCCTTCCACAATTATTAGATTCTGATGACTGTCACTATCCCTAATAATGGTTTTTCCCCTTCCTTGTATCATTCCAAAATCTGTGTTCTTTCTTCCAAAAATAAAGGGTCTAAGTACGGCAATAAGCAAGAAGGATGATGAATTTTTACAAAATGAACGGGGGCTCTTAATGAAGAACTACAATGGGATTACTGCTTTTCAAAAAAAAAAAACCCAATGTAATTTACATTTTTTGGTAAATGTTTTCTTACAAAGAATAAGTTCATAAAATGACTTGCTTAAGATACATACCTCATGTGTTTCATGTGAGGTTTATTCTCATTATTATGTGTCAGGAATTTTTCATGCTTATAACTACCTTTTGAAAACCACAACAGGTTACAGAAAAGAAAAACAAATTAAGGACAGCAGACCCCTTTCTTGTGAAGATAAGTCTGCCTCAAGCAATGAAGTATCGGCCCAGACTGTTCTCAACAGAAATAACTCATAAGTAGTAATAGGCTGGCCCATCAAATCTTATGAAAGATAAATAGCTTCCCTGGCAAGAACAATATTTTAAACACAGAATTGAATAATATACTCTTTTAACTATGAAATGAATTCTGAATAGCCAAGAATGAAGCTCTCTGCCTATTCTATATTTGATGCATGTTAGTTTATTTCTTTGACATAAACATTTATATTTTGCAGGATATATATTTCTGACGCTGATTAACAGGCATATATGCTTTTATTTCAATAATAGATGAAGTGGACTTTGAAATATAAAGCAATTCTTTATTTTCTTGGTAGTTTGTGTGGATATTTTTAAAAGCTTGACAAGAATGGAAACACTAATCAAGATTCAGACTTCATTAAACCTTATATGCCTGGTATTCCAACTTTCAAAACTTAAGCTATATGTTAATCCTAATAAAAAACTACATCTTGTATTGGTTATCATATTCAGGTATTATTATAATAATATCAATGAGAATGAAGTAGGCTTAAAAACATAATTCAAGAAAATGTGTAAATGCATGGGTAAATGATATAGTGTCTATCACCATGAACAATGCAATCTGGTAACTTAATTACAGCGGAATGTCCTTATAAAATTATATCAGGGGATAGGGTAAACAGCAGTCTTATGACAAGAAATGTCTACTGTCCATAACTATCTATGCACATAGCACACATAATTTCGCCTAAGATATAAATTAATGCACATTTTAGCAAGCCTTATTCTTGTACAAAAATTTGTGTAGTTGTGCTTTTATATGGGCTGTCATGTGAATCATGAGAAAACAATTATCAAGTATGAGGAAGTAAAGCGGTAGATGAATAAAATGGCAATAATTCAAAAATATTTGTTAGATTGATATTTGGAATGTTTCTGTGCTCATCCTCACATAGACATTTTTCTAGTGTTCTAGGAATTCATAATACTTCAAACCAAATAATGAAATCAGATCAAGGACATCTGAGTCAGGATAATCACAGATCACTCATTTCAATTCAATTCAGGTTAACAAACATTCATTAGGCTCCTAATATGTGCAAGACATTGTTTTAGGCACCGGAGTAAAGAAGCAAACCTCTCAAAGACGCCTAAAGCTCTTGTATTCCACTGCAATATATACACAAATAAGGAAAAACAAGATAACTGGAGAAAGAAGAGAGCACTTACAACTAGAGAAGTGGGGGTAGTAATGCAGGAGGTGGTAGTACAGTATGAAGAGTTAAAAAGGTCTTTAGAATTAGTCTAGAAATCATCTTACAGATGACCTCCCCTGAGGCCAGGAGAGGTAAAGCACCTTGCTCAAGGACACATAGGTTGTAAGCAGTGATACGAGTATTCTGAGGCAGTGTGACAAAGTGGAAAAAGCATTGGATTTGGAACTGGAAGACCTGTGTTCAAATCACACCTTGTTAGTTACTACTTGTGTCACCATGAGAATCAATTCGTTTCTCTAGCTATCAGTTTCCTCATCTTTAAGAGAGTTGGGCTACAAGGTTACCAAAGGGCCCTTCCAACTCGACATCTGTGATACTGTGTGATTCTGTGGTTCAAACCCAACCCCAAATCTCTGATTCAAATACAGTGAGTGTTCTTCCCACTACATCATATTGGGATTTGTCTCACTCTCCCTGACAGTTTCCAAACAGGTCGCAGAGTCTTGTTTCCTCTAGGCTTATATACTTGAATAGCTCCAGCTTCTTGGAGGAGGCATTCCCTCCATCAGTGCAGATTACAAATCAGCCATGTCTTTTTGTCCTGTGCCAAAGTTGTTTTTGCCCTTCCATGAATCCTCCATAACAGATGTATCTAATATATCAGAGGTCCTTCTCTAGTTCTTTTAATATTTCATATATACCAGCACAACATGTGAGCTGTTATATTTGCTCTCAGTACGTGTGACTTCTTTTTCAGTCCTACATGTCCTTGACATTGTCTTCTAAGCTACTACTTGCATGCAAGTGATCATTTATAACATGGTGTAAACCTACTTCTATTTCACCATTTATCTCTTCCATTGCTCTTTGGGTCATCTACAATTTTGATTCTTTTTTTTTGCAGGGGGCAGGGGAGAAGATGGTGGTGTTGCAAGATTCACAGCTCTATGGCATCTTTGCTAATAAGCTAACTGCTAAATTAATAAAAATATTAGTATAAAAAAGATGGGGTAGAGAGAGGAGCTGGGAGTTGCTGAAAATACTATGTAGTTTCTCAAATGTGATACAGCTGAATTTCTTCCTTCTAAACTCATGGCCAAGCAATGTATGTCACAGTGTGCGTTTCTCATCCACTGAAATTTTCCTGTGTGTACGGCTGGCTGAATTTCTTTTGAGTATCTGTGTTTCTTACTGAGCAGCTCCTATAATTTTCTAGAACTGGATCTGATAAACACAATGTCACTAAATCTGGCCAAATTCATACAGAATGAAGGTGTGCTGAAAATGGCACAATTTTAAGATATCTCAAATCATGAAAAGTTACCAAGGAAGAAAAAAGATCATGGACCCAAATATTACTCTAAAATGTGATTAAACATAAATCAGCAACTATCATCCCATAACCCTACATTCTCATATGCATAAAATTGTTATAAGAATTGTTCATGCACCTATGGGGGTAACCCTGATGAAATTATGAAAAAGGAACAGGTAGGCTTTTGACGATATGACTTCCTATAGCAGACTTTATCTTCACAGAAGCACAGTTGTGAGTCATGGAGGATACATGAGCTTGCCCTATTTTCCTTCGCTGATTACAAACAAAAATAACATCTGACCACTGGAGTGTATGTTAAATCTATGAACCCAGGTAAGCTGGATGAGATCAAATAGGAGATAGAACAATTAAACATTTTGGGTGTCAATGAACTTAAATGGATGGGAATGGGTGAATTTAATTCAGGTGATCATTGCATATACTACTGGGGGCAAGAATCCTTAGAAGAAATAAAGTAGCCCTCACAGCTAATCAAAAGGCAAAAAAATCATAAGGGGACAGAATCTCAAAAATAACAGAATGATATCTGTTCAAATCCAAGGCAAAACATTCAGTATCAGAATAATACAAGTCTGGGTTCCAACTACTGATACCAGGAGGTCAAAGTTGAACAGTTTTATGAACAACTACGAAGAACAGTTCGAGAACATCTAGAAATAACACCAAAAAAGATGTCACATTCTTCATGGGGGATTGGAATGCTAAAGTAAGAACTCAAAAGATAACTGGAATAACAGTTAAGCTTAGCCTTGGGCTCAAAGATCACTCCAGACTGTGACTATAGATGTGAAATTAAAAGGTTCTTGCTCCTTGGAAGGAAAACTATGGTACTAAAAAGCAGAGACAGGGGGCAGCTAGGTGGCACAGTGGATAGAGCACTGGCCCTGGAATCAGGAGTACCTGAGTTCAAATCTGGCCTCAGACGCTTGACACTTACTAGCTGTGTGACCCTGGGCAAGTCACTTAACCCCAACTGCCTCACCAAAAAAACAAAAACAAAACGCAGAGACATCACCTTGCTGCCAAAGTTTTTCCAGTAGCAATGTCTGGTTGTGAGTTGCACTATAAGAAAAGCTGAGTGCCCCAGAATTAATGGTTTCAGACTGTGGTGCTGGACAAGACTTTTGAGAGTCCCTCGGACGGCAAGGAGATTACATCAGTCAATACTTGAAGAAATTAATTCAGACTGTTCACTGAAAGGTCAAATACTGAAGTTAAGCTTAAATACTCTGGCCACATAATGAGAAGCCAGGATTCAATGGAAAAGACCCTGATGTTCGGAAAGATTGAAGGCAAAAGGAAAAGGGGATGGCAGAGGATAAGATGGATAAGCAACGAACATGAGCTTAGACAGACTTTGGGAGATAGTGGAGGACAGAAGGGCCTGGTGTATGGTTCATGGGGTCATGAACAGAAGGACACAACCGGAAAATGAACAACAGCAGAAGCAGCAACAAAACAAGCAGAGTAAACTGGAATGCTTCAACAAATGTTTCCCTATTCATGAGTTAGGTCCATATAAAATTAAAGTACAGATTCTTTAAGTATAAATATTAGCTGCAGCATAAAACCAGGAGGCAATTCATCAAAAGTATTTCCCAGTGTTATATAGGATGCCCTGGTAAAGTCCAAATGGAAGAGGAATTCCCTATAGATTAGTGGTTCTTAACCTGGAAGCCATAGATACCTCACCCCTTTTTCCATCTCCCCAAATCCATGGATAGATATCTAGTAGTCCACGCAGTCTCTTAAATAATTTTTTTGATAACTAAATTTCAGTATAATTGCTTTCCACTGCAATGCTGTGCTTCTTTTATGCATTTACAAACGCTATTTTGAGAAAGGGTCCATAGGCCTTACCAGACTGCCCTACAGCTTCATGAGACAAAATGAGATTAAGAACCCCCTGCTATGGATAGTGAGGTTCTGCAGCTGGCTGCAGCTGCTCTTGTTTGTGAATTGGTTAATATATCATTCCAAATTTCCCTTAATATCTTGTGATGGTTTAGTCTACTGAAAAGACTTTAGTCAATCTGTTCTGGAATACACTCAACCTACCATTTAAAATCATCAAGAAGTCATAACGAAAATTGCTAGGCATACAAGAATTGTATTTTGTATTATTTTTACTTAAATGTCTATGAATTGTATATTCTAAACCTATATATTTAAATAGAGTATTACCTTTAAAGTTGCTACTTTTCTCTCCATTCTTACACCTTTAAAATGTCAGTGAGAGTCAAACTTCTGGATGATGTCATTCATCAATTCATTAAGTCCCAAGTGTTATACAACTATTCACCTTAGAATCTATAAAGGATTTTTTCACCTGTTTTTCTTCTGAATTTCATCCTTTCCTTCATTATATTTTTTTCTTTGTCCCCTCCCCCCATTTCTCATTCTATTTCCACCTATGTTATTTCTAATTTCTTCCCCCTGCCTGGAAATTAAGTATATTTAAAATATTTGTTGGATACCATTAGGTTTAAAAAATGGTATAGTTTATATTGCTTTGAGAAAAAAAACATGCAATAGTAATTTTTTATTTTGTTTTAATTTTGGAGAGGTAGTTTCTATACAGTTCTTAGGTGCAGCTAGATGGTGTAATAGATGAAATACTGGGTCTGGAGTCCAGAAGACCTGAGTTCAAATGTTGCTACAGACACTTACTAGTTGTGTGATCCTGAGCAAATTACTTAACCCTGTTTGCCTCAGTTTCCTCATATGTAAAATGAATTAGAGAAGGAAATGACAAATTAATATCTTTGCCAGGAAAACATCCTTGGGGTCACAAAGGGTTGGACATGACGGAAATGACTGAACAATACAGTGCTTATCTGATTTTATTCTGTGGATAAGCAGCTTCTAATTAAAAAAAAAGTTATCTCATTTCTTTTGCAAACTGTAGTAGGAACTTGCAAAGAGAGTTAACTGGAATTAAGTGATCTCCTTGTGATTTCTCTGACTTGAACAATTTTTGCTACGAGGTAGACTGGTAACATTTACTACCATGTATACATTTGGTCCAACAAAGGTAAAGATATTAAAATATTTTCTAATTTTATTCAATTAAGTATTAAAAGCTCTCTAATAAGGCCTCCAGCAATTTGTATGGTAAGTGCATAGGAGTTAGAAGGTATAGAGATCTTAGATTTCATTTATCTAACTTCCTTTCAAAGATGAGGAAATAGGATTTAGCACTCTGCAGAGGACTGATGGACAGGCATGGACAAGAACTACACAGGGGATGTGAAGGTGGTTGTGATTTTTACTAGTGAAGAGGGCTCCCACACCAAGGAAATCAAAGTACTGAAGTCTTTAGTGAGCCAGGAGGAGGGCAAAGACTAGGCTCAGCTCTTGCCGATGATATTCCTATTTATGTCAGGCTTGTTTACCTATACCATAGTTAGCCGTTCTAAGCATAGAGTTCGTTTTTATTACCTGAAAGAATTATGTAATAAGGTCTAGATTTAGGTGGCACACGACTGAAAGGGGTTTATATATTATATATAAGAAATGGAGAGGAGAAATATTAGCTTTTTTTTTCACAACACATGGTCTTTCTGCATGCTTAAATATCGTTATCTTCACATCCAATAAATTTACTATTGGTCTTACATACTTCTGTTTGTGATTACAGGATAAATTCTGTAGCACTCCTATTACTATTGTTCACTCTGATTATACAACTGAGACTTGCTCTAATGTTTCAAACACAAGCTGTGGTTTGTCTTACAAAAAGTTTTAAACATTTGCCTTCTTTTCTATTGTTTCTCAAGCATTATTGTATGATTGAACAATCTTAAAATGCACGTTGTATTTTGCATTCTGGAGCTTACAACATTCATTTCCACTCATTTAAAAAATAATATAAAATTCATTAAAATACATATTATAATTTAGGGCACGTACTAGAAGATTTAACCGTACAGAAATACAATGTAGTTATAGGAATACATAATTAATAAAACATAAAATTTGTTTTATGAAGCTGCAGTTTTAATTTACTAGCTCAAGAAATATGTTCTTGTAATTTTATACCAGGTAACTTCCAAGGAGAATGTTAATTCCCCTTTCCCAGCCATCTCTCAGTACTGAATTGATTATGACTAACACATACCAAATGTATCCAAGTTGGAATGGGTCACAGCAAATTTCTAATATTTACATTTAAGCTACTGTCAAGGCTTTTAGACCTAAATTGGGAACAAACTTTGTTTTGGCTTTTCTGTTTGTGTATTGAGAGCTTTCATCTCTAGCTAGATCTGTCTCTTTTTCTGTTGGTTATTAAAAAGTAGGCATAGTATGGCATATGCTAAACAGAGGGCTAGTCAGTGACAGTGAGAAGAAATAATGCAACATCTACACCTCTGATTGCAATGCAAACTTTTGACCTAGTTCTGCTCTCAGCAACCCATATAAAAAAGTTAGCATATTTTATAGGCATATAGTTGAGAGCTAATTATAGAAATGTCAGGCAAATAGGCAAGATAATTATTACATACATCCATCATTTAAAATACATATACAGAATAAATAAAAGTATATATGTACATACAGATATGCATATATTCTTCCTCCTCCCAATTCTTCAGATTTTATAAACAAAACATACTGGCAAGAGGAGAGTTCAAGTAAAAACAGCATTAATAGGTTGCATATTAATATTTATGTACTTCTATATAAAGAATATGCATACATTACAACTCTGTTTTGCAAGCTGAATGAATAACTAATGTTACATTATGTATGGATACATATTAAACAGTCAAGTCTACACTTTCTTAGTTCAGGATATGATTAATGCAGCCGATCAGAAGCCAGATGGTGCAGAACCAGAACCATCAATCAAAATGAAAAGACCATGGAGTGCTAGCCACAATGAGGTCCTCACAAATGGAGATTCTGTTCATAGACTCTAACCTGTAATATGGCAAAGAAAGCCATAAACAGAGCAAGCTGCACAGTCCCCAAGGAGGCAGAAGCAATGGCTCAGGTTTTGTTAGGTAAAAAATCTTGAATTGCAACATTCATTGCTGTGGACATCAAGTAGGGAGCACCATGTAAGCCAAACAGCTTTTACTTAAGATAAAAAATTAGAAGTGAGTTTTTAAATTATTTTAATGTTTTCATTGATGACAGTATCTGTCAAGCAGGATCCCTTTCCCATTTAATTTCATATAGGACAGTATCATGTATGAACAATACAGCTGCCACTGCCGCTTCCAATAGTATTGGCATCCAGTGCCAAAGTGTCACACTGGAGTCTTTATTTAGAACTTCTGGAAAATGAAGCTTGGCCTCTGCTTCTAGCAATATTAGTGTAGGTTTAAGAGTAATGAAATTTCCTATTCCTATCATAGCTTTATGTAAAAACAAATTTAAATAACAACTATTGATAATATAAGCCTCGATATATTTTAATAATATTTATGAGCCTATAGAATCTATTTTGTTATAGTCATTTAACTCTTGTCTTTGGTAGCTTTAAATATCCTATAATTTAGGGAGAAATGAAGATAAAATTCCAGTAAATATAATATGAAATACTTCATTTTCTTAAAATAAATGGCTCATAGATGGGAAGGATCTTTGTAAAGGTAAATGCTGGGAACATTTGAAGTTGTTACTTTTATTATTAGTAGTAGTGATAGTAACAATAATTCACACTTTAAGGTTTGCAGAGCACAGTAAAATAATAATAGCAACCATGCATATAAAACATTTCCTTAATTAAGACTATATCAACTCAAAATATGGTAGGGTACTCTTGAGACATCTGAAAGCGGGGAAGTGTAAGTTTACCTTGTACTACCTATGAAAAAAGGAGAATGCTAAACAAACTGAAGCTCTCTAAGCCTCTGTCTGTAACCCTTTTCTCCATTTAAGCTCTTTAGGGATCTTGTCTATTATTTCCTGTGGTTTCACCATGAAGATGATTCCCCATAGCCGAACTCTTCTCTCTCTTAAACTCCAGGTCCACATTTCCAACTGCTTCATCTAGCTGGATATGCCACTAGCGCCTGAAACTCAAACTGATTTAAACTGAACTCAGGATCTTCTCCGCAAGATATGTTCTTCCGACTTTTAAAATCTGGATGCTAGCACCACTTTTTGCTGTCCTCCAGACCTGAAACTTTCTCATCATTTTTGATTTTTCCCTTCCCCTTCCCCTCCCTTCCTTATCTAAACCAATTGCCAAGTCAGGCAGTCAACAAGTTTTTAAGAGAGAGAGAGACAGAGACAGAGACAGAGACAGACAGACAGACACACACTGCATTAAGTATTAAGTACTGGGGATATAAAGAAATGTAAAAAATAAAACACACACACACATAGCAGGCACACAAAAGAACCAAATTACAATAACAACAAAAACTGCCAACCCCTCCACTTCGAAAACCCACAAAAACCCCAAATCAAAACCGAAACCCAGCCCCTCTTCTCAAGGAGCTACCCATCCATCTAATGAGGGGGAGACAACATGCAATCATTAATGTACAAACAACATAATAAATGGGAGATAAACAACAGCGAAAAAGGCACTAGTTTTAGGGAGAATAGTAAAAGGTTTCTTGGAGAATGTAAGACTTTAGCTGGGACTTGAAGGAAACTAGGGAAGTGGAGCAATAGAGATGAGACTAGAGAGAATTTCAAGGATGGGGGACAACCCAGTAAAAATACACAGAGTTGGGAAATAGGAGTATCTTATGGGAGAAACATCCAGAAAGCCAGTGTCACTGGACTGAGGAATATGCGTTGGGGAATAAGGTGTGAGAAGACTTGAAAGGAGAGGGCCAAGTTATAAAGAGCTTTGAATGCTAAACAAACAGTTTTATATTGGATCCTGGAGGTCAGAGGGAGCCATTGAGTTTAGGGTGGTGACATGGACAGACCTGGGCTTTAGAAAGATCGATAAGACAGCTGAAAAGAGGATGGACTGGAGTGGAGACTTAAGCCTGGGAGACCAAACAGCCAACTGTTGCAATAGTATAGGCATGAGGAGAAAAGAACCTGAACCAGGGTGCTGGAAAAGTGAGAAGAGAGAAGGGAATATATGAGAGATGGTATGAGGGTAGAAAGGTTAGGACTTGGCAACTGGTTGGATATGAGGATGACACCTAAACTTAGGCCTTAATGAATGACTAGGTGCTGGTGACCTTTAAAGTAATAAGAAAATTAGGAAAGGCAGGGAGGACTTGGGGTTAAGACAAAGATTTCAGTTTTGGATATGCTGGATTGAACATGTCCATAGAACCTTGAGGAACGACGATGGTTAGTGGACAGGACATGAAGATCTAGCAAAGGAGACTGAGGAGTGGTCAGGTAGGTAGGGGGCGGAAAGGGTGATTGACAGTTTCAAATGCTGCAGAGGTCAAGTGATTTGAAAACTGATAAAAAGGCTACTATATTTGGTAATTAGGAGATCACTGGTAATTTTGGAGAGAATAGTTTCAACTGAACAAGGAGGCTGGAAGCCAGCCTGAAGGGAGTTAAGGAGAGTAAGAGGAAAGGAAGTGCAATTACTCAATTGATTGTTCCTCCCTGATATTTCTCTCCTTCTAGCCCCTCCTTCCCACTTGCAAGAACACAGACACAGATGGGGTCTCATCACCTCTAGCCGGGACCACTCCTCTAATCTCTCTCGCTACGTTGTAGGGCTTCTCTTCTTTTCAGTTGTTCTCCATACAGATGCCAAAATCATCTAAGGCATAGGTTAGATCAGGACACTCCTCTGCCTAAACACCTTCACATGGTTGTCCATATTTCTAGAGTAAAATACAAGTTCATTAGCCTGACAACTTAGGTCCCCTACAATATGGCTCCAAACTACCTTTTTGGACATACTTCATTCTTTTCCTCTTTACTCAATCTATGATCTCATCCTGCCCTCTCCTGTCATACTATATTCACAACGACTCCATCCTCATCTCTGTCTACTGAAATCTCTTTGAGCTCAGGTGCTACCTCTTTTCCTGAAGTCTCTCCAACCTTCATTTGACTTTTTCCTCCTCAAATTTCTTTGAAGAATTCCTCTTTGCCTCTATCACATTTCTTTTCTGTTCTATTTGTATACACATCTTATCCCTTAGTCCCCCATTGGATTACAAATTGAGGACAAGGAAGAGGATAGTTTTATCATCATATTGTAGCACCTCTCATGCAATAATTAATTAATTCATGTTTACCAAATTGAATCTCAACCTGAAGCTTCCATTTACATATGGATAACTGATCCACTTATATGACAATTTGCTATGACACAATGATTATACTTATGAATTGTAGTGATGACCTATATTTGTAATAGCAATCTACTGAAGTATGAGTACTAAGGTATCCTCTAACTCTAAAACCTATGATCTTTTTAATATATTATCTAATCATTAAAGAACTCCAAAATGAACTCTACTTAGAAATATTATTTGGCTCTGGTGACCTAAGAAAGAGATAAAAAAATACTGTAGGTACCAAAAAGTGACAAAACTATTTTTCCTTAACAATGTTCTGTAATTAAGTCTTTTCATTAGTTCAGACTGACCTTTCCAGAAAGTCTGCACCATTCATAATTATATGCTCTTAACAGATCAGGGACATGGGATGAATCCTAATATTTGCTTATTTTTCGCTGTTAGGGTTTTCCAATGCTGGACTACATATTCTCCAATTCCCTAACTTCCACCAAATGCCTATCAGGTGTACTGTCGTTAGTTACATATTAAATAGCCATAGCCCCAGTGGCTACTGCAGAACTAAGTCACTTTTGACTTGTGTTAAAGGGTGATTTTCCTAAAATTTATAATTCTGTGTCACTAATATAATGAACATCTAGAGAATAAAAGCTAACTGGGATATCAATCTAAGATGAAACCTCCCAAATGAGCCACCATGTACATGCAAATCAAAATGGCCCAGAAGTTATGTCGAATTCTTTGAAAGACAAGAGTAACTTGGAATATCAAACAGTGATGACCAGGCTGTGCTTCCATGTGCTGTACAAACAGAAAGGCCACACAGCTAGGTTAGCTATTCCCACCATGTATATGCATAACATCAGAACTAGTACGACTATATATGTGAGTGGTGTGCTCACTTAGAAGAGCAGCACCGGGAGGCAGCAAAAACCTTGGAGGCAGGGTCGAGAGACCTGCTGTGGTTGGGAGTAACTCCAGATGCACAGCTGGGAGCTGCTCCCAGAAAAGAAGTATGTGTGGTCCTCTGACTCTTGCCCAAATCCCCTTCGTTGTTGCTGGGTTAAGAGTCAGCCACTACAATCTGACCTCATAGTTGGGGTTGGCACAGTGCTGGATCTGGTGAATCATCCACAGTACTAGCCTGGGATTGTGAAGATCTGAGTTCTAGCCCTTGCTCTGCTACCAACTAGCTAAAGGTCCTTAAATATTTTCCTTGATGCATCTGGGCCTCAGTTTTCACTAATATTAATATTTCACATTAAATAGTGCCTTTCATGTTGGTACAATACTTATTCACAACAACTGTATGAGATAGGCTATGGGGTATTATTTTCATTTTATAGATTCAGTAACTGAGGCCCAAAGAAGTTGTCAATTACTTCAAGTCACAAAGGTATTTCACAGTGCTGGGATTTGAACTCAGGTCTGTTAATACCAAATCCAGCACTGTTTGTACTATTTCCATGTTGCCTTCTTGTCATCTCTTTTTCCCACCTCTAAAATTCTATGATCCCAAATTCCATACAGTTACAAACTCAACACCCTTCCTCTGCCACTTATAATTTGGGTGACCATGGGCAAGTCACTTAAATATTCTGGGCTTCAGTTTTCACATCTGTAAAATCAGGGGGTGATTTAGATGTATCTTAAGGTTACTTCAGTTCTAAATTTTATAAATTAAAGAAGTTCTTAACTAACACATACCAACAATCTACCAAACTCTTCCCAGCTAATTCTCTTCTGGGGTCTTTCTAGGTTTTAAAAACTACTTTTGGGATATTTGAAAAGAATTCTTTATTACCATTTAGGTTTAGGTTGTGCTTGTAATATCCAATAAGATAATACTAGTTGTACATCTATATAATATTAATGTGAATGATGTTTAATTCTTCTCTAGCTCAGTAATTTTGGAGATATTTACTTCCTATTATAGGCAGGAACAGAACATGGAATGGTACTTTGTGAAGTTGTGAATTATGGGGTCTAACCTGAGTTCACACATGTTAGTTAGCTTTTTGACCTTTACCACCATAGGAGTTTTACTGTGTTATGATATCTTGCAGAGCTTTGGAGCTGTTCTAAAATGACTTGTTTAAAAAGATAACAAAAAAAAATTTTAAATGGGTTCACTGAGAGAACCACAACAATATTTTCATTTTTCCTTTGCATTATTAGCTATAATCATCTAGTTGAAGGACTCTGTTGAGAATTTAACAACCATTCATATTTTACTTTTATCATAATAAAACAACTTCACTGTTATTGTTGCTTAAAAGATATTAGAATGCCTCAAATTTAGGAATGGCAAGAAGTAATTACAATAATAAATGTTTGCTGGTGGAATTTCTTTTTAAAAATTTAAATTGATTTTGAAGCATTTTTAGTGTAAATCTGGGTTTTCCCAATTTATTCTCATGTTTTATTAACTTTTATAATACCAATGCTATTGTCTTTGGTCATAATCTCCACTTCCCCAATATGATGAAGTAATAAGGTAACTGATTAACTATAAAATTTAATATTTTTAAAAACATGACATTTAAAATATGTTCACTAAGATGATATGAAATTGATTCTTCAGTAACAGCTATTAAATTCTCACATCATTTTGAAAAATCAGATTATAGAGAAACATTGGGTCTTTTTATTTTGAGGTACATTTATTTTCCACAAAAATACTTCACTATGTCAATATAGGACATTTCAAGAAAGAAGACCAGGAATTTTGGTAAGATATTTATAAATATCCAATAGAAATGACTGTTGTATGACAACACTACTAGTTGGCATTAGTAATGTGTTATACGATATTACTAATTGTGCATTAGTTTTTTTAAAAGTATACTTTTAAAACTGCAGAATCACATAAGAAATTGAGCAATGGAAGTTAAAGTGTTACTGGAGCATAGGAAATATTAATGAGGTGCAGTGGTGCTGGATACATGAAATAGAAATACCAATGCATGTAAACATTACAAGGTTACGTGGCAACGTTTAAGGCAGAGCTTTTTACTCATTTACTTGGAATTTGGATAGGATGACAAGAAGTGTAGAAACATGTTATAGGTGTGTATTATTTTAAACAATGCATAGGAACTGATAAAAGACATTGAATGTTCTTAAAATTATGCACCATTAACAGTCTCACAGTTTTTATTACCAATAAATACTAATTCCTAAATATATTTAACTGATGTCCCTGTGTATGTGTAACTATTATATAAGAAACATTATGACTTTCAGTTTTTGTCTGCTAGGAACCATTCAACATAGCATAATAAAGTTGTGGGACATGTACAAGTATGTGGGGACTATCACTGCATTCTCAGGAGTATCCAGTCATGCACAGTCATGAAAATATGGGACATATCAATCATGAACAGTGATTCTCCAGGCTTGACTGTTGTGTAGACTTAGGCTCTGAAATTATTCCTTAGTTTCAGTTTAATATGCATAATAAAATTTGAAATAATCTAATTTATCCCAGTAATAGATGCATTTTCATTGTAAAACACAGAAACATTGTGGAACTTTTGGCTTCCCATGTTTCTTTGCATAAAGATCTTGAGACACCCCTAAGAATTTTCTGTATGGACAAAGAATACCAAGAAGTGAGCTAAGATGGCACAGTAAATAGAATGTTGATCTAGGAAGTCAGGAAGACCAGTTAGAATCCTGCCTCAAACACTTACAAGTGGTGTGACCTCAAGTGTGACCTCTCTGTGCCTCAGTCTCCTCATCTATAAAACAGGGATATGAACCAAACTTACCACACAGGGCTGTAGTGAAGATCAAATGAGATAACTTATGCAAAATGCTTTGTAAACCATAAAGTACTGTACAAATCTGGCTATCATAATAATTATTACTTCATTATTCCTAGATACCTATTTAAGTGCATCTGGTAGTAGCAAGAATATGAAAAGCCTAGAAAAATGTCATAGTGGCAATATGTTAAAAATCTTCGACTTTTAATCAAAGTCCTATTATTGCAAAATTATTCTCTGTATAGTTTACTTTTATATGAATACAGTTTGGTATATACTAACCAAAATTCTGCTATCTGACCTAGAACTTAACATTTATCCTATTTTGCTTATTATATTGTAAACCTATTACATGAATGTTTTTAAATAAGTGTACTTTGTTAAGTGTTTGGAAGACCTTAAAGGAACTTTTGTTTGTTTGTTTGTTTTTGTGAGGCAATTGGGGTTAAGTGACCTGCCCAGGGTCACACAGCTAGTAAGTGTCAAATGTCTGAGGTCAGATTTGAACTCAGGTACTCCTGACTCCAGGGCCGGTGATCTATCCACTGCGCCACCTAGCTGCCCCTTAAAGGAACTTTTAAATAAATGTGCTTATTCTTAACTTTATAAGTATGAATAATGAGTCTTCAGTGGAATTTTCTTTGATAAATGAATATAGATTTTTTATTTAGATAAAGTTATGTTCTTGATACAAATAAAATTTAAATTCAAGAAAGATGTTAGATATTTTCAAGAATAAGTGAGAAGCTTGGCTCATTAATGAAAAAGAGGTAGTATACACATATTTGAATGTTAATAATTGTTTTCCTTTGATGAGGCTAATTTAGGTATGATAGTTTTATAAATTGCAGGTTGTTCTAAGTTACTTCAAACAGTGGCATATTGAATGAACCAGGACTATCTTATTTTTTCAGCAAATAATTCAAGATTTTTGACCTACACTCTACAAAGTCAAAGCAGAAGCCAATCTACCCTGAATCTAAAGGGGGTCAGAGTACCAGATGGAGAGATATATAGATCATTCATCGAATACTTTTCCAATACCTGCTATCTGCAACATGCTAAGTAATATACAAAAATGTAAGTTATACTTTTTGCCACTTAAGAAGTCTACAAAGTATATGAAAATTAATAAGGTCATAACTGATTTAAATGCAAAATATGGTAAAGGGCACAAGTGAATGATAAGAATCTAGTCTCATATGAATTCAGAGGAGGGAGAAAACCTTATCATAAATAGGATTCTTATAACAGTGGTGTTGTTGGAATAAGAGAAGTTATGTAAGAGGCAGCAATCAAAGGAGCATCATTCACTGTTACCTAGATGCTTATATAGTCAAAGAAAGTTCTTAGAGAACTTTTGTGACTAGTGAGTGATGTGTTATTTCACAAGATAACTGGGGGACTTAATGAATGTTTGCTGAATTAAAGGAGATCTAACTAATATTCAAGAAACTCCAGTATTTCCCTATTCCCTTTAAAATCAAATATCAACTTACAGTCTTTTACAACCTTGCCCCAACCTCTCTTTGCAGCCTCATTGTATATCTTCCCCCTTGCCAAATCAAACCAGCCTGACATTCTGTTCCCTACACATGACATCATTATTTATCTGCCTTTGCATTGGGCTGTCCCTCATATCTGGAATAGCTTCCCGCCTAACCAATGCTTCATAGAATCCTCCTCCTCCTTCAAGATAAATCTTAAACACTTACTTCTACATCAAGGCTTTCCTGACCTCCTCAATTGCTAGTGGACTCCTTTTCAAACTTCCTTGTGTTTAACATCTTTGCATTTAGTTTTATTTATCCTCTTTATATTTAATCTGTCTATGCCTACATATGTCCTTGTCATCTCTACCTCCTTGAAAAGAAGGATTGTTTTATTCACTGTATTTGTATCTCCAGTGCCTAACATAGTACCTGGCACATAGGTCCTTGCTGAATACTTGATAAACGATTGAGAATATGCTGATGTAGTCACTGATATTGAAACTGAATAGATTTTCCACTGAATTCATAAACCAATACCAATACTTGGGTTATTTTTTTAAAAGCTGTGATGTAAAAGAACAACCTAATGTAACCATCAGTCATTAGAGTTCAGACTTTGGTTATAACAGATCTTTGGGCAGGACCTGTTGGGAAAAGCTTTAGTGGGTATAGGTGGGCCTTTATGTATCGGTGAAGACAAGTAGGAATAGTCATAAAGTAATCAGATATAAGGAACAAACTCTTTCTATACAGGATTGGGGAACAAGAGAACCTTTGGAAACACTGATGCAAATAGCATTTCCCATTGCCCAGGTCTGATCACACCTCTCCTCTGCTCAAAATCCTTATTAGCCCAGTATTGGAGAAGCTCTCCAGTGGCCTCCAGCCACTCTTTCCTGATACATGTCACACTCCTCCCCTTTGGAGTAGATTTCCTTCCTTCTTCTTGGCTTCTACATTGTGAAATCCTTTCCTTCCTCAAAGGTCCAGATTTCATACAACAACATCCAGTAGCCTTCTTCAGGAAAAAGTAATCTCCCTTTTCTTGAATTTGCTAAAGAATCAGTGAGGAGATGATGATGACCTTCAGGAAGACAAAAGGAAGCTGGGAATTAAGGGATTTGGGCTTTTATTCGTTTGACATTTTAACTTTATTTCCTCTCTCCTCTTATGTTTAGGTTCCCCTGTCAGCAGTAACCTCCTCCATCTCCCTGGCCACACTATTTTTTATTTTTTTGGCCTCAATCATTTATTGACTCTGGACTTAGTGTTCTCTGCTTTTTCCCTCTTCTCTCACTTTGCTAATGATATTAAACCCAGTAGCATATATACTTGATATCAATTTCTTTCAAATGAACACATTATTAATCTAGCGTAAACTCTAAAACAATAAATGCTTAGAGCAGTTAGGTAGTGCGATGGATAGGGCACTGGGCATAGAATTGAGCAGATGAGTTTAAATTCAGCCTCAGACAGTAGTTGTGTGACTTTGGCCAAGTCTCTTAACTTCTGTTTGCCTCAGTTTCCTCATCTTTAAAATAGGGATAATAATAACACCTATTTCTCAGGGCTGACTGAGAATGTGACTATCAAAGGAGATAATATTGTATAAAGTGTTTTGCACCAGGCCTGGCAATTAGTAGAGGCTATATAAATGGTTATTTTCTTCCTTTCCTCTTCCCACTTCGAGATTCAACACAGAAATCAATTAATATCTTTGGAATATAGAAATATTTACATGCACTTTATCTCATGAGGATTAAATGAACTATGTACCTGAAAGCCCCTTAAAAACATTTAAGTGATTTAAAAACATGAGGAATTCTTGTTTGATGGTCATGAATTATTTTTGCTAAACATAAATAAAAAATGGGAAAAGGGTATCATCAAATGTTAATTTTATATGATCCATAGTAGAATGAAGATCTTTGTAAAGTTCATATCTTTTTAATCTTCAGTAAGAGAAAGTCTCATATGAGTTCACTTTTAATAAAGCATGTCTGAATTACTTTGAAGAAAAAGTCTCTTTTCTTTCCTCTTCTAATGGTAAAATGTATCATATGACATCAGTCCAAAACAAGATTAGATAGGAAAACTATACTTCCTATTCCAAAAATGCAAACTGTAAAATGAAAGACTTCTAAAAATCATGTAAAAATCTGATCTAGGGCTCTTGCTGGCATTATGTGAAATGTTTTGACCATTCTGTGGATAATGTCCTATACCAACAATATACCAAGGAGAATTCTGAATGTGAAGTTTTTGGTTTCATATCTAATGGCTTCAAGTGTTTAAAAAGCCCTATTAAGCTTAGTCATTTCAAAAACTATGTCATGTGGTTCTTCTGTCCAGAATTGTGATAAGGTTCAGAATGCTCAGAAAGCAAATGCCCCAAATAAATAAATAAATAAATACCCCAATCCCCAAGGAAGATAACTGCAGTCTCTGCTACCCAATAACATTAAAAATTTCTTTTTTTTTTTTTAGTGAGGCAATTGGGGTTAAGTGACTTGCCCAGGGTCACACAGCTAGTAAGTGTTAAGTGTCTGAGGCCGGATTTGAACTCAGGTACTCCTGACTCCAGGGCCGGTGCTCTATCCACTGCGCCACCTAGCTGCCCCATCCAGTCTCATACACTGCTGCTCAGTGAATCTTCCTAAAACAAATCTATGATCATGTCATCAGCCCCCCACTTGCCCACTCAAAATCCCCTATTTTAATCTGACATTTGAAGCACTGCATGATTTGATCCCAATATACTTTTCTGACCTTATTTCATAGTACTCATCTTTATATACTCTATATTTGAGAAATACTACCTATTCTCCAAATGTATTCTAGACTTTTTCATTGCTATACTTTTGAATAATTGAGTTTAAGTGCATATTATGTACAAAGTATTGATTTACAAAGGTTAGATAAGACTGCCTTTGGTAAATTTGTTACTATTTCCTCTACTTGCAATACCCTCCCCCTCTTTTCTCTTCTTCACTGATCAGGCTTCATGGCCTGAAGCAAGTGACCTTTATGAAAATCTCTTTGATTTTCCTGGTCAAATGTGTGATCTGTATGTATAATTTAACTTTCCTTTTGGACTATAAGTATCTTGAAGGAAAGAACATACATTATTAATCTCTGTCTCCTACAACATTTTGTAGAGGAAGGTGCTCGGTAAAAAGTACTGAATGGTGAAAAAAAAAAGCATACCAAGAGAACAATAGAAGAGAGTAAGGGTACAAAGGAAAGGTGGGTCAAAAGTCACAAAGGGGTTTCAATATTTAATAACTCCTTTTTTTGTTTTTTAACTTATAATACCATAGCATCATATACAGTAAATTTAGGAAATGTTTACATTATGTGTGAAAAATCAAATCTCATAAGTGGCAAAAAATAAGGAAAAAAATTTTAAGTTATTAAAACATCATGACTTTTGGCCTACCCTGTACTAGGAAGATGAAGAAAAATACAGGACATATGGAGACAAAGTGAGACAAATCAATGGGAAGTATACTGGGAAAATAGCAGAATGAAGAGACAAAGGCAAAACTGAGCATTCAGCCAAAAATTCATTACAAATAAAATGGATCTTTCCTGAACCAGAAAACTAGAGCTTTGAAAGAAAGAGATTTACAGAAGAATGGATTCTTCATAGGAATGAGTTCATATTCACGAAACAAAATTAATTGAGGGGAAGTTGTTATCTTATGTAATCTCATATGGTTTTTAAGAAACTCAAAGCAAAAAATGACATTTAATCATTTAACCCAGGAGGCACTTATTAAATATCTACTACATACCAGGTACTACAGCATCCAAATTAAAAAGATGAGAGAGTCCTTGCCTCAAGCAGCTTATATTCTACTGGAGGGGTTGGGAGTGAGGAAAGAATACATAGTCACAGATAACTGAAAACAAAATATGTACAAAATAAATATTAAATTATCTCAGCTGGGGTAGGGTGGGGCACTAACAAGTAGGATCATCAGGAAAGACCTTTTAAAGGTCATGCTGCTACAGCTGAATCCTTGAAAGGATCCAGCGGTTCCATGAAGAGAAGCAGAAGGGGGAAAGCAGTCCAGTCATGAAGAAGAGACTGCGTAAAGAAATGCAGGCAGGAGGTCCAATGTCATGTTTTAGGAACAATAAGTAGGCAAGCTTTGCTGGATCACAGAATATGTGAGGGAAAGTAACCTGTAATCAGTTTGGAAAGGCAGGTGGGAATTACGTTGTGAAGGGTTTTAAACAGAGGAATCTACATTTTATCCCAATGCTAATAAGGAACACATGAAGCTTGCTGAGCAAAGGAATAAAAGGGGCAGACCTCTACTTTAGGAAAATCAGTTTGACACCTATATGAAGAAGAAGGAATCAGAGAGAAGAAATACTGGTTATAGGGGTATCACTTAGGAGGCTAATTCTAAAATCTGGTTTATGAAAACTTGAATTAGGGTTGTTGAAAAATAGTAGAGAGAATCAATTGATCATCAATAAAATAAATCAATTTATTAAACACGTACTATGTGTCAGGTACTGTCCTAAGTGCTAGGGATACAAAAAAGAGGCAAAAGAGTCCCTCACCTCAAAGGGCTTACAGTCGAATGGGAGAGACAACATGTAAACAAATAAATACAAAGCAAGCTCTATATAGGATAAATAGGAAATAATTAAAAGAGGATAAACCATTGGAATTAATTAAGAATTGAGAAGGGGATAGGCAGAAGAGATGATGTGGAGGTAGAGTCAGACAGACTTGACAAATGACTGAAAAGAGTGGCTAAAGAAGAGTCAAGAGTTGAGGATGACTCAGAAAGTAAAGAAGGGATTGAATTAGGAGGGAGTGAAGCAGAGGGAAAGATGGCATCACAGCAAGTTATAGTCAAAGAGAAGAAATTCAGAGTTTGTGTAGATAGGATTTTTATTCAAGTATGAACTAGTCAAGATGGCCTTGGGGATTCCTTTCTGATTAAGATTTTGTAAAGTGAAACAAGATCAAGATTATGGCCATCCCTGCATGTGGCTGGAGTGCAGTGATCTGGGTCTTGGTGGAAGTATAATACACAGAGATTATTGATCTCTTAGCAGGGAGATGGAAGTTAAATATGATAATTCTGCCTAGCTATTTAAACCAACCTACAAAAACTAAATTGGAATTTTAAAAAAGGTGAATAAGAAACTCTGTGTATGGCCCATGAGGTTTACGACTTAAAATATTTCAAACTGAATTTCTTTCTTATCTAATTTGCTATCACATTTAGGGCAGAAATAAAATAAAGAAGTAATACACATAAGCAACTTATCTCACATAAATTTTTTAAAAAGTGCTTTCTGAAAAGTACAAAAAGGTAGAAGATTGAGTACTGAGAAACATCAAAAGGGGGAAGAGATAAATTTGTTTCTTTAATTTCTTAACAGATTTCCCAAAGGATGGTTTCAGAGAAGTCTGGAAAGCCCTGTTTGAACTGATAAAGTGTGAAGTGAGCAAAACCAGGAGAATAATTTATATTATAACAAAAACATTGTAAAGACAAATAACTCTGAAAGACTTAAGAGCTTTAATCAACCCAGTGATCATAGTTCCAGAAGACTCTTGTTGAAGTACTTTCTGATGAAAAGCTAATGGCCTCAGGATATAGACTGAGACACAATTTTTGTACATGGCCACTGAAGGTTTGTTTGTTTGTTTTTTGGCTTGGTATTTATTATTAAGATTACTTCTCCTCCAGTGGGAAAGCCATAAGATAGAAGAAGAAAGAAAGTAGATTTTTGTTAACTGAAAAAAACAAAACAAAACAAAACCTAGATTGTACCAAGCCTCCAATTTTCCAAATTCAAAAGAGAAACTCTAGTATTTATTTTAGAAATATTCTATCAATGGCAAATACATGTGAGCCTCAAAGATATTTAGACAAGTTCCCTAGAGAATAAATCAGCAACCTATTGAAGCACTTTATATTCAATATTCCTTACAAATAGGTCATTGGTGATTGTTTTCTATAATTCACACTTGTTGAAGGGGTGTGTGTGTGTATAAAAACATCATAAAGAGCTTTCAGCCCTTGCCATGATGGGCTGTTGAAGATGGACACCAGGCCTACAGATTCTTTCAAGTCATCAAGAGCAGGCAGAGCACCATGCTACAAATCACAGCAATTTCAGCAGCTTAAAAAGTTGAGTAGTGGCAAAAAAAGTAAAAAGAAAGAAAGCACTGATATCCTTTTCACCTCTCTAGTAGGTTATAAACACAATTTCTAGTAAAATGTTATGTAATGTCACTTCACTGTAACATTAAAATAATTCTGTGAAGTATTTAATAATATGTCTAGCTGGGAAGCAAAGTTAAAGGTGCATGTATATATTAATGTTCTTTTTACTTATTAAAAAATCTGGATTTACCAGTTTCTCTTTTCTCATTTATAGTCTAAGAATTTTCAAAACCTTTTTCAAATAGATTTTCATAGATTATCCCTTTCAGTAACATGAGACCCAAAGTCACATGAATAGATTTCTCTGAATTATTATTTAATTAGAATAATTTCAAAAGTTTGATATATTATGCCAGACTCAGCTCTTTTTTCCTTTGAACTAGGAGCCAGAATTGCTACTGACATAACACAGCACAATCTGAGTGGAGTTAAGGGTGGAAGATCACAGAATCACAGAATTAGAAAGGACCTGAGAGGTAATCCAGACTAACATATACCTGATAAAGAATTACTTCTACAATATACCCAACAAATCGTTCCTTTTCCAGGCAAATATCCCCAATTATTTTTCATTAATTATGCAGTAAGCTTCCAATTTAATTCTCTTTTCACCTTAGACTACAGTTGTCCTAGTCTTGCCATTTTTTCTCCACAGTCTAATTATATCAGAAATCTATAATGTTTGAATATGAATGAATGAAAAAAGCATTGATTAAACACTTACTATATGTCATACATAGTATGTATTAAGCTCTGAGGACACATACATGCATACATATGTACATAAAGCCCTTGTTCTCAAGGACCTTTCATTCTAATAAGGAAAGACTATATACAGAGAGGGGAGTAGTGGCCAGAGAGAAGTTTTGGTCTGGGATGTCACAAGGATGGTAAAAATAACCACAGAGCAATCGACTGACATGACAAGGATGGCAAAGTACAGTTGAGAGAGAGAGAGAGAGAGAGAGAGAGAGAGAGAGAGAGAGAGAGAGAGCCAGTCCTAGAATCAAGAAGATCTGAGTTCAAGCTCTGCTTCTTACACTTGCTAGTTTCATGATCCTGGACAAATCACTTAACCTCTCAGCATCACAGGCAAATCCCTGAAACTTAAGTTGTCTAGCAGGCATTGATCTGCACTGCTAGAGTCAGTTTCCTTATTTGGGAGTTCTCTACACCAATGCAAGAATGCCTGGTTAAATTTTAAAATTTGTTTTGAAATAGCCTCATTTCCAAAGTACTTTGTGTAAGGTATCAGTACTAATATATCCTTCATTGATGTTCATTTTTCCTTAGACTGATATAGAATTAAGTTGGACACCATGATCCAACTTTTAATTAAGGTCAAAAAATTGTACACATTTGTCCATTTTCTACTACTCTATTTGATACCCCTTTTATCATGCAGACCATGTTATTTACTTCCATTTCCAGACTGCCTCCTTATCTGCTTTCACAATTCTTCTGTTTCTGTTTTGTTTTGTTTTTTTAACTACCCAAACAGTTAAATTAATGGTGGAAAAAATCTTGGTAATTTTAGCTTTTTTCAACCCTTTGTACTTGGCTCCTTTGAAATTCACATATACATGTAGCTGTAGCAATAAAGGTAAGCCACATTTTAAAATGTTTGCTTTGTAATAATGACATTCCAAAGGAAAAATAAGTGGTACATTGGTAAAACTCAATCATTCAATCAGCATAAACTCAAAGGTACTGTGGCCACCTTGAACCCTAGAGCTCCTTGGAATGAATAATGCTGATAATGATTATACAAAAAGCTAATACAGACCTAGAGACAACAAACAAGGCAGACAGAGCTCTCTTGCAACTGAATCATAAACCTGTGATGGTATAGTAAATGATGCACTTTTATTTAATATCTATATATGTGTTCACCCTTTGCAGAAATCTATAGTAAACACTGAAAAACACATACTAAAGAATTTTATTGTTATTTTCTTCTGTGAATGGTTAGCATTGTTGGTTAGAGATTGAAACTAAGGAAGACAAAGTGCTGAGTTCAATCCTTATTTTGAACTAATGACTCCACTCAAAAAAATCAAATAAAAAGTGATGTATGTTATTATTTCTTAGTATAGGTACAAAACTATTATTTCCTCTTTAAGTCTTTTCCAAAGTAATGCAACTGTATAAGTACACAACAATCTTGAACAATCTGCTAAGAAGAACAGTGTCAAACATGGGGGAAAAACATGCCAAATCAATATCTCATCTTATTAGTCGGATATGCCTTGAAAATCTGGATATTCACAGTGTCTGAGCCATTAAAAATTGAATTTGAAATCTATTTCCAGACAACAGATTACTATTACAAAGACCAACAAGGCCAGCAGGCAATAATCCAAATGCACATCTTACTTTTTTGTAAGACCAATTCAAAACCCTCTGTTACTGCATTATGCTATTCAGAACATGGGTGATAATGAAAGCATGCCAATCCCAAGACAGTCTTTTGAATTAGCAGAGTGCTATGGGTGAATAGGACTAGGGGAAAGTTATTTTTGTTACATCCTGATACAAAGCTGTTTTATTTTCTGAAAATTTTTGAGAAACTGATGACATTTGAAATGAAACTCTCTTCTTTTCTAAGGAGGTGATATGAGTATTGGTAGAATACTAATTCACAAATACTACTGATCTCTTTGGAGGAAAAATTGATGAGAAACATTAGCCTTATCCTAGGACATATGAAACACTTACCTAAACCCAGGGTCTGCCTGCCTTAGGTCTTTCCTCAATCCAAGCCATTCTCTATTCAGCTACTCAAGTGATTTTCCTAAAACTAAGATCTGATCCTGTTATTATCATCTTTTTTTTTTTTTTTGGTGGGGCAATGAAAGTTAAGTGACTTGCCCAGGGTCACACAGCTAGTAAGTATCAAGTGTCCAAGGCCGGATTTGAACTCAGGTCCTCCTGAATCTAGGGCTGGTGCTTTATCTACTATACCACCTAGCTGCCCCCTAAGATCTGATCCTGTACTGTCCCCTACCACTACCATCCCGCCCCCATGCCCTCAATAATTTTCTCTGGCTGTCCCCCATGCCTGGAATGATCTCCCTCCTTGGTTTAGTTTAAGTTCTAACTAAAATCCCATTTTTTTCAGGACGCCTTCCCTAAGCCCTCTTAATTCCTGTGTTTTCCATCTTTTAATTATTTTCAATTTATCCTCTACGTATCTTGCTTTGTATCTATTTATTTGCATGTTGTCTTCATTAGATGATAAGCTCCTTGAAGGCTGGGACTGCCTTTGACCTCTTTTTTGTATTCTCAGCTCTTAGCATAGTGCCTGGCACACAGTAGGTATTTAACACATGTTTATTGAATTGAATTGAAATGAAATGGTGAGACAAAGACTGTTACTTCCAGTTTTTCAAAATGCAGTAACTGATGACTTTCAAGGAAGCAGTGCTAGACTGATCTGTAATAGTAGACAGTTAACTCCTAGGCATGTCAGCATTAAGAGTGGTACAAAAAGCAGTGAGAGAGAATCTAAAGATGGTATATTTGTTGGATTATTAAAACATATTAATTGTATTAGTTTATTTAATACAAAAAATAGAAATGTATTATTAAGATAGGCTACCTAAGATTATTTATTTGAAAGGTAATTTAAAACTGGGCAGCTAAGTGGTGCAGCAGATAGAGTGCCCTGCCTAAAGTCAGGAAGACCCAAGTTAGAATATGGCCTCAGATACTATGTAGTTGTGTTACCCTGGGCAAGTCACTTAGCCCTGTTTACCTCAGTTTCCTCTTCTATAAAATGAACTGGAGAAGGAAATGGTAAACCATTCTAGTGTCTGTGCCAAGAAATCCCAAATGGGGACATGAAAAGTCAGCCATGACTGAAAAATGATTGAACACCACACAATTTTAAGAAAGGCTCCATTAATTCTCGTGCTTTCTAGGGTTTTTAATAGGACTGGGTGTTGCATCTTGTTAAAAAAAATTCTGCATCTATTGATATAAACCAGTTTTTATTTTTGTTATTGATATAGTTGATCATGCTGATAGTTTTCCAATATAATATTTTTGTTAATATTGGGTATAAATCCTACCTGGTCATAGTATATTATCTTTGCGATATACAGCTGCAATCTCTTTGTTTGTTGTTTGTCCTTCATTCTTGAAGAGGACCATGACATTAGGGTGATATCAAGTGGCAAGACATACATCAGGACGACTGGAGATGGCTCTGAATGCTTTTAAGGCAACTGGGGTTAAGTGACTTGCCCATGGTCATACAACTAATAAGTGCCTGAAGTTCCATTTGAACTCAAGTCTTCCTGACTCCAGGGCCAGTGCTCTAACCACTGTGAAACCTAGCTGCACCAATCTCTCTGCTAATATTTTATTTTTAAAAGTTTACATCAATATTTATTAGAGAAACCACCAATCATATTCAAAAATTATTTTAAAGTACCTATCACATACTGGGTACTTTTCTAGGCCTTTAGAGTACAAAGACAAAAATGAAATACTTTTTAACCTCTAAGAGTTTACATTTTAATGTCTAGAAATACAGAGAAGACATGTACATGCATAGGTATTCATATAGGGAGGTACTTAGCAACTGGGGTGGGAGTGGGCAGAAAAGACCTCCATTAGAAGGTATTGGCCAGAGCTCAGTCTTAAAAAAAAAACAAGCAGGGATTCCAAGGGGCACAGTTAAGGAGGTGACTGCATTTTAGGCATAGGGGACAGCCTTTGCAAAGACCAAGAGAAAGAGTGAGGTACAGTAAGAAGGCCAGTGTGACTGGACCATGGATGGATGAAGGGTGCAATGTTTTATAAATTTGGAAAGGTATAATGGAATCAAGTTACAAAGAGCTACAAATGTCCAATGAACCTTCCAGAGTCTCAGAATCACTCCCTATGGTCCACTGATAGAGTCATTATTTTATTTTGGAGGCAATAAGCAGCTATTGGAGCTTATTGAGCTGGGGTTAAAAACAGTCACACCTGAGCTTTAGGAAATTACTTTTCAGTAGTTGTGTTGAGGATGGCAGCAAGTGGAAAGAGAGCAGAGGCAAGAACTATTAAGAAGCACTTGCAATAATCCAGGTAAGGGGTGATGAGAGCTTAAACTGGGGTGGTGGCTGTCTCAGTAGAGAGATGGGGATAAATGTGAGAGAAAAAAAATAAGATTTGGCAACTGATTATAGTAAGTAAAACAGAGAATGGATGATAACACTGAAGTTGAGAATTTGGGTGTGTAGATACAAAGTGGTGCTTTCAACAAAACCAGGTAAGTTAAGTAAAGGACTGGGTTTTGAGGTAATGATGGGAGTTCTATTTTGGATGTTTTGTAAATCAACAAGCATATATTAAGCTCATGCTATCTACCAAGCACAGTGCTAAGGCTGGGGATACAAAGACAAGCAACAGAGCCTGCTCCCTTGAGGAGTTTACATTCTAATGGAAGAAGACAACACATGGAAGGAACAAAAGTTTAAAAAGGAGTAGGAGCAAGGAGAATTTCAGAGACTCAGGAGCAGTGCTCAGAGTGGGAAAAAAGTGAATATGGCTGGCCTGGGTACTTTCCCTAAAAGGGAGTTTCTAGGAGGAACTGACCAATCAGAGGTAGGTATGGCCAAGCGACACAGTGATGATCAAAGGGAAGAAGGCTTCTGAATTATGACTGTGATAGAAGTCTGAAAGATGGGAATGGTGCCCAGAGAGGAATTAAGGAGTGACCTCAAGGGTCACTGTGGACATTTCCTCCACTGAGGCAGATTCTAACTTCTCCCCAACTCAGGAGATGGTTTTCCTGAGTTTCTTTAGCTTGGCTCTTCAGACATGCACTGGATCACCATGTTTGCTTCACCTTTGCTACTTTTAGATCCCCAGAATTTCTTCCTATGGCTCAGAGATAGTTAGTTCCTAATATCAAATTGGCAGTTGGGGATGCAGATTACTCTATAGCAATATCCTATTTATCTTACATTCCTTGAGTAAAACTGAATTTTCAAATATCAACTTAGAAGATAAAAAAAAATCTAAAAACTAGATTATATGCTTCCTTGCCTTTCTAAACAGACTGTACTGAAGATAATTTTACTCTTTTGGGGGGAAGGAGAGGTCATCATTGCAATTAAATTCCTATACTATGCTGTAATGCCATGATGCCCTTGGTGGTTACTGAGTCCATTTGGTTTAAGTTTATGAGTTTGCTTTATGTATTTTTATTTTCTCCTTCTGAAGTTAATGATCACTTGTTACCGAAGCACAGACTCTAATATGGAAGCATCCTAAAAGTAGGAACTACAACTTATTTAAATCTATATCTCCTCTAGCAGCTTCCTAAAGTGCTCTGAATATAGTGGGTGTAGTAACAAAGAAATGTTTGTTCAATTGAAAATTAAGGTGGATTTGTTCATTCTAACTTGAAGAACTGTGGAAAATCACGTGATCAAGCTTATTAGAATTGTGCATAAAATAAAAAATAAAACCCTTAAAAGCTTAGGGCAGTCTTTGATTAATGAAATGCATGAACTTTAGTGCATAGATTGTGTGGCATCAGTTTTGCTTTAGAGGCCTTTTTTTTTTCCTTTCAGTTTTGGTTTGTTGGCTGTGTTCTGGATAGCAAAAGTTGGTGCAAGAGTGACCTCTGCAAAAATGGGATATTCTATTTTGTGTCATACATCTGTGAGGAATCCATTAAAAAGGCCTCCCCCCTGCCCCGAGGCTTCAAATTGGTTCTGTCCTAAAGGAAAACTTCTATGGGCATCTGGGTATGCCTTATAATACCAACTCATCCACAGCTCACTGGATTGTACATTTTCTTTTCTTCTTTGATGCGGTTTTAAGCATGTGTTTATATGAGTGTTTCTGAATCTGTGTATGTGTGTGCCCACCACAAACTACCTGTATAAAAGGAATCATTAATAAAATCAAACCTCACACCTATCAGATTGACTAACATGACAGGAAAGGAAAATGATAAATGTTGGAGGGGATGTGAGAAAATTGGGACACTAATGGACTGTTGGTGGAGTTATGAACTGATCCAACCATTCTAGAGCGCAAACACCCAAAGGGCTATAAAACTGTACACACCCTTTGACTCAGCAATAGTACTACTAGGTCTGTATCCCAAAGAGATTAAAAAAAGAAAGAAAAGGAAAAGGAAATATGTAGAAATACAAAGAAAAAGAAATACAAAAATATTTACAGTTGCTCTTTTTGTGGTGGCAAAGAATTGGAAATTGAGGGGATGCCCATCAACTGGGGGATGGATGAACATGTTGTGCTATATGATTGTGATAGAATACTATTGTGCTATAAGAAATGATGAGCAGGATGCTTTCAGAAAGACCTGGAAAAACTTATATGAACTGATGCAAAGTGAAGTGAGTAGAACCAGGAGTAACAGCAATACTGTATGATCAACTGAGAATGACTTAGCTCAGCAATACACTGATCTAAGACAATTCTGAAGGCCATGATAAAAAATGCTATCTATCTTCAGAGACAGAACTGATGAAGTTTTAATGAAGATAAATGCACACTTCAAAAAAACCCCCCAAAAACTTTATTTTTCCTGTTTGGGGGGGGGGTTTGTGTTTTATTGCACAACATTACTAATACAGAAATGTTTTGCATGATTATACATGTATAACCTATATCAAATTTCCTCCATTTTCAATGAGGCGGGAGAATATTTGGAACAAAAAAAAAGTGAAAAACAAATTTAAAAATTGTTTTTGCATGTGATTGGAAAAATTAAATATTTTAAAAAATAAAAATAAAACAAAACCTTCACTAAGAGAAACATTAAAGCTTTTTCCAGTGAAAAGGGTTTGTTTTTTTTTTAAATTGCTATGAACTTAAAACATTTTAAATAAATATATGTTATTAACTAAGTAAGCAGTCATGGAGAATGTAGCATGACTGAAAGACTACTTAACATATCAGAACACAATACTACCATTCCTCTCAGCTTCCTCTCAACTGTTTAGTTCTCACTAGGCTGGATAGCTAACACACCCCTCTTCATTTCCTACTCATCCAGAGATAACTCAGAGTCCTGTTCCACAATGATCCTTAGGTCAGAGTGAGGCACTTGGATAAGAAGGTAATCACCAATTATGATATCATAATCTTAATCAGCTCTGCTATTATTCTCTAAAGTCCACTGGGCCCTTCTATCTGATTTGCAGCTATGCTCTCCAGATCCCAAGGCACTACCACCTGACTAGTATATTACAGCAACCTAAGGACTTCTAGGCTTTGTCAAGTGTCTTGCCACTGGACTTTAAGGATGACTTGGTCTTTCTGTAGCTGAATCCTTCTTTCTTTCTATATATATTATTATACCCCATTAGAATATTAATTTATTAAGAACAGGTATTGTCTTGCATTTCTAGTTGCTTCCTAATACTTAGGACGCAGTAATCACTTAATAAATGCTCTTCCATTTAATTTTTTATGCTTTTAGGATATACACCTAGATTCAGTCACCAAATAAATGTGTTTTTCTCTGAGAAGTGAGAAAAATGGAATAAGCTGGGGAGGCAAATAAATCCATGTTGTCTTCATACCACAATGAAAAATCCAAGTAGGACTTGAGTAGAGTAAATATTTAAAACAGAATAGAATAAATACAGTATGAAACTAAATATAAATAATCTTTTTTAATTGTAAACAAATGAATAAACATTTATTAAGCACTTAATATGTTTCAAGGTCTGTGCTATTTAATCTACTGTTCTGGGATATTCACAGCACTACTCCTTTTCATTTTAACTTAGGCAACTAAAGGTTGTGTGTCGTCACTGCAAGTCACTTTGGTTAAAAACAAAAACAACCCTTTGAGGTCTTTTATTATAATTCCTTCTGTTCCTCCCCAGTGCTATAAAGCCACAAAACCTGAGATGATTCTCCAGCAAAAAGAATCTAAAGTAAGAATCATATGACAAAATTTTCAACATTAGGAAATATGAATGCTAATGGCTCATAAAATCAATCTCAAAAAAGTTAAAGGATGGGGCAGCTAGGTGGCGCAGTGTGTGGTAAAATATGAAAGTTTTTAACAGTCGGTTAGGATAAGTGAAAGACGCCAGTTTTTCAAGGACCACCCTTTTGGGGAGGAGATGAACAGTCTGCCTGCTGCGCATGTCAGACTGCCTGCCGGGTACAGTCCGCCTGCTGCGCATGTCAGACTGCCTGCCAGGTACAGTGCGCCTGCTGCGCATGTCAGACTGCCTGCCGGGTTTTTTTTTGACTTCCGGGGTGGAGAGAAGGGGAGTAGCCTTTTTTTTGCCGGCTTGGCGGGACTCCGGGCGGCGCGGCACAGACGGTCTGACTCACTCCAAAGGTGGCCTAAATCGGTTTGGTGAGTTTTTATAAGGAATATAGACAGCCTAGATTTAAGACGATTTGTACTGTATTTCTGTTTTCCTATCCTTCTAATCAACAACACCTTATATACAATAAAGGCTCTATCTAGAAAACCAGAAGCTTCTTCCATTTACTAGTCTGGGAGATGAATTAAGGGAAGGGTTAAGTAGGGGAGATTTATGATCTAATATCCAATTTTAAATCTCACAGTTTGGCGACCCCGAAGGGACCTTAAGGACCCTCCCACCCTCCCTAGTTTGGCCATAAGCCGGCTAATTCGGTGGATTTTCCAAATACCCCCCCCCCCCCCCCCGCGGACTTTCCCTTTGTCTAATCTCCCTTAAAGACTTTAAGCCTCTAAAAGTCTTGCTTTAAACAGAAAAGCCAGCCCAGTTTAAAGGGCAAGATGCTCGAATATTCTACCATCCCTTTGATTTTTCTCATCGGAATGTATTGGGACAGCATAACATCCCGACTTAGAGGAATAGTTTATTCAATGGTCCTTCATAACATTATTGGTTTTTTCCTCATTCAGGCAGCAAAAAGTTTTTTGTATAATAGTATACGTGAGAATCTTTGGGAAAATACGTTTAATATAAGTAGAAATTTTATGCCTGCAATTGAAATACCTTTTAATACCACATCCATAGTTCATACGACTAAGGATTTTATTTTTTTTTGTTGTTTTTTTTTTGTTTTTGTTATTATCATTGTTTTTGTTATTATCATTGTTATGATGTGGGGGAAACTCTCACATATGGAGAGAGACCTCAAAATGGCTGTTTCTACTAGAGATGATCCAAGTTCAGAATCAGATCAGCAGAAACTACTCCCTCTGCAGGAAGCTATAGAACATAGTAAGAAGGGAGTGCCAATTCAAGTCAGAAAATATAGCCCCTTTAGACCAAGTGACTTGAGCGCATGGAAATCAATCATCCCTAGTTTTGAGAAAAATCCAAACACTGTAATTTCACAGTTAAGGACTATATTTAATGCATATCAACCCAGTTGGGCTGATGTTACTTGCCTTTTGGAAACTTTACTGTCCCCAACTGAGATTACAGATATTATCTCAGCAGGAAATGCCCTTGTTGCGAAAGGTAAGGCCGATGTGGAATGGCCTCTAAAGGATCCAGAGTGGAATTATAATGATGATAGGGATTTCCAAAGATTAAAAGATGCTAGAGAAACACTTCTGAAGGGAATGGAATCTTGCTCTAGAAAACCGGAAAACTGGCAGAAATTTTTAAGCCTACCTCAGGAGGCTAATGAAAGACCAAACAGATTTTATGATAGACTTTGTGAGGCCGCTAGACAGTACACCAGATTGGATCCAGTAGATTTAAGAGATTCCTGTATCATTCTCAACACATTTGTTTATAATTCACTGCCAGAAATACGCAGATACTTTCTGAAACAATGTCCAGACTGGAGAAATCTCTCAGTAGATAGAATTAAGGAACTTGCAAATTATGTCTTTGACTCACGTGAGGAAGATCCAGATCACCCTAAACAGAGCATTCTGGCACCAGCGATTCCTAGTCAGCCATGTGGACACCGGAACAAGGACACTAAGGTGTGTTGTTACTGTCGTAAGGAGGGGCATGAATTGAGAGAATGTAGGACTTGGAGAAGAAATTCTAATTCTAATTACAGGCGAAATCAAAATAGAAATAGATCTTTTTGGAGGAATACAGAAAGGCAGTACCAGAATAATGGTAACCAAGACCCCCCTCAGAAGAGGACACAGGAATGATGGTGTCTTGGGGAGGAATGGAACATAGATAATGAAAGCCATATATTCCCAGATCCAGATTTTTTGAATGCACTTGTGCCAGTCCATTCACCTCCCCAGAGTAATGAACCACATGTCACCTTAAAAGTGGGGGAGACTTATTATGATTGTCTGCTAGACACAGGAGCCTCTAAATCAGTATTAGTAAGCAAACCAGATGCTGGGTGTAGACCTGTAGGATTTTTGAATGTAGTGGGAGTCTCAGGAAAGAGCCAGAGAGTGGCAAAATTGAATCCTCGCATGGTATCTATGGGGCCCTTAACAGTGGAACATTCATTTTTACTCATGCCTGATGCCCCTGTAAATTTATTAGGTCGTGATCTCCTTTGCAAGCTTAGAGCAACCATATCTTGTGCTCCAGATGGGGCTGTCTCCTTACAATTGCCAGAGGATACTGTTCATTTATTACCAATTTTACTTACAGAAGCTCAAGGAACAGCAGGGGAGGTATCCAAAATCCCCTCTGACATTCCTGAGTCTTTATGGGCCTCATCCCCTAATGAGGTGGGGCTCCTTAAGTCTGCCATGCCTGTTACCTTTAAAGTTAAGGGGGGACCACCTCCCTCCATTCCACAGTATCCATTGTCTAGGGAAGCAATAGAAGGGATCACCCCTATAATTGAGGCTTTGAAAAGCCAGGGTATTATTATTCCATGTCATCACTCTCCATGCAATACTCCCATTTTGCCAGTTAAAAAACCCAAGCCTGGGCCAGATGGTAAACCTGTTTATCGCTTTGTGCAAGATCTTAGAGCGATTAATAATTATGTTATTCCTAGACATTCTATAGTCGCAAATCCGGCTATGATAATTTCCTCAATTCCCTATGAATCTACATGTTTCACAGTGGTAGACCTTTGCTCTGCCTTTTTCTCCATACCAGTACATGAGGACTTCCAATATTTATTTGCTTTTACCTGGAAAAATAGACAGTGGACCTGGACTAGACTCCCACAGGGATTTGTAGACAGTCCCACATTATTTTCCCAAATTTTACAGCAGGATCTGGCCTCTATTACCTTTAAAGCCTCCACACTAGTACAATATGTTGATGACTTACTTTTGGCCTCTCCTAATGCTGAAATTTGTCAGGAAGATAGCCGTCACTTACTGCTGGAGCTGCACAAGAGAGGACACAAGGTTTCCAAGACAAAGGTACAATGGTGTTTGCCCCAGGTAGAATATTTAGGATTTATTTTGGCTGCTGGAACTCGCTCTGTCTCTTCTAAGAGAGTCCAGGCCATTCAACAACTCTCTGCCCCCACTACTAAGAGGCAGTTGAGAGCCATTCTGGGAGCAGCTGGGTACTGTAGACAATGGATACCCTCTTTTGGTGAAATTACTAAACCCCTCATAGCTCTTACAAAAAGTTCTGTTCCAGACAGTTTACAGTTGGATCCCCAGCATCTCTCAGCCATAAAAGAATTAAAACGGGCCTTGTTATCAGCACCTGCCCTAGGACTGCCAGATTATAGTAAGCCTTTCACTCTCTTTGTGCATGAACAAAGGGGGGTGGCTTCTGGAGTCCTGACTCAGTCACTGGGGCCTAACCAACGTCCTATAGCCTACTATTCAATTCAGCTGGACCCTGTAGCGGCTGGAGCGCCACCTTGCCTTAGAGCAGTGGCGGCCACAGCGCTTTTGGTAGAAAAAGCCTCTGATTTGGTCCTAGGTAACCCTCTAACTGTGCAATGCCCTCACGAAGTGGAGGCTCTCTTACTACGTCACAGGACACAAGCCTTTTCAGATCAAAGGCTGGCTAAGTATGAAATAACCCTGTTAGGTAATGAGAATATCACTTTAAAACGCTGCACAGTTCTTAATCCAGCAACACTACTCCCTAACTTACCATTCTCGGGGGAACCGTTGCATGACTGTGCTTCTTTAGTTGATATGGCTGAAAAACCCCGTGATGATCTTTTTGATACACCTTTAGAAAATCCTGATCTTGTCCTCTATACAGATGGTTCCTCATTTATGAGAGAGGGAACCCGTTTTACTGGAGCTGCTGTAGTTTCTGATTATGACACCCTCTGGGCAGCTTCTCTGCCTTCCCATTTTAGTGCACAGGCTGCTGAACTTGTGGCTCTTACACAGGCCTGTAATATAGCTAAAGATAAGAGTGCCACCATTTTTACTGACTCGAAATATGGCTTTGGCATATGCCACTTTATTGGTATGATTTGGCGTCAACGAGGCTTTCTAACATCCTCGGGCAAGGCTATTGCCAATGGGGACCTTATCAAGGACCTCTTAGATGCCCTAAAACTGCCTTCTTCCCTAGCCGTTGTACATTGCCCTGCCCACACAGGGAATAGTGATCCTGTTTCAAAGGGAAATGCACGAGCCGATTCTGCAGCCAAGCTTGCTGCATTAGAAGCTCCTGAACATGTATTTAACCTTTCACCTTCTGAGGATATTCCTTCCAACCTAACCTATGACGATTCTGAAGTAGAAAAGTGGAAAAAGAAATTTAAGGCGAAACAGATCAATGGCATCTGGGTGTCTCCGGAAGGTAAGCCATTTCTTCCCCGGAAATTCTACCACCAGGTATGCCTCTCTGTTCACAGAAAAGGCCATTTTGGTACACAAGGCATTGTAGACTCTATTAAGAGAACCTGGATAGCACCAGGTGTGACTAATACAGCATCTCGAATCTGCTCGGGCTGCTCCACATGTCAGTCTTATAATCAGTATGCTTTTAAGGTCAAAGCTTATGGAGGGCGTCCTCTAGCATATACACCTTTTGAGCACTTACAAATTGATTATATTACTATGCCAAAAGCAGGACATTATAAATTTTGCCTTGTTATAGTTGATCAGCTCACTCGGTGGGTGGAGGCCTTTCCCAGCCCCCGAGCCACAGCTGCCTTTGTTGCCAAAATTCTTCTTAAAGAGATAGTACCTCGTTTTGGCCCACCAGCCCGCATCGATTCTGACAAAGGCACACATTTCACTGATTCGATTTTATCCCAAATCTACTCTTTCTTGGGAGTGACTCCAAAATTCCACACGCCCTACCATCCACAAAGTTCAGGCCAAGTCGAACGTATGAATAAAGAGCTTAAGAGTATGATTGGCAAATTATGTACTGAAACCCATTTGAAATGGCCTGATGTTCTACCATTGGCATTATTCTATCTACGAAGTAGACCAAGAGGAGAACTTCATATATCTCCTTATGAAATGCTTTTTGGTCACCCTCCTATCCAAGCTAAAACTTTTTCCCCAGTTTATACATCACTGGTGGGAGGTGATACTTCTGTTGCTTCCTATATACAGGAATTACAGACCAGGCTACGTGAACTCCATGAGGCAGGAGCTGTGGTCCAGGCAGGACCATTAGACTTTTCATTGCATAACTTCAACCCAGGAGATAAAATATATGTAAAGAATTTTCAGAGAACCAGTGGAACTCAACCTGCCTGGGAAGGACCTTTTCAGGTATTATTGACAACTCCTACCGCCATTAAAATTGGTGAAAAAGACTCATGGATTCATTGCTCTCATATAAAGCCTGCACCATTCATAGGTGAAGAGATTTCAGATAGACCTGAGGTAGACGCTAAAGAGGTAAAAACCCTAACGATAGCAACTGTTAAAGAGCAAAGAAAGTTCAGAGGAAACAGGAAGTTCCCATTTAAGAATCCCACTGATCAGTTAAATGCTTTGGGACTCAGTCTTCGTAAAGTATCAGGAGACGGAAATTGCCTTTTTAGGGCTTTAGCAGACCAGCTAGAAGGTCACTGTAGAAATCATCTCAGACACAGACAAGAAGCTGCTTCTTATATGATTAACCATAGACAAGAGTTTGAGTCTTTTATAGTAAATGACTCCCCTTTTGAAGAATATGTTGATGAATTAAAGAAATTTGGAAAGTGGGGAGGAAATGATACAATTGTAGCATTTGCTAAGCAGCATCAGCTGAATGTTGTGGTTCATCAATTAAATCAGCCTTTATTGAAAATCAGTGGCACAGACAAAACTGATGCTACAGAACTCCACATTTTCTACCATAAAGAACATTATGACAGCATTAGAAAGATCAATGACAATTCAGAAACCCCTGCCACTTTGGCATGCAGAGAATTGGGGAACCAGTTAAAACAATGTGGCATACCCCAAACTCTAGCAGCTTAAATACCTTATAATTTAACAAGCATTTCCTTCTACAGGCAAAAGCACTGAAGTACATGGCCTAGTTTTCTGGCCTACCTCAACTATTTTTTTTTTTTTATTAATTTTTGGGTTTTTTTGTTTTTGTTTTGACTTTTGAAAGGCACTGAAAAGACCTGGA